>NW_027249236.1:0-381954 GCF_030848795.1 Temnothorax nylanderi
ATTTAACATTTCTTTTTTTTGTACGAGAATAATTTTTGTCTTATCTTTTGCGCATTATAATGAAACTGCCAATTCTTATTCTTAATTTTGAATACCAGTGCAAAATATCGTTTGAAATACATGTCAACGCCAACGTTCCTTGAATTTTTACGAGTTTTCTAATAATGGTGAGTCCAATTTTCGGACCATTTAAAGAAAAGAGCCCCAATTTGAACGCGAATTTCTTTTATAATATATAAACTATTAATTCTTCGGTCTCGTTGACGCGGACACAGCAATATACTTATAACTGTCGCAATAAAAATTATGTTTGGTATCTTTTTCAGGTGAGAAATGGCACTTCCGCAGGAAGTTGCTGACGCCGTGCTTCCACAGTAGCCTCCTTGAAGTTTACTTGAAAACCGTGAAGGAAGAGACGAGCGTTTTAATTTCCTGCCTCGAGAAGGAAGTGGGCAAGTGGTTCGATGTTGTTCCTTACGCGAAACGCGCCGCTCTCGACATTATATGCGGTGAGTTCAAGAAATGCAATAGTATTCAACGTAAACAATCCCACGGAAGAAACACCACAGTATATACCGAGAGACGAGCTTTGTCAAGTATAGTTTAGGAATGATTCTAATAATAATTTATCACTCTAGTTCGGTGATTTTATTAAAATAATTTTAGAACTGTCCCCAATTAACACGAACACATCAATCGACTCATTGCAAATGAGCTATTATTTTTTAATAAATCTCATTGCTTTCGGAATCAGTAGAACTTTATTAATATGTTCCGTTAAGTTATAGATACATATGTTAAAAGAAACTGTATGCCCGTGTATTGACTTTTGACGTTGAACAGGGCATGTCAAAAAATTCTGTCAAAAGTACATGTCACGTTAGAGCATTAATTTGCCTTGAAATTTCGATAATTCGATCATTGGTTAATGAACGCCTTTCGTTGTTCTTGACGACTTACAACGTCGCGATCCGCGTGATTCGTAAGCAACATTAAATCGGGGTCTCTTTTCCCAGTCCAGTCCGACAATAACGACGCTTCTGTCCGAGTTCGTATCGCTAAGACGACGTGGCGACGACTGTCGTTTTCTCATTTCTTTCGGCAATCTCAATTTATCTTTCCGTTTGAATCTTCTTCGTGTACGTGTCAAGTCACGGCCGACGTCCGAAGTCAAGCTGAAGCGAGTTGCGTCATTAACAATTATTAATCCGCAATTTTTCGAAGGTCGAAAGGGGATCTCTGCGAGATTCCAAAGGGACATATTGATCCTCCTTCAAACGGTCGATAGGAATGGGGATTTTTCTTATTCGGCACGAATTCATATCGCGTGATTGATGCTTGAAAAACAGTGATACATCCGAGAACAAAATACGCGAGATAAATAGTAACGCTAATAAAGGGGATTGATACAAAGATGCGCTAAATAATTGCCGCAGAGCGGCCTTCGACTGCTCTGATTAAAATACTGAAATACTTCTGTGCATCAAGAAATATCTGTACGCTTCTTCTTGCTATCAATAGCAATGATACTTCGCATTTATAAATCGTGGTATGGTAAGAAAAAAACGTTGTTATCAACATCAGAAACTTGATTACTGTAAAGATCCTTGAAATAACTTCTTCGCGTTTAATTTATCTTCCTCCGGCGAATAAAGTATTATCGCCTTGACACGAGAATGATCTATTTGCTTCGATTCCATTTGCTTGGACAAACCACGAATTCTCAGATTGCACGATCGATGTATCTGCGTCTTACGTCTCGGTAACGTGTAACGCCGATTCTTCGGCGGCTGCGATAACTCAATTATCCGCTGCGTAGCTGCGGCATTTGCAACGAGTACCACACGATAATGCACGATTGACATTTTGTTATCCAGATTTATATATGATCGGATATTTATATATTGGTGGATTATATATACTTCAATTAGCAATCGCTTGTATTCCGCGCGAAATTCATACAAATGATTTATTTTCAATTTCATTATGTTTTCTACGAAGATTTATAGAGTAGAGATTGCGATGCTGATAGTTTAAGTTTAAAAGATCGCTAAACACGTTTCAGGCGAATAAATTACTAACCGATCGCTTTAAGCGCGCTAGGTGAGACGAAACTAATGGGTTTCGGTGCTGAATCGTGAATCACTTTTGGACACGCAAGATCGATTATGCGAGACGTCGATTTTGGGACTTTACTTTTCAGAGCCTTTTGAGAAACTTGAGCCTCTATTACGCGAGATCGAGGTTGAGCCAGTTGAGTTGTCCGCTCTGTTATCTCGTAAAGCAACGCGGATATCTTTACCTATATGAATTTAACGATTTTATAATACATATTTAGCGATTAATCAATCAATTAAACTTTGCGATATGTGGATCATTAAAATGAAAATTACTTCCTATGCGTTACATTTCATGCTCAAACAGTTATCTTCGATATTAATTATAAAATAAATGTATAAAAAATTAGATAGAAGATGAGTATATTTAATATACAAAGAGAATATGAATACTTTTTTGTATCTTAAGATAAAGATTTAAGAATTTTTTAAACATTTGTCCATAGTCTAAAAATACGCGCCGGGAACGAAAATAACTACTCTCAAAAATATATCAATTAAAATATTATGAATCTGCAAAATAACTATGTTAGCGCGTTTCTTTAGGGCAAGATTCAATTGAGAAGAGTCCCGTGGTTTAATACGAGAATTATACGACCGTTATGATATCAAATAGATTTTAAACTAAATCGTCATTTATGGTCCGCGCTGGATCTTGGTAGCATAATTATTATATATATCTTTTTGTGTCCCATACTTTAGTTAAATCTGGCGGATTGTTAGATTTGTAACTTCTTCGCGGAGTAGATAGTCGTAAGATCGACGACATAGAAATAACCTTCTTCTGCTTGGACTTTGAGATAGAAGTTTTGAAAATTGGCGAACTTTCGCCATCACCCGCACCGTCAACGCGCGACCTCGAATCCTCGTTAAAAGCATTCTCACAATCGGTACTTTTCTCGCTGGTTTGCCCTGTCTTGATCAGCAAATCCTTATCGAGCAGATCAAGCCTAGGTTTTGCGAGATCATCCGAGCCCCGATTAAACGTAATTAAATCTGCCATTTATTTACTGTTATAAGACGCGATACTCGCGAAAATAAACATTTGTCATGTGTACACTTTTACGCGTTGACAATTTTTCTTTAATTCTGTTAAGCTTTTGGCTGATCTGACTTATTTAATACCCAGAATTTTGAATTAGTTGAAGGAAAAGGGATGCATGCACGATCGATTATCGCTCGCCGATCGTCTACTGGTCACAAATGAGCGTTGTTAAAATAAATGCATTGCGAAATAAACGCACGTTTTACACACGTGTTATCTACATTACACCAGCCATTATGTGGATAACAACAATTATCCCATAATGACACACCGTTAACCGTCGTTAATTTTTAGCGCAATATAGTGCACATTATTGTTTCAATTTAGTATTATTAAATGTTATTATACGCTTATGTATAATTATTTATCCATACATGTTAATTATTAAATAGTTGAATTGCAAAATTTAAATTTATCAATTGTGTTACATATCGCGGTATATATTAAAATATTGCATCATAGATTACAAAATTTCTTTGTCTAAACTTAATTTCAATAATTTAATTAATAATGATTTAATTAATTAATTTAATTTTGCTGATTTTATTGTAGATACTGCAATGGGCTATAAACTTAACGCACAAAAGAACTGCAATGATGAATACGTTAAAGCTGTGGACAGGTAAATTCGCGATTCTTCCGAAATTTCTTTTATTTTTGACGTTTTTAACAATTTTATATAATATATAATACCATATACATATATATACATATATACGTTAAACTTTATTTAAAAAAAAAAATATTTGTTTCCACTTTCCAGAGTCGCATCCATTGTACAGATGCGATTCACAAACGTGTGGATATCATCGGATTCCATTTTTAAACGGACCACAGCAGGCAAAGAGCACGACCACTCGATACGAGTAATACAGAAGTTAGTCGACAAGGTAATTCTTTCTCGAGCGTGTTCGTGATACTCTCGGTGGGTTTGCCATTACCGCCGAGAGGTGACGATCGTATAAAAACCGACCGGTCTTCGGTCGGATTTGAACTCGGGTCTCAGGCTCGCTAGACCAGCGCCCTTGTCTCTGCGCCACGATCGCCACGAGGCGAAATAATACTTATCCCAAGTTAAATGAGTCCGGACAGATAAAGCCTTCTGGTTATCTTCAATAGTTACTCCAGTCTCGTCAGAGATCATTGCTTATCGCAGAGTGATGTCCTTGCCAAAATAATAAACGGAGATTAACGCAATCGCAGTCGTTTGCAATCTCATTGCTATTTTGTGTATGAATCAAAATCAATCACTGATTCGAAATTTCGATTTCAATCAATTTATTTCAAATTCAAATTTAGACAGCACATTCGTGTATGAAAAAAAAAGAGAAATATCTTTTTTCTTTCTTTAGCGCGATTGCTCTACGCGGCGGTCTTATCATGTGTTATATAAAGAAAACGTCACTTTTTATATCTCTGACTTTCTTCTACAGTAAATTCAGTCTTAGACTTTTTCGAGCATACGTTCTAAATCGGAAAATTGTATAAGAGTACGGAAAGATAAGAAAGCTGACTCACAATACTTCTCCGCTCTCGACATCCCATTTGCGAATCTGTAAAGTACGAAGAATATCTAGAAAACATGTATAATCTGCAGGTAATCGTCGAAAGAAAGGCTGAATGGAATTTCAAATGTGATAATAACTACAACGCTGCGACGAAGAAGAGACGAGCTCTCCTGGATTTGCTGTTGGAAATATCGCATAACGGTAACGTCCTTTCAGACGAGGACATTCGCGAAGAAGTGAATACCTTTATGTACGCTGGACACGACACAATGGCCACCAGCATATCTTGGACACTTTACGTGCTGGGACGACATCCCGAATATCAAGTACGTCCTTTCATATCGCACCGTTTTCGCTATATCTTTCGATATATTTTTGACACACTTGAAAAAGATTTTTGTATCTCATGCGCATTAGATGTATTTCTTAAATTGTAAAATCAATTTCAAGTGTTGAAAAGCTAATTGAATGTTATTTCTTCTTTTTATACTTTTAATATTAATTTAACATCAACGTCTCCTTGTTTTTTCTTCAGGAAAAAATTGTGGACGAATACAACGACGTGCTGGACAATGACGAGATTACCTTGGAAAATATACAAAAATTAACGTGGTTGGATGCCTGTATCAAGGAACAGTGGAGATTGTATCCGGTGGTTCCGCTTATAGCGAGGCAAATTTATAAACCAATTGAAATAAGTAAATATCTCTCATTATTTTCAATTTCTGAAATGTTATATCAGTGCGTTACACTATTACAATCGATATAATATATTTAAATATATCATATAGATCAATCAATATTAGTAGAGCGCTGTTTTAATATAACTGTCGGATGACAGACATTAAAATGCAATAAATAACTATTGCTATCGTACAGTCAACAATCGCATAACGCACGGAAAATTTCAATTTATATGAGATTTCTTCATTTTTAGTCGGCAATCAAATCCCATCAGGCTCGACAGTTCTTATCAACTCCTATTTGCTGCATCGCGACGCCCGTCACTTCCCGGAGCCAGACATTTATCGTCCGGAACGATTCTTATCCGACGGCCTCAAGTTACCCCCTTACGCCTTCATCCCATTCAGCGCCGGCTCGCGCAATTGCATTGGCTGGAAGTTCGCCACGCTAGTTATTAAAGTAGCCGTCTTGAACGTGCTGAAAGCCTTCCGCGTGGAGGCTTTCGATAGGGAGGACCAGTTGCGCCTTATATCCGAATTAGTGTTGGTCAACGCAAATGGACTTCGTCTCAAAATCACCCCGCGCGCATGATAGAGCGCGATCTTTTCCCACACCACTGATTACTTCTACTTATTTTCTTTCGAAGGTTACAGATCGGCATCAAGATGAATTCAGAAATTCTTTTTTACAACCCTCAAAACTGAGCATCTGAAATATAATAGAAGAATTTGAAGATAATTAAAATCTTTAATAATATGTTGGCGAGAATCGTTAGCTCGCTAGACTTTTAATTTGTTTACAAGCCCAAGATCTGACAGGTATATTTGACCTCGAATCGACGTGACGAATAACGTTAGAACAAAAATGTAAAGGAGACGGTCGTTGGCAAGCAACGTGACAAGACGGCCGAGTAATTGCGAGCGGTCGGTGCAGAAGAAAAATTTATGAAATCATTAATGACGTACTTGATATTCGGGATGTCGTCCCAGCACGTAAAGTGTCCAGGATATGCTGGTGGCCATCGTGTCGTGTCCAGCGTACATAAAAGTATTCACTTCTTCGCGAATGTCCTCGTCTGAAAGGACGTTGCCGTTATGCGATATCTCCAACAGCAAATCCAGGAGAGCTCGTCTCTTCTTCGTCGCATCGTTGTAGTTATTACCTTAATTGTGAGCGGTCGGTGCAGAAGAAAAATTTATTAAATCATTAATGATTTAATAAATTTTTTTTCTGCACCGACCGCTCGCAATTATTTACTCGGCCGTCTTGTCACGTTGCTTGCCAACGACCGTCTCCTTTACATTTTTGTTCTAACGTTATTCGTCACGTCGATGAGGTATATATATTGTTAAGTAAAATTGTGGCGCGAGTTTTCTTCTACCATCAATTTTCTTCTACTATCAATTTCGTACAAAATATAATGTAAAAGAGTAATGTAGGGCCTATACTTCTCTTAAGGAACTTAATTTAAGGAATGCACAAAAAGTCAAATTGAAAAAAATTAGTGTGTTGATATATGTAGTTGTAGAATCTAAATAAGGAGGGGAGACGGCTGGTCTAGTGGGTATGCACACTTGGTGCATTTTCATAACTCTTCATTCAGTCATTTGTTATCCCCCATACAACACGATCAAGAAACATAATCATTGTATATAATTGTTTCTTATTTTTTTCCTTATTTAGATTCTACAACTACATATATCAACACACTAATTTTTTTCAATATTGTTCTTTTGCTATAATGGCAATTGTAATAACCGTTTTTTAAATAAAATTATTAATAAATTTATCAATAAAATTATTTCTTATATATATTGCAAATGAAATATGAGTTTCTGAAATGGATTACCATTTACCTCACCCTCCTTTACTCATTTAAGCCGGCGCCAAATTATACACATATTCGCCATTCGCGCGCTACGTGATTCGCGATTCGTGTGTAGTTCGCGACTAGCGTGGAGAGAAAATTCGTTAAATTCGCATCCGTAACTTTTTATTCGCGCTGATTCGCCAGCGCAACAGTTTTTCAATGAAATCAAAGAACGCGAATCACACGAATCAAATACATTCGTGTTAACTTGTACAAATCGCGAACAATGTGAAAGGTCTACTACTGGTGAATAATGAATTTTCGACAAATTATTACGAAGCGCGAATCATGAATCACGCGTATCGCGAATAGCGCATAGTCTGGCACCAGCTTTATAAAACCGAGGTATACATGGGATGAAAATCGAGATCTAATCCGAAATCCGCTGACAACAAATGGATCTCTCTCACCACTGGCGCAGTTAACTATAAATTTTTTAGAGAACTTTGGAAATTAAAAAGGTTTTCAGGTTACACATTGTGTATATATAAACATTATTTTAATTTACTCGAAATTATCATATATTTACGTATGTATTGAGGGAAACGCGCCCCCCCCCCCCCCCCCCCGCCCGTGCACGCACAGCCAGTTCTATATTCCACTCCGAAGATTTTTTTCTCTAATTCTGCATAAATTTTGACAGCTCGTATTTAAACAGGGTTAGAAGTAAATTGAACAATGTCCTTTTTAATAATCAAATAAAGCAGTTTGAAATAATTGACGAGTTGTCTAGCCGATATGAGAAAACAGAACTATAATAATTATTAGTTGATTCTACTTGAAAATATCTTCGTAATGTATCTAAAGAACCGTCAATATATTATATGAAATTTTTATATGAAATAAAAATAGTATTCCATATAAAAATCAATTTTCTCACATAAAAGTCCAATAAAAACAGAGCATTGCGTATTTTTTATTTGTTGTATATTAAACGAGAAAGGGAAACAGAGAAATTAAAACTGTGTCTATGTATTTAATGGTCTTCTTTTTAATGCTGAAGCTCCAACGAAACATTATTAAGGATGCAAATGTATATGCATAGTATGCTAAAATATTTGAGTTAAAGATAAAGACTGAAGAATATTAAAGCACTATTTTGCATATTTACCGACAACTGTCGATTCGATTAGATAACGTTTGTCGTTTGAACTATAAATTAAAAGTTGCTAACTTTTTTTGTCAAGAAGATCATATTAAAATCTTTGTAATGATTAAGGGGGCAGAGAAATTTTATTATTTTATTATTTTTTAAAATTATATAAAAATCAAATCTCTTCATTTTAATAGATATTATTTTATATATTATAAAAGTCTGATGCAACAGCGACCGAATCGCAGAACCAAAGGCACAACAATATAATGTATATAATGTTGAAATTTCACGAGGGTTCGTTTACAGTGCATAGAGAGAAGAGAGGGATTCCTACTATAAATCGATCAACGCTTTTCTATATGATAGTTGTAGATATTATTCTTCTTGAATGGAATTATATGTCAGAAACGAGAAGTTATATACTACAATGACATATAATATTTTTTATACGTCAAAGTTACTATGCTCGATAATACAAATTATAAATAATAACATTAACATCTTTGGTACATGTTTATCTTACAATTAGACCACCCTTTTATTTTTAATTTTAACAAAAAAATATACTTATTTGATACCAGTTTTCGTTATAATACATACACTGAGAAAAAAATATTTAGATAAAAAAATATTTATTTAGGTGGCTGCCAATAGCTTATTTACTTAATGTATAATACACATATTTATTTAGAATTAGATATTTTTATTTAAATTAAGTAATTTTTATTAAAGAAAGAAAAAAGATATTTCTCTTTTTTTTTCATACACGAATGTGCTGTCCAAATTTGAAATTGAAATAAATTGATTCAAATCGAAATTTATAATCAATGATTGATTTTGATTCATACACAAAATAGCAATGAGATTGCAAACGACTGCGATTGCGTTAATCTCCGTTTATTATTTTGGCAAGGACATCACTCTGCGATAAGCAATGATCTCTGACGAGACTGGAGTAACTGTTGAAGATAACCAGAAGGCTTTATCTGTCCGGACTCATTTAACTTGGGATAACTATTATTTCGTTTCGTGGCGATCGTGGCGCAGAGATAAGTGCGCTGGTCTAGCGAGCCTGAGACCCGAGTTCAAATCCGACCGAAGACCGGTCGGTTTTTATACGATCGTCACCTCTCGGCGGTAATGGCAACCCACCGAGAGTATCTTGCGCCACGCTTGATCACACTCGATTGAGCATTACCTTGTCGACAATGTCGACTAACTTCTGTATGACACAAATCAAGTGGTCGTGTTCTTTGCCTGGTGTGGTCAGTCGGAAAATCAAATCCGATGATATCCACACGTTTGTGAATCGCATCCGTACAATGGATGCGACTCTGGAAAGTGAAAACAAATATTTTTTTTTTAAATAAAGTTCGACGTATATATGTATATGTATATGGTATTATATATTACATAAAATTGTCAAAAACGTCAAAAATAAAAGCAATTTCGGAAGAATCGCGAATTTACCTGTTCACAGCTTTAACGTATTCATCATTGCAGTTCTTTTATGCGTTAAGTTTATAGCCCATTGCAGTATCTACAATAAAATCAGCAAAATTAAATTAATTAATTAAATCATTATTAATTAAATTATTGAAATTAAGTTTAGACGAAGAAATTTTGTAATCTATGATGCAATATTTTAATATATACCGCGATATGTAACACGATTGATAAATTTAAATTTTGCAATTCAACTATTTAATAATTAACATGTATGGATAAATAATTATACATAAGCGTATGTATAATAATTTAATAATACTAAATTAAAACAATAATGTGCACTATATTGCGCTAAAAATTAACGACGGTTAACTGTGTATCATTATGGGATAATTGTTGTTATCCACATAATGGCTGGTGTAATGTAGATAACACGTGTGTAAAATTACGTGCGTTTATTTCGCAATGCATTTATTTTCTCATTTGTGACCATGCAGTAGAGTAGACGATCGGCGAGCGATAATCGATCGTGCATCCCTTTTCCTTCAACTAATTCAAAATTCTGAGTTTTAAATAAGTCAGATTTTTTTTTATCTAAATATTTTTTTCTCAGTGTACACAAAAGTGGAATCGAGTAAGTGTATTATTTTATCAAAATTTAAAACGGGAAGCCTAAACATTTATCACACATCTATGTGGGGTCGTTGGATGCACAGAGATTAGGTTTCTTCGCAGTGGAGGTAGACTCCGTGTAAAAATAAAAAAAGTTTGCTTTTTTGCGGTGTACGTGCGTAGCTGCAGGTACGTGGACGTAGGTGTACGTGCGTAGCTGCAGGTACGCATGGACGCAGGTGTTACGTCCAAACCTCGGAATTTTTATGGGTTTCCCGGGATTTCTATGGGATTCCTGGAATTTTTATGGGTTGTATGGGAAACGGTGGAAAGGCAACAAGGAGTGGGGTATGGAAGGACGTTGCAGACACCTGTCTCGCAGCCACACGTGTTAGGTGTATGGTACGAGTCGAACGCACTTTTCAAAGGCTTCGGTTACGAGTTAACGTCGCTATGACACTCTGTGACCGTGAGCGGTGCGATTGTCGGTTCTATGTTAAGTCAAAGAACTTAATTCCTATTTACAGAGGGGGAAGGGGCTAATGAGATGACAGTCCCAATAACAAGAGAATATTTGGAACTGTATATATAATAAGCAGCTTCAAAAGAAACTGGGTAAAATTTTGTCGTGGAATGTGTCAGTGGTTCTCGATTCTAATCCAGCAAACACCAAGTAACACTTACATATATTAGTTATAATTCCCTACTCAACAATGTAAATGCAGTACGTGCGTGAGTGCAGGCGTACTTGGCGTGTGCGTGGATGCTGGCGTGATTACTGCCGTATGTGGTTACTGCCACAGATATATATATATATATATATATATATATATATATATTGCTTGGCAACCTCTATAAATCTATGCGAGCTTGCGACCGAGTGCTATCTGTGCTATCGAGATTATCGAGAAAGTGTGCTCACACTGCTCACTCGTGACACGGCTGACTAGTGTGGTGGCCGGGTTGCCATTCGATAGGGGGTGCGCGCCCCGCGCACGGCCACAATTTATGTATATATACAATACAATACTTTTTATATTATATTACACATATATTTATATATTATATGTATAAAATATGATTAATCTACATCTAGGATTATTTGTTAGTTAATAATTAAAAATTCAAGAATGCGAGAGGGCAAGAAAATAATTTCTCGTTGCTACAATCTTACTTACAATCCAACATGACCGCACCGAAGAAACGGAAGTTTCAAAGAAATGCGTTATCGTTTCCGAATAAAAATCTTATAAATACTTTTCAAATGAAAAAAAAACATCGAATGACCGGCAGTCCGGGATCTAAATACCTGGGACGCGACGCGCACGCTCCGAGCGCGCCGAAAATTGACGCGTGTTAACGCAGCTTGACCTTGACGCGTCAGATGGAATTTTACGACGTCCGATATTTATGTATGTGTGTGTGTGTGTGCACGTGGTATATATATGCGCGCGTAGTTTAATACATAATACATCGCGTTGACGCGTTATTGCATCGCTGATAACTCGCGGAACACGGCCGCCGGCGCCGGGCATGGCCGGGCACTGGGCAGTGCGCCGATGGATCGCGTGACGCGCGTTGGAGAACCGACACGCAAGGGTTTGTAGGTTAGACAGCGAGGCTCCGAGATTGATCGACGCGGGAGGAAGAAAGAGGAGAAGGATTTAAAGCACGATGCGGGCGGCCATCGCGGTGTGCTGCGTCTTCCTCGGCTGCTGCACCAACGTCGTGTTTCTGGAACTGCTGGTCAAGTGGGTATCGATGACTGGGCCAACCTGCTGCGTTACATAACAACGCGCGCTGCACGCTGTCCATTACTTAAAGAATTTTTAGGACACGTTTTATCGCTTCTTTTATTCGTACCTTAACGTCCGTACTTTCGTGCGGCTTACTTAAAGATAAAGCATTTGTCCGCCGCTCGTGATACTTTATTTTAAAAAAACGTCACTGCTGACTGCTGCAATGAGCGTTGTTATGATAAGATAATTGCTGCGAAATGAAAATAAGAAATGGATAAGATTTTCGTTCTCCATCGCTCCCGGTTTTTCAGGGATGATCCTGGCAGTGGAAATCTCATCACGTTCTCGCAGTTTCTCTTCATAGCAGTCGAGGGATTCCTGTTTACGTCCAAATGTGGCACTGTCAAACCAAACGTAGGCATAAAGGATTACTTTATTTTAGTCACAATGTTTTTTATTGCCAACGTATGCAATAATTATGCGTTTGACTTTAATATTCCTATGCCACTGCACATGATATTTAGAGCTGTGAGTAGCCCATAGATTCATTTCTGATAGAAGATAAATCGCAGGCTTTGCTGCAGGTATACAGTACGTTTTATTGTTTCAGGGTTCTCTAATAGCCAACATGATTATGGGTATTATTATTTTAAACAAGAAGTACATGTTTAGCAAATATTTATCAGTATTTATGATCACTGTGGGAATAGCGCTCTGCACAATCGTTAGCGGCAAGGAGATCAAGTCCTTGCAGCAGAAAAATGTGGTGCAAGTAGCTACGACGCCGTGGGACGACTTCTTCTGGTGGATCTTGGGCATATCTCTACTCACGATCGCCTTATTCGTTTCCGCCAGGATGGGTATTTATCAGGAGGTACTGCACAGCCGGTACGGTAAAAACGCGCGAGAAGCTTTGTATTATACAGTAAGTCTTTCCTCATTTCTTCTCGTTAAATGTCAATGTCATAATTCAACGATATAATTGAGAAATTCTTTACAGCATCTGTTACCGTTACCATTCTTCCTAACGCTAGCGCCTAATATTTATGATCACTGGAACTTTGTGCTCGCATCTGAGCCACTGAGGTTGCCTGTGATCGGTGTACATATCCCATCGTTAATCGCATATTTAATTGGAAACGTTCTGACGCAGTATCCTTTTCTAAATATAGCTATGTCATAATACTTTTGTACGAACACGCGCGCGCGCGCACACATAATATCAGGACATCTGTACGTATGTACTATCGCACCTCCGAAGTATTCTCCTTAACTGTACTTTCAGATATATGTGCATCAGCTCTGTATTCGTATTAACTACGGAGTGCAACTCCCTTACGGTTACTCTGGTAATAACATTGCGAAAGTTCCTGTCGTTGTTATTCTCTATAATCTATTTCAAAAACCCGTTTACCATATATCATTGGACTGGTACGTTACTAGTCTTCATAGGTACAGTTATTTTTACGGAAGTGATACCAAAGATTACGCAAAGCTTACAACAGACGAAACCTAAGACGAAAAAAACGGAATAGGTGCATTAACTTTAAAAATAAGGTAGGCAAATAATTATCTTTTATTTCTATCGATTATGTAACTATGAATTGTTTAAGGCATTTTATAGTGATTGTGTTATTTCGATACGTACGGAAGCATAAGAGAGATTCTCGGATAGTTATGACGTGAAAATGATGCCCGTCCATTGTTTTGTATAATATATGCTTTTGTAAAATAATAGCAAATGCGTTTTCGAAATCTTTCTACCTCAATTATATTTTCATAATTCAATTAATAAAAAGGATTGTATTCTCTCTTTCGATCACTAAGTACCTGATGGATCAGATTTGTTAAACGCAAATAAATTAGGCTATTAGTTCGATCAATGACTTCGCAAATTCGGTTTTAACGATGCAAGTATATTTCCGTTGTATAGTACATATTTTTTTACAATAAATATATATCTTTCTATCTAGCAACAATTTAATTTAAATTCGATATCAGGGCACAGTGTTCGAGTGTTATAGATGATCATATATCGCTTAATTTAAATCCCTTAGGCTCGTTGTTCGGAAAGTTCTCTCGGAAAATGGTAGACGCAAAAAACGGTAAAGAGCCACGACGTTAAAATAATGAGAAACGAACGTTTATATCGCCGCGTTATACCTTGGCACGCATGTATAGCTCGTAAAATATCGTAATTACATCTAATTAAACTAATTTCCTATTTACATTATCTATTTGTGGAAAGAAGGATGTACAATGGCACGAGTTAACTATCCGCATACGAGCCAGCTATTTGAATGCTCGTCGAAACAAACGTCACTCGATTACGATATAAATGTACAAAAATGTAAGAAAATAAAGCTAAAATCCAAGAAAGGGGTACGCCGCTGTCGCCGTGCACAGCCGAGATATGAAAAACTGATTTATTTTACCACGAGTTTAACGTTAAGACAAATGAACATAATATTCGGCTCTAATCTAGTTCATATTACAATACGTATACTAATGTGTATTATAAACGTTGCAACGATAGAAGAAATATCTTCTTACAACTACTATTAAATTGGTCAACGTATATGTATAATTTCTGATTTGTTCTTGCGATTAAAGTCTTAAAAAAAAGATACAAGACAATGAACGTACATAAAATATACATACATAAAATTCACACACACTTTGTCTCACTAACAAATAGATTTTTATACTAAATTATGAAATCTCAATTTAGAAACTAATTCCATAATTTAGTACAAAATTGTAATGACCTAACGAAATCGCACCTGGCCCTTTATTTATCTATAATCACTCCGTCACGTCATGCGATACAGATCTCAAGCACATGTGGAAAAAAAAAGTCTGATATAAAATACATATTTAATATCATTTTTGATATTGTACTTCATCTAAAACATTTGATCAATGTTGTTCAAGTTTTATCCTCGAATTATATTCTTGATGTGTCAAGGGGAAAAGATTGATAATTATGTAAAAAAGAAAAAAATAATTTGCTTGTGAATTCGTAATGTTGAAAAAAACATTCTGTAAAGTTCTAAAAGATCAGGAATCACAAGAATAAATCGAATATGTATAATCATAATTTGTCGATCTTTGAGTTTAATCGCATCATTTCACGTTAATCAACCCATCGATTTTGAGAATCAAATAATTGGTTATGAAAATGTTGTGTAAAAAAGAAGTGACTCGGGTTTCTCCACGACCTTAAAGATATTGGACAGTTCGTCAACCAAGGTTTCATATCGGTAGGCCACTCGTATGTCTGGTACGTTGGTTCGAGTGATATCGTTACCAGCGACTCCTTCCTTCGTATAGTTAGGTCCTAACCAGTACTGCTTACTCTGCAAAATAAAAAACAATTAAATCACATGACATTCCGTCACGTCCATGCATCAAGCAAGTGTACGGAATCGAGAGATGCGTTATCACTATAAGAAGCCAAACTCGTAGAACGCTCGAAGAAGCGTTAATCCGATCTCTTAGTTGCTCTTTATGTACACGGAAGACTGATATAATTACTCACCTTATGCGGAAAGCCACTCATAAGAACGGAATTGCGTGCTAGCTCACACATGTCACACGAACTGAGTTTCCACACTTGCGCAGCAATACTATATTCTTCCATCAGGGGTTCCTATAATTAATACATTATATCATATCAATATATGAACCATGAAATAATATATAGCAATAATAATTTTTATATATTAGCGAGTTTTACAAATTACAAAAAAGATCATTGTATTGTCTACAGTATATAGTATTTCTTATTTACCTTGGTAAAATGAAACTGAAGAGGATCGTCCGTGGACAAGCTTATACATAGCCCTCTAGCAAGGTATTCTGGAAGTGGATTACGGTGATAGTTCAGGAAAAGCGAGTTGTTACTGAGCGGCGACATCGCGATGCCGATTTGCGCAAGGTAATACAAATATTGGAGCACGGGAACTTTTCTGAGCAGTAGGCCATGTGAAATATTCTCCGCCATCATGTAGCCACACACAAGATGTTGAATGGGTCCTGCCTCGCCGCAGTGAGGTCTCAGGACAAATGTATTGAAACCTTGTTCCCTATAAAAGATTTCACGTCTCGGATGTAATGAGATAATTACTCAAAATAGAATTTTGGAAAACTTGATAATCAACGTACGCTCTAAATTGATTGAGGACCGTCATATTTGCATAAGTGTAGTATTGGTAATATCCGTATGGCGGATTCTCTATGTCGTCCCATTCAGCGGGTGGACAAACGTCTTTATCGAAGAGAGGATTTTCAGGCTTACTTTCATCGTCCACGGAATCGAAACCTATTACCTGTGACAATAATATAGCGAATGCATTTAGAAAAGTACAATAACAATAACATAAATGAATTAGAAGAATAATATAAAATAGAAAAACATACGTATTGGAGAAATTTATGCAGCTCCGGATGAGAATTGGGATCGTTGGTCACTTCGAAGAGCGGCAGGAAGATGTTGTTAATAATCTCTTGGAAGTTCGTCATGAGTTTGTTCAGCTTAAAGATATCGCTATATACAACGTAAAATGCGAGCAATGAGAAATCCGTCAAACCTAAGTGCCGCGCGTATATCATATAACAGACTTACTATAATCTAGGAATCTGTATGAGCCAGCGTACGTTGTCCGAATAGACGTCACTCTGAATCGCCCACTTAGCTAGTTTATCCCATTCTTCTGGATTCTTGCCATAAATCGAAAGACGCAGCTCCGCGTTCTGATATTTGGACTCCTCGAGGTCGCTTGCGACCTCTTTGATTATACGCGCAAAATATGTACCGTTCAGATAGTTATCGGTCTTGAGAAAAACTTCGCGCAAGCGGCTTTCACCGATAGGATTGTACTTCGCGTTGAACTTGTCGAATCTGTGAAACGTGTTTCTGTCCTGCGAAAAGAAGGGAAAATAACGTGTAAATATTTTTTGGAGGACTTCCTCGATATCTTAATGTAAACATCATTCGGAAGAATACTTACTGCATGCACGTCCAACATGTCGACGCTCAGATCGTAAGTCGTCAGATTCATGGATTGAAAAACTTCGCGGAGTGTCATGGTCTCACCGGTTTTGGAACAAGTGACCACTTCATCGGCGTGATTCTTCAACGTTTTCTTGATGAATCTAAGCAGGTGCTTTTGATTCATGCATGAAGCCGCATGTATGTGAGTATCGACCTGTGGTGAATTCAATCATATAATAGCGCAACTCAATCACACGCGTCGTTGATGTATAAGCAGGAAGAAAATTTGAAATAATATTATACATCAATTATATCATCAACACTATACATTGTTAATTTGAAATAACACTACAAAAGAAATCTAAAACCTTCTTTAATTTCCTGCTTTGAAATTGCATTATCCTGTTTCTAACTTTACAATAAATATTGATCTTACAAATTACGGTCCCAATACACTTGCAAACTTGAATTGTTTGCGTACAGACCTTCCTGATGTTATAGAAGTCCCGGTGCGGCACGGCCTTCTGACTCGCCAGCTCTCTGAGCTCATTCAGCAGCACATGTAACTGATACTTGGAGGAGAGATAACTCAATCTTCGGTAACAGAAGGATTTCAAGGGCCCGTCGGCGATCATGGCGCACAGAAGGTTCATGTCCTGGACGAAGGCCGCCAGGTCCGGATACGAATACGGGACCGGCTTGCCATTAGCCAGGTCCTCCTCATTGGCGAACAGGTTGAACACGCCGTTGACCGGTACGATCTTGTAATTCTTTGTCGGTGGAAATTCGCATTCCCACGGATCGCCCCGGGAAGCAGGTGCATGTACCGGGTGATCTGTTGATAATTGATTAAGGCGCGCGATTAGCGAGGCATCATTTAGCGCGCCAACCGTCTATTGCCGCAGCGCTGTTTAATTTATTAATTCAGAAATAATAACTATATCGCATATGGTAAAAAGACTCTATGATGGTTAAGCAGCAGCTAGTGACTCAAAACAGCGTGCAACAGGAAATTCGAGGTAAGGATATTAATAGGTATTAGGAAGACCTGTCCGAGAGACGTCTTTGATCAGCGCGTCGATGTCCGCGTCGGATTGAGTGCCCCCGATTTCTTTCACAATATCCAGCAGCTCTTTTCCTTAGAAAATATGTAATAAAACTGGCATCGTATACTCTTCATTAACTCATACGCTAAGAATGTATAGTGCTTGGCACACTAAACTAAAGCTGTGCTTTGTATGAAGCTCCGCACGAGGAGTCGCGTGATTATATACGCATCGCTGCGCCCGACGAAAAAAGAAATTTAAAAAAAATTACACAACACACGAACGGTAGTTTGACGTCGTTATTGCCATCGGCGCTTGAAGCGTTAAAACGTTAATGTTAATTGCACTGGAATTTTTCTAAAGATTACAATCACATGTTTTCTTGGTAGACAACGGCACGAGAAAGGGACGTCGGGAGATACGTGTGGTAAAGGTATGGAACATCGGATTGGATTTTCAACATACAACTTTGAGACACGAGCTGTTTCTCAATCAACGATAGCTACCTTCGATGGCCTTGCGATCATCGTGGTGAACTTCGTCGTCTGTGGTGAGTGGTCTTTTATCGATACTGCGCAAGAACCTAGAAGGAATAGTGGGGAAGCTCTGCTTGGAGTTGTTCATGTATTTCTCGCGCATCGCCAACGCTTGCACCAGCATCTTGGAGGCCCTTTGAAGATCTTCCAGAGGTACCTATGTATAATTTTTATAGATAAAGCACGGTAATATATAAAATTAATCGGAGCAACGAAGTAATTTTTCAAATTACTTCGTTCAAGTTAGTCGTTTGCGCCGCTCACTTTTCATATCGAAAAGTGCCGACGAGCGTCGCAACAAACTTGATAATGCACTCGTGCAGCTTCTACTGCCATTTTCAGAACTTGATTAGACTTGATTAGACTTTATAATCAAAATGTTTTCATTCAACTTATTAAAAATAAATAAAAAAACTGCATAAATAAATTTTATTTTTATGACACTTATCATGACACCTTCCGACATGGAACAGAAGAAGTATGAATGTGCTGCTTGGCATTTTTCGCACAGATTTTATTTTTTATTTTATTTTAAATATTTAATAATATTTTAATAATTTTCCTGTTGATTATAAAACATTCATTATCTATTTTATGACATAAAAATCTTTATAATAAGGTAACATCAAATATGTACATCTAATTTAATTTAAACTTTAATAAAATATTTCTGCTTAAACTAATTTTGATATATTTCATATTAAAATTATTATAGCGATAATAAAACTAGATTAAAGGCATTGCTTATAGTTTAATGTGGATGTAAATGACATAAAGGGAGAAGGGGCAAAGCCAAGTGCGACCAAGGTTTCTCGTGTAAATCCGCAGTTTCAAGGTTTCCATTTCACACAAAATCTCCAGAGACATATCCGTGCATAATAGCATCCGCGAAACCATAAAGCTTGAAGTTACATCTCGACTAGATCGATCTTGTGTCGATTATTTGATATCTTACAATTATTATTTCTCGATACATATCTTATAGATAATCCATTTTTTCGTATCTTTATCATTTCTAAATTTAATCACTTAATTTTTATTTAATCATGGCACATTCGGCAAATTGTAGCCATAAAGATACCCGTTAAATGATGCAATAATTTCCAAAGTATCGCGTCATTCAGTAAATTATAACAAATACAGTTATCGTTCGAAAAAAATTGTCATGAGAAGCGTTAAAAATCAAATATAAATTAGCTAAAACAGTTTGAGACTCACTCCGGAAGTGTCCTCGCCGGATATGGAGACCCGTTGAAAATGAGGTACGAAA
Source organism: Temnothorax nylanderi (assembly GCF_030848795.1). Lineage (NCBI taxonomy): Eukaryota > Metazoa > Arthropoda > Insecta > Hymenoptera > Formicidae > Temnothorax > Temnothorax nylanderi. The sequence continues at coordinate 19,969 of NW_027249236.1, forward strand.
TCATTTTCTTCGATCTTGAAACTATGATCGATGTCATCAGGAACTCCTGGATGGAGCGACGGCTCGTAATGACTGCGACGTTCCTCAAGATCTTTTGCAGCTCTATTAAATACAAAAAGAAACCGTTGACTCTACGAAGAGTTTATTTTTTCTTACATAAAATAAAATTTTGTAGTGAAGTATACCTTTATACAAAATAACTCGCAATTATTCTGTGAAATATTAAAAGGAAATTTTTTTCATTTAAATCCGTGACAAAGATTTTTTATTAAAATAATTTAATTGTAACTTTTTAATTCTCAATATCAAGCATCTTAGTAATTACAACTGATATTTTTTTAGTTTTAATAATATTATTATATTTATTAATTAAATATATGACAAAGATTTTTATTAAAATAATTTACAACTTTTTAATTCTCAATATCAAATATCTTACTAATTAAAACTGATATTTTTTATATTTTATTAATATTATTATATTTATTAATTAAATCTGTGACAAAAATTTTTATTAAAATATAATTTATTGTAACTTTTTAATTCTCAATATCAAAAAACTTAGTCATTAAAACTGATATTTTCTAAATTATATTAATATAAAATCCATTCAAAAATTAAACAAATAAAATGCAATATCTATTTACAACTCTGAAACTTCAACATTCTACCTCATTTTCGTTTCACTTCAGATTGGAGCAAGGAATTTTCTTTCATATCGTTATGTATCAACTGTTGCCCTGTGCAGAACAAGTATCTAAAATTATCTTATACAAACGTCGATAGGAGAGAATTTATAGCGCGGAGTTAATTCACGGGTCGCAACAGAGGCAAATAAAATACACTTTCGTGATCGAGAGTCTTCAATCACGAGAGAGTAGGGTTAAATTCGACGAAGTCGTGATAGATCTTCATGGACTTTTGACCCGAGGGTTATCAATGAATATCGAGGCGATATTCTCTTTTTTTTATATATACATGTGAGCAAATTAAAAGCTCCGTAAGATAACCACTCTTTAATTAATGCACCACGCATGAAATGTTCCATTAATGCCTGTCCATATATATCCCGGTTTATTTCCTCGTGTCCATAATTTCATAATATTATCAAGACGAGACTTGTATATTGAAAATAATATCTCTGACGAGAAATATTAAAATGACTCGCAAAACAGCATAAAATAATTGTTTTCAGGATAATTTTAAATATCCTTTAAGTCGAATATAAAAATGTCAAATTAAAAAATTAATATAATAATTATATAATATATTAGTTAAATGTTACTAATATTGTATTACTATATTAGTAATGAAAAATAATATATATATTTTATCGTAGTTAATTATATCTTTAAATAATAATATCATCAAATTGAATAATCTCATGATTTATACCTCTAATTACGGTATTTAGATTCATCAGCACTAAATTGAATAACACATTTGCCCCAGATATGATTATATGCACTTAAGCACTTAATAATAATTTATGACGCATGGATTGGAGAAATAAGAGCGATAGATCAAATCGATAATCAGCAGAGTTAGCAACAAAATTGTAAAATACATTCGGTCTTCATACACGAGAATTTAAGAAACAAAGCGTGGCTCGCCATCCGCTGATCCGCTCTCATAATATCAAAGCACGAATTACCTCAGGAGAATCCTATTATCCCTCGTCCATCGTTTTGACTCGTTTGCGCAGGCGAACATGTTACGCGATCGATACCACGTGTTGGAGATCGATCGCTCTTACGCGCGGAATAGATCGCGGTGCGGAAGCGCGAGTTGAGTAATGCGACGCGCAAATTCGTGCTGCGCTTTTCTCCACGCTCATTTGCCACAACACCTCCCTCCTTTTCACAGACGCGATACATGGGATTCCATCGCTGAGGTTCGTTTCGACCTAACGGCGCCGGCGTCTCTCGATCACAATCGTCGGTTAACCGTATCACCCGAACTTCGGTAACCCGGTGGGAAGTCTCCGTGATCTTTCATGATTAGTCGGCCGGAACAGCCGATAAGTTCTCTTTATAGAAGCTGACGGGGCGCAGCGGGAGCCGCGTGGTCCTTTCCCGGTTTCTTCCACGATCTCATGCATATATTCCGCCACCCTGCTGTGTTCTGTCAAATGAACGTAATCGTTCCGGCTTCATTGCTGAGCGCATTCGATAATTTTAAAAATCTCCATTTCGCACACAGGGAAATTACATGCGACTCGCAAAAAAATATTCCGCGCTGAATCGGAATACGCGCGGAGAGTCACAGAAGCGGAAAATATCGAGTTAAAATGAATTGTAGGGAAAAACGGAAAATAACATGGAATTTATTCGATGCGCAGGTAAAATTAATTCATACGTGCAGGAGAAACAGATAGGAGGATGAATATTATTTCTATTGTATAAATATATAATCTCTCAATCGTTACTGCTATTTTGTTCGTGACTCCGTCAGTGTTTTTATACTTTATATCCTCTCTCATTTAGTTGACAAATAATTGCGGGATGTGGCGAAAGAGTAACAAAACTCCTCGGTGTAATAGCAGAGTGCGCTATACGTTGCTGCGGTAAACGCGTTTCATCACACCTTTGTATATGTGCTTGCCTCCCCACGCGATAAATCTCGCTAAACGCCGCAACTACAAAAAGTTTATAGAAAGAAAATGCCAAAATAGCAAACGCTATCAATTCATGTACGAGACACATTCGAATAAATATCTTCAAAGTTTCGAGGTATCTATTCACAGAAAGAATTCATGAAAATAATTATGTAGAACACTCAAACTGATTGCTAAAATGTCGAAATTTTTTACAGCATTATCATCATACTTCAGCGACCTATTATAATTATTTTGATGGCGCAACAAAATTATTTTCAGATCTGTATCTAGCTAAAATTTTTAGATACTTGAGCAAAATCGTTCTTTCCGTGCTCATGTCGAAGATTCTTTAAATTTCATTTCCGAATCCTCTTTTTTATTCCTTGCTAATCTTTGATCACCCAACGTCTATAGGCCTCAGGGAGATTTAAATTCGTATCGCGGAAATTATAAGGGCAACATGCAAGCAAGCGAGACTCGATGGGGAACGCAGGATTAATAAACCTCACGGATTAGAGAGAGAGTCGCGAATTTGAATCGAATTCTCGGAGGATCCTCGAACCGCGCATCGCACATTTCTACGTCAGCGATACTGTTGACACGGTGTTTAATCGCAAACACGAGAAGCGTCCCACTCTTCAATTGACTCACTCGCCAACATCGGACGATCTCGTACTCGTCCACAAAGGATTAGCGTCGCTGCAGTCCGATTAGGATATCGCGCTTAAACGCGAGACTCTTAGAAAGCTCGCTCACATCTCAGCTCTCACACGCTATACCAATTACGTCATTACGTGGATCGAACGTGCGTTGGTGCCGTGTTGCAACATATAACAGACGCTTTCGAGCTCCGGTAATGTAATTGCATCGCACGGCGAAGGGGATCGATAAATCAAAATCTCCGATTTCCACAAATCGAGGTAGAGACCGATTTAACACGTAATCCAAATAGAGTTCATTATACGTATACCGGGAGGATCAGATATTTTCTTTTTAATAAATCTTTTTTAATAAATCAACGATTGTTCAATGCAGTTAAGCATATTATGCAGAAACATATTATCGAATTCGTTATAAAGGATATTTTCTACATTCGAAAAATAATAGTTAAATTATTTCTGCATGCCACATGACGTTAATTCTTCACGGGGGAGGGGGGGGGGCCGCAGCTACGAATATTATTAGAGCCACTACACGCCGCGATCGCGAATCCGATGTAGTTTCGTCAGTAGATCCCGGTGATTTGCGATAATCTCTATATAATCATATCGGCGGTTTAGCGTGAGGTCCATTTTCCCCGGATCGCATTATACCGGTTTCGACGCGGAGCACGGCGCGCGGCACACACGCAGCCCTCGTGTGCGAACGATACCTAAACGATACCTCCTCCGCGCGCATGCAACTCTTTCGACCGTGCCGGAAGTCGCGTACGCCGCCGAGCGTACGTCCGTTATCAACGACGGTCGCACGAGAACTGAGCGGGTGGACCGAGGAGGACGGCCGATCGCGCGGGCAACCCTTTCGACCCACCCCCGCGCCCGCGGCCAGAGCGAGGTTCCTCCCGTGTTTTACCGCGCTCTCCGATCGCATATAAAAAAAAAACGGCCGATGCATGGTTTCCGCTTACCATGTGTAAATATAGGGAAGTAACGCGACGTGGTTTACACATGGTGTCCCTTGTGCATGCTAAATGCGTCATTGAAATTATTAGCGCGACACGCGCGGCGTATTTATCGCTCGCTTAATTGAACGCTTAGGCCTCCCCCAATAGTTTATCCGTTGCGTCGTTATTTTTCCCCGAGTATCGCCAATGATATCGCAGTCGCAAGTTATATCAAAATGCTTTTATCGGTAATATCGGTACTCAAGATACGCTTCAATATCGTTCAAGTACCTTGAGTACTTCTAATTAGGGGCAACAAACAGAAATATGGACGGGGAGGAAGCTACCTTGAATAAACTTGTTGGCGTTTGTTTCACGACGACGAGACCAGCTGCGCGATCGATTTTTGAGACGGAGGTCGTTATACGGGGTGTTTCGTAACAAGAATCGCGTTCGACGATTCTGACGCGTCTCTCCCGGTGAGCTTCTCGTTTATTATCAGTTATTTATCAGTTCTTCTCGCAGCTCGCGAATCGACCCTTTCTTATGCCAAACCCTTCGCTCGCCTGGGACAGTTCTATTTTTAAATAAGTATTAACGATTATGACACACATTTCGAATTGAATTATCAGGTTACATTAAGCGTCTCGAGGCCAAACAGGCACATGTCCCGCGTTGAATTATTGATCGCGGCTTTATTGGCTGGAGAGACAAGAATTCCGTTCACGACGACGACGACGACGATCTTATCGGTGATCAACGGCTGTCCCAAGGTAATCCGTGATTTTCGTGCAATCGGTAAACAAAGATTGCGTAGTCGATCTAAATAACGCAAGAATGTGCCTCCTCTTGTCCCGATATATACTTACGCAAATATAAATACATTTGCAGTTATATGCGCGACATGTTTACGGATAATTCGTGTGCGCTCGCCAAATGCTACCCATCCTTTATATTTTTGCTACGATTTTATTAATCGTAGTAAAAATTGATAATTCAACGAGTCGAGAGAGAGAGACGTAATAACATTGATTAAAAATAACATAAATAATGAACTGCATAGTTATCCTTATTCATAAATTGATAACTAAATCTCTGGTCCATAATTGAATCTCGCCAATAATGCCATTTAATTAATTGAAGTAAATTAAATTCTGAAATTACCATTAAATATTTCAAACTAAATTATACACTACAATCAAATCATTATACATATATAAATATGCGTGTGAATTTAAAATTCTCTACATACAATTAAAATCCTGTTTATAATATAAACTGGCCGGGGGTTATTATTGGAAACGTAACTTTTCTCGAAAAATGTAGAAAAAAAGAGACGCAGTAATTCTGAAAGGGCATTTTGAGCTAAATTAAATTATTCAAATATACCGTTAATGTATTTCAAACTTAATTATACACCTCAATCAAATCATACACATAAATATGCGTGATGTGAGTTTAAAATTCTCCATATACAGTCGACACCTGTTTATAATATAAACTGGCCGGGCGTTATTATTGGAAACGTAACTTTTCTCGAAAACGTGGGAAAAGGGACGCAGTAATTCTAAAAGAGCGCAGAGCGCTGTTCCATCGAGTAGCAATGCAACATTTCTCGCGCAAAATTCCTCCTCGGCCTTTCCAGTCGAGACGTGGGCGGCGTGACCTACCAGTCTCTATTCGTTTATATCCTTCGCTCGGATCTACATAATACATCACGGTGAAATATCTAACGACGATATAATTCCGAACTGGTTCGCGCAGCGCAAACCCGACGAACATTGCCGAGTCGGCGTTCCACCGGTTTACATAAAACATCGCGCGTAAAACGTTTTCTCATTGTTACGCCATGGCCGCAGGAAGTGGAACAGCTATTCCCTAAGCATCGCGTTCGATTGTCAATATTGTGAATACAACACAGACACAGAGTCTGTGATATAATCGTATTAAGTACCTTTAATTATAACACATTTATGAATAAAGTAGATGTAATCGAGATATTCCTCGAGTAACCTATCTCAGATTTTCTGACCGACAAATTCCTTTCTTCTCCTTTACCTCCACTAGATGTAAATTTAAGTTATAGCTTGGGCAAGAATTAGTGAAGCAAATTCAATATTCCTTCAACAGAGAAGCAAGCTAATTCGGGATATTCTCGTCAGGCGAGTTTAAAAACCGCATTTCGCAATTAATACGATGGTCCCGTGATAATACCGTGCAAAGAATAAGCGCTCTTCTATTTGTTCCTTAATTTTCGTAAAAGCCTTCGAACGGTTTATGATACCCATTACCCGAGATACCCTGATACGCGATTGCAACACTTACAAGGGAACGGTCGGAAGTGTCCCTCACTGATTTTGATGAGTTTTGGATGTTGTAGAGTTTCAAAAAATATTAGACTCATATTTCTTTAGCTGCTTATCTCAAGGGGGTAAAACACCCCTTTGAAAAAACAAAAGATGAATGGTTTGAAGAGTACTATTCAACTTTTGTTAAAACAATTTTTTTCTAACTTTTATAGTTTCGGAAATATTCGGCCCGAAAGAGAAAAACCGATTTTTTTTCAAAGGAATGTTTTACCCCCTAAACGTTAAGATAAGCAGCTAAAAAAATATAGGTCTAATATTTTTTGATGCTCTACAACATATCCAAAGTTCATCAAAATCGGTGAGGGACACTTCCGGCCGTTCCCTTGTTAGATATGTTACATGCTACAGCGTTTTAAAAACGTCAGAATGTTTAGATCGTTTAAATGTTTAAAAGATATAAGAAAGACGATATTTTTTCACACGTGCCTTATCTTTTGGGAAAAATAATTTTTCAAAATATTATTACTTAAAATTCTAAACATAATTTTAATTTATATGCTCAGCGATTTTCACCGAATTTTAGTTTGTCTGGTTCGCTTAAATGTCCACGTTGCAGACACCCTGTATAACGATCTATAGCATTTGATCCTATAATTAGATATTCGATCGTGCGTGTATTAGGTACCTCATATAACCGAGTTTATACTTTATATCCCTTGACGATACTTTAGTACCTTTCGCAGTTGTAAATATATAATGATCGGTTTCAGTGTTGCCTACACGGAGAGAATTTTTTGTTATATTTTACCCTTAAATTCACTACAAACTTGGGACAACTTGGCAACCAAGAAATGTTTAAAATATACAAAAGACATTTTACAAACAATGTGATAAAAATTACCAAGCAGATTGTTAAATTTTGAAAAATTATTGAAATTTCCTAGATATATTTTAGTAAAATTAATCAAACATATTTTATATTTTAATGTAATAGATATTAATATTTTTTATTATGGTAGATATTAATCAGAATAGCTCGCATAAAATTCTTGGTGGAACATGTTGTCCCACAACTACCGTGATTTCAGGGTAAATTTTAAGAGAAAATTCTCTCCGTGTACTTACCGGCATCGTTTTAACCCTCGAGATTAACTTCTTTCGGTGCAAAATAATTATCCAAGCTTAACTAACTAAAATTAATCTATATATTCGATGCAATATTAATATATGAACTCCATATAAGTATATATTAGGAGTTGTAGGTATATATTCTAATATAAGTATATATTAGATTGATGTGTAAAAAGCCCGTCGTCTTCCCAACAAGCTTTATATTAAATAAAGTTGGAGATTCTCTTTGAAAAGGGAAGTTGGAAGCTGAAAGTTTTCTTTGAAAAAAAGGAATCGAAAAATTTTTCTTTAGACGATAAGAGAAGTGTATTAAAGACCGTGATGGCTTTTTGCTTCAATATGGCTAAAATTTCAACTTTATTCGATGAATTTCGCAAACCTTTCGCAGCAATTTAATAATATTTTTTTTGTATTCATATTATTCGGTTCGGATACAGCTAGGGTTAATTTTTGCGAGGTCATACCTTCATTAAAACATATATTTAAATCCGAATTACATCCCAAATTAAAATATAAAATTCAAGAAACTAAAATATCTTACATATGGAGGGATAAAAGCCATAGTGGTGTAAGTCAAATTTTTTAAAATATTGACTCGTGTGCATATAGATGCAATTTATATATGTATTGTATAGATTGCATGTATGCACACGTGTCAATATTTTAAAAAATTTAACTTACACCACTATGGCTTTTACCTCTCCATATATATATATATGAATGTACAATTATAGGTATGTTAGTAAAAATGAGTTTTTACTTGAATCGATCTAAATTGTGTAAATCAAAAATGCTATAAAAGCGCATGCTCACTTGACAGTCAGTTGTCGTTGAATCAGGAGCTTCTTCTCGATCTGCTCGATCGGGAATTGAGGTACTTCGTAGGGTGCTGAAATCTCATTCGGCAGCTCGTGAGATGCAAGTCTCAAGCCACTGCTACCGCCTGCACCGCTGCCACCGCCCTCGATACCGAAGACTGGGCTCTCGCTACCTGCGAGAAACAAAATAAATTTGCTAATGAATCGGCTAATAAAGAATGGTCTGTTTGCAATATTGAAGACTTTTCTTACTGTAATACCAAACAAGATTCTGAACTAAATCAATAACAAATATTTATTTCTAGTCCGATATGACATGTAAAATGTTGAATTATTTTATTTCGATGTTAATATTATTGTCTCAATACGATTTATTGCTTTTTTGTCATTCACTTTTCTTTGTGCACCTTATCATGCATACGAATATATAAATATGCCGTGATATTAGTGAGAAAACTGCATATGCGGAAAGCATATGTGTGTTAAGTTAGAGAATTTAGAGAAAGCACATATTGTTATAGGTGATATCAAAATATGAATTTGATAATTTCTTAGATGTCTTAAAATAATTTATACAAACACAAAAGACTCGTGATACATAAAAATTACGAAGTTTCCGCTTCGTTTAAAGATAAAGAATATAGAGTAGGCCTAGGCGGCCGCGATGAAAAAATTGAAGGAAGATTGAAATCTTTTCATAATGGTCGATTTATTACCGTTATTTACATACTCCGTGGCTTGTCCAGTTTTCTGCAACCATTCGGTAACGGAATTGCGCTTGTACACGGCAAGAATTTCATTCTCATTTCCCATTTCGAGAATATCAACTGTTTTCATCAACACGAATCGCTATACGTTCCTGCAAACATTTCCCGGCTTTATGCTACACTTATGTTTACACGATCCCGTCATTCTAAAGGCTCAAAAAATGATCGATCGTCCCTGACTCGCCCAAAGATACGTATATGTACAAGAAACTTAAGATAATGAATTCGATAAGTGGGTCATTATAGTTGGCCGAAAATACAAGTCTCCGTATTACATTGTATGCAATTAAAAAGAAAGATTAGCAATTCATTATCAAGCATCAAGCAGTTGACCGAGCGTCAACTAGTTATAAATGTAATTGGTAAGTTACCGGTCGTAATTAGTAACTACCGATTCGCTGAATTCAAGTTAAACATGCAACCAGCGATCGATCGTGATTTCAAAATACCAATAATTATAACAGTTGTGGATATAGGAACGAATTGTAAGTTGCTATAAATAATTCTTTTATCATTCGCGTGATTAACGTCGATTATTCCTAATTGGACGTTATTTTGTCACTCTTATTCTAGGGAGGGTCACTAGTCTAACGATCGCACTTCCGCGAGAGACGCGTCGTTCTCCCACGATATGATCAATGGAACCAATGAGCTCGCCGCGACCCTCGACAAATCTACAAAGAGCCGCACTGCCGAGTTATTAATAGAACGCGGCGCGGTGCGCGATGACAAGGACTGTTGTTTTCGTTCGTCCAAACCAACGACGTGCTCTTCTCGTTCACGGCGCGGCACGGCCGGCGCCGCGCCGTCGTGTTCGCATTCGCATCGCGAGGGCAACGAGGTTCGCGCATTGCATTGTCGCGACTGAGGCCAGGTTCTACAACAACGGACAAAAAACTGTTGTGACGAAGTCACTACGAAGTCACTACGAATGTCGCGGACTTTACGATCCATCCGCGTAGTAAACCGTACTACGTCTATACGTCAGAGGAACGGGTGAATCGGGGTTGCGTCAGGGATGATTAGATTACGCCTGTACACGATTACTTCGCGTCTAAATTTGCATGAAATTGACACGGATGTGTTCTCGTAAACTATGTAGGCGGATCATGTAGAGTACAAATTAAGTATCTCTTTTTGTACTCCGTAGCGTGCTGTTACTCCGTTTTTTATCTTTCCTAGCAATTTTCAGATTTCTCCTTTCAAAAATCGCTCTAATTTTAAGACATATTACACATATGATTTTTAATAATAATAACAGTATTTACACGCCTTATACAGGCAAAAACTATGGTTATTTATTACTATTTATAGTAATAAATAACCATAGTCAGCAATACTTAACAATCGTGATTCACGCAAAAACTTATTCTAAAAAAGATTTATAGCTTTTGAAACGATTGAACCTGTCATTTCGTCTTAAGAAAAAGGTTTATAAGACAAAATGACAGGTTCAACCGTTCCAACGTGAATCAATAGCGAACTGTCAGCGGCAGGAATTCGCGGCCGACGATGTCAACAGGCGATTCTCGCCTTTCATTCGAGCATCGACGGCGGCGGAGCCCGCGGATGAAGACATCGGCTCGCACTATAAATAGTTGACCCGAAGAAATATTTCCCAGATCGCTTTCCCGCATGCTCGCTACTCGGAAATCATGCTGTTTTTCCGCCTGTTTTCAGTGCTGGCGAGATGATTCACGCGCTCAACGAGCTCAATCACTTGCCCGACTACGAGTTCTACAATTCCACGAAGAACGGAAATTACACGCGACGCAGAATCCCTTTGATGAATCCGCGATTTGTTCTCGGATCTAACCGCGTCGTACGGATTTATTTTCGTATCTTGGATTTTCACGTAACGTCTGCGTGAACCTCACTTTCAACCGCGTGCACAAGATAAGCATATTGCCGTTCGCGTCACTTAAGAAAATATTATTTCCAGACAAGATTTCTCTGTAATGAAAAAAACAGATTCTAAATTTACGAACGAATCTAGACGGAAAACATTTTATATTGTTGATCAGGGGTATTCCTGGAACGCTACGGCAGTAATTCGAGTATGTTTATTTTACAAGGTAAAATAAACGTATAATATAAAAGCCCATGCTCCAATTCGTAAAATCGCTAAATTTGCATAAAAAAAAGAACGTTATGAACACCTGCGTAAATTATTCGAGTAAAACAAAGGTAAACGTCATGTAAAATTGATACTCCAGTTCGTGAGATATGTCACAAATCGTCGTCGACGACTTATATGTGACTTTAAATAACCGGAGATGTCAGAATAATATCCGAGTGTTCGATTAATAGTATAGAAACTGTCCGATACACGGATAGCATTAATCTCTATAAATATATAATCTCTATAATTCTCTCGTGTTCATCTTGCGTTATCAAAGTCGATATTAACGAGATTGAAGCCGATGAGAAAAAAACGATACTCGAATTAAATCTCGCACGGGATGTCGTAGGCTTGTTGCTCGTCTCGGCGAGCGTCTCAAGTGTATCTTTAGCTCTTTATTTACGGACATATTATTGATAACAACACCGTTCTGACGCATATGATAGTTGGACTAGCGGATACGTCTTATCAACGCGTTTTCGAAAAGGCAAAGGGCCGCATATTATCAGTAAATTAACGGCGTGGCGTGATATGTTGTTTGCTTGGGGCGACTTTCGTCAACGATCGACACATTTGAGAAGCCGGTTGCATTGCATCGACGTCGATTAACTCTGATCAACTGGTCTTCTTGTTCTACGATATATATACGGGTTGCTCCATAAAATACAGACACGTAGCATTATTCCTTACAAAATTTACAGCTAGTTCTTTTCTTTCGCAATTGTCGAAAGAAACCGTGTCACATTTAAGTCTCTTGGTCGTAAATTAAAATTCTATTTAATCAAAAAAAGATTCACTTTACACATGAGTGTGAATTGAGCAATAAATGATAATTTTTCGTGATTCCTTAAGACTTTATTCGAAAACGGTTTTGAGCATTCCGTTCCAAGGTCCTATCTTACATCAATTAACGTCCGAAGAGATTTCGTTTGATAGATGGTATTCAATTTTATTCTCGAAATCAAAATAACGTAGCAAAAACGCGATAAAAAAAATTCAAACATTCGTAACGTTAGTAATTTACTATTGCTAAAGATTACTCGAGAAGAAGAGGGTCTGAAACATTTCGATAATTGCGCAATCTCTAAAGTGCGACGCGATCTGTTTTAATCGCGAGTCCCAGGTCGGAATGCCAGGAATCAGACAAATCGCACGGTCGATGCAACGCAAAATTTGACGTATCTCTTTCACACAAACTTGCGACAAGAGGCGCCTTCCGTGAGATCCACGAAGGTCACTCGATCCTGGTGTGATGCCCGTTTTATCTATCGTCGAGAAGCTTCGAATGACTTTACTCCATGGGAAAACGGAGCGCGACGCGAGATGCGAGATGCGAGATGCGAGATGCGAGTTCGCTCTCGAGAGGTCTTTCTCTCACAAGAGAGAGAAACTTTTACTGCGTGTGTTTAGTCGACGACGCGTCGGGGGGCACTGACCATACCGACTGGTCCGCGAGAGTGTCGAATGCACTGACTATGCCAGGGTGAGAGGAAGGGAGGGAACATACTCGGTGGAATCTTGGCGGCGGAGCCGCATCGCGGAATCCGCGTGTGTACACTGTGTGTACGCTCCCGCGCGTGGGCCGCGCTCGCGCCACGCGCGGCGCACACGCGCGCGGAACCGCGCGTGCACGCGGTACGGATCAGCGCATTATCAAAATCATAATTATTTGATAAGACTACATATAAATATAGTGTAATATTTATGTAATACGAAGAGTTTCGATTAATCCAATTATTCTCATTTTTCAAAGATCCCAAGTTGGTTTCCAATCTGATTTCCAAAGATCCTGGAATTGCGAAACAGTGTGATAATGTAATGTTTGCAAAAGGAAGGTTTTTGAAAGAATATTGTTTGGAAAAATTCTTACGAGCCTAGTCTCGAAAATATGCATTCGACAGAATGATAAAATTTCGTTAGACATCGATCAGTACAGGAGCGACTTATTTATCAATTAATGTCATAGATGAATCTCGATAGTCTTGATACGAAACATTATCGCACGAGACGTTTCTTTTAATATTCTATAGCACTGAGAATGAAAAACAAATTTGATTTAGGCCGATATTTATAGTCCGTTCTTATTCCAAGACTGTCTTAAGTAATGTCTTAAGATGCTAATACGGTTTTGTGATTGGTCCATGACATCTTAAGATTGTACGGTCTTAAATACAACAAGAACCGACTATGAATACCGTCTTTAGACTCCGAATGCAGTTCGTATGTTAAGCAAAGATATGTTGCTTCTGCGAGTGACAAGTGAGAATTGCGCTTTTTAAAATCTCCAGATAGCTCTTCGCCTTTGAGAAAGATTTATGGGTGATAAAATGTTCGGAACAAAAGGGTCCTGACCTAGTATTTTAGCAACAAGAAGATACGACATTCGGCAGATACGAGTCCATTGGGATTTGGCATTTTAACGTTGCACGTAAATATTCGATCATCGGCGGAAATTCTTTTGCGGAACATTTTGGGAGGCACAGAGATTTCAAAATTCTCAAGATAGAAACTTAACGTGACAGTTTTTAAGATTGAAAGTTACAGGCACACGTGGCGGAGTAAGACCATTAATATACTCGGCAAAATTTTTGGAACTGGATTTACGTCACATTCCCATATTATCGATGTATTAATATGCGACTTTAGTCATAATTTGCATACGCGCGTGGCACATACCGAGGAAACTTGGCACAAACATCTCGCAACGCGCGACAGCGCGAGGCGAAACACGCATTAGTATTTTTAACACTGTTGGCCTTTTAAGGCACAGTCAATTTTTTATTTATGATTCCCACGGGAATGAGGGAAAAAAACTGCAACATTTCCGGACTATGTGAGTATAGAAATCACTTTTTGAAACCTTAAATATGATGCATGAATTTTTATAGATCTTTTGTAACACAGAAACGCTTTAAAAAACCTTTTGGACTTAAAAGTCCCAGGGTGTCCGGGTGAGTGATCCAAAAACACGGTCCACCCAGTTAATAATAGTACACTCGAGGACACGACGACTCGCGATTGGCGTGCATGCTTTATTACCGCTGTGACCCACATCGCACGGTGCGATACACACACGCACGATCGTTATGTGCGTGCGTAACTGCGTAGGTGTCACAAAGCAGATTACGCATGCACGAGTGATAGAATGAGGGACGATACGTGCGAAAGGCCGTTCTATTGTTGACAATTGTATAAATTATAAATAAAGCGTGGTCCGTTTGAAAAACATACCACCTTTGTAACTCTATAAGAGCTGCGTTAGGTAGGCGATATGTTTTTCATTCCGCTGCGCCTCGCCGAACGATCCCGTTGCGTGTTTATCAGGTTTATCTTCCCCTTGTCTCGTACTCGATATGTACAAGCCATAAATCTGACACTGTTAGCGTTTCGTTTCACCGGCAATTTAATGTTTTAATTTATATCTCGTCGTGTAAGAGTAATTACTCGATAAAAAGAATAAATCTTTGATATCTTTTGAATTATTTACAGGAACAGCTGATGTGATACCAACTATCAATTTTTTTAATGTGTACGTCTTAAAAAGTTAATGCAAGCAGATTATTGAGTTACTCCACAAATTAGAGAAACTATTAGAAAGTTTTGAAAATAAGAAACGCTCAGAGAATAGAGAAGCAATCGGGAAAACTGTGGAAATTTTTTGTTTAGTCACTAATTAGCCACTGCAAATAAACGATTTAAAAAATGACACATATGTAGCAATACTTATCAATATTTCAGGTAATAGCGCAGTACGAATTGATGTGTTAATGCTTTATTATGTCAATTTGTATCACATTGCGTTATTTTAAAGGTATGGCCGTATATATAAAAGGTAATAAATCTTCGTACTGTGTAACTCAAGTAAAACCTGACGTGCATTTCGAAATGTAAAAGTCGCTGACACAATGAAGAATGGGCATAATTTTCTCGACAAATAAATATTGATTATTTTTCACCGCGATGCATTATGCTATGTGCGTGTATTACTTCTTTCTTTTACGTCACTGACAAACTCGTGGATGTTTGTTTTAGCAGTGTGCGATGCACTAACTGATTTAATTACGTAGTCGTTTTTGTCGCGCCGAACAATTTTCGCGTGCGCCGAACACGGCAGCTGAACTAATTGGCGTTTACTGTCGCGATCCGAGCGAGGAATTTCCTCCAATTGGTGTCACCGACTGTCACCGACATCATGCAAGCCATACCGCGAATCACGAGAATGTTATATTCCTGGAACGAGATATTCTCGCACGTGTTTGAGCCTCTCCTTGAAGTCGAACCAATCAATTCCATAAAATAGAAAATAGAATTAAAAATAAATAAAATTACAAATAAATCATAATTATTCTGGCGATAAGATCAAGAAAGGAGCAAATTGATAAAAAGTAGAGTTAATTAGTTTGACCTGCGAAAGAGACTCATTTATATCTGAACGTGTCTATTCGAAAATTTAACTAAAAGAAAAAGGTGTCATCTAATTTAGCCATCGCGTTTTTATCACGTGCATTAAACGAGAATGTCGCCTAATATTTATATTCAGTTATATTTATATTTACTTATTCATATTTATGCTTATTTTTATTTATGTTTATATAATACGTATAGATATACACACTGCTCCTTTCACAGTAATCGTTTCACTTGAAACTCTTTGCTGGTCTCTTTTGACCTTGACATTTACTATACAGAATGAAGTCCTGAGTCAGCTGTGCACTTTGAATGAAGTGAGGGGAAGAAGCTTTTGACACAAAGCGACCTTCACAATGCAGGTAATCTAAAACTTTACCCTCTATGTAAATCAAAATCAAAATAAATCGTATAAATTTTTGTAAGTATAAATTATTCGCTTGTTTTACAACAGATAAATAAGGCTTATCAACGATCATGTTTAATGTTAAATGTTATGTTTGTATTAAATGTGCTTGCTGTTTTATCTTTAAAAAGGTTAGCTGTAAATAGTTAAATTTAGACTTGAACAGTTTATGATCAGATCGTGAAGAATTACGCAGATATTTTGGTTATTATAACTGTATTATATGAGGAATAATGTAAATAAAGTAAAACGTAACTCACAACATTAAAATAAAGCGGATTAAGTAGATAATAGAGTTTATTATATTCTATCAAAACAGATTTGCTACCGTATACATTATGATAATGATTATCGGTATCTTATATATCGGCAATCTTATCACGAAAGTGTGTTCAGTCGACTCTGCAACAAGTGCTTGTGTTACACACCACGATTATAGATTAATTTTTTAACTGGTAATTATAGATTTTAAAAGCTTTATCAAAAGACCCATTGTGTGACGTCAAAGTTGAAAGTAATATCTTAACATTAAATAAATCATGTCGCAAATGGGTGCTCATATATACTCATATAACAACAAAAACATTTCACACGCGGTTTATAAAAAGTGACTTCAAACACGTACCTATGCCTCTTTCATCTATGGATGTTTCAATTAACTCGAGATCGATTTTTCTTTATTAAAAGTTTTAATTTTTATTTCGTAACACCTTTTTAATTTAAATACTTATAATAATACTAATCCACAGCGATAAAAAAAATTTAAATATCTCTGCGACTAATTTTTTCCTAATTTTAATTCCCAAATCCAAATTCTATCTATAAAATATAGTGTACAAAATACTCGTAAAATTTTAGCGATGCAAAAGACACTATCGCCAGCATTTTTAATTTATCAAACTATCAAAAGAGGTAATTTTGACACACAACGATGTAGGAATTTAATTATCTTAACGAAAGCGAAATTCTCTCTTTCTCTCTCTCTCTCTTTCTCTCCGATGACGATAGCTCCCATAAATATTCAACACGTCAGCTAATACCAGCGATATGGTGCAGTCGGCTCTAAGCAGCTTGTAGGAAATTTCCTTGAAGCGCCGAAGAACGCGATCGAACACCACGGTTACGTCTATTTACGGCAATCGCGTGAATTTGCGTGATTCAATTTCTGGCGGCCGGCCGCGGCGATTTAGCGCGCGCCAAGACGAGTGGCATAGCGTAGACGTAGCGGAAGGGATCAATACTGCACCTCCTTGGCACGGTTACCGTGGATCTCCGCATGAGGCACGTCCCAATCTTTTCCCAATCGAGAACGTCGACACCTTCCCGTCGTCGTCGCGGCATGTAGGACCCGGTTCTCGCGACAAATATACCGCGCCGTGGGACGAAAATAAGCCGGCGTCAGTATTTTCGATACGCATTGGCACGTCGTTAACACCCAGCCCACGTCGCCAGGGTTTACAGCAGTGATTTCGGAATCAAAGGATTCGGAACGAGATAAGTTCGTAATTAAGTTCGAATAATATCATAATAACTGTATCTTCGGCTATTCTTGGTAATTATTTTTCCCCGTCGCTGTTTCGCCGATAATATTTTTCTAAAAGATTTTTACGTGACATTACAGAATTGTATAATATCTTGTAGGCAATGTTATGAAAATTGACATCGAGACACTTGTGTAAAACGCAAAAGGTAAACATAATATTTCTGAAACAGTTTTGTAGTTAGAATATTTTTTTATTTCCACCGTCGAACTATGTCCAAGTGAAACTTGTGAAATATTGACTTATTCTAGTGAAATCGAAAAAAATTCTAAAATTTCGAAATACATAAAAACGAGAATAATTAAAACTTGATTAGTTAATTTATACTTCTTATGGAATTTTAAAAAATAAAGAGTTTTTAGAAGAAATAATATCCTTCCAAGAATAAAAACTTAACTATTTTATTGGAAACAGGCATTATGTAATTGCGTAATAATAGATAATCGCCGACTATGTCTCGGCCTTGACCGTAAATATACAGGAATTACTTGAAGCTCATAAGTGCTGGTCTACAACCTTGTTTTAAAGGATACTTAAGCTCTAAGCCGTAAGAAATTGACCAATCACAATCAAGTATTGTGAGGACAATGGAATGTGAGGAGAATACTTGATTGTGAATGGTCAATTTCTTATGGCTTAGAGCTTAAATACCCTTTAAAGCAAGGTTGTAGATCAGCACTAAGAATTACATTCTAACACGTTATTTGAACATCGGTGCAAAAAGGTCTTGATAATTCGAGCGGAATAATAATCCCAAACAATGTTAAGAACAATGTTTCCTCCATTCATTAAACTATTAAAGTAACATACTGGCGAACTTATAACTTGTATACTTGAGTAATTTGCAGTTTTAATGAAGAGCCTGCTTTATATACGCTTTAGGAAGATAAGCGACATGACTCACGGTCGGAAAATTCCGGATAGACGTAAAAACTTGCGATTCTCTACGAGAATACGTATCTTGTAAGCACGATAATCTAACAATAAGTACATTTCGCAATTAAGAAGACGAAGATACAGTGGCTGTTAGTTGTGTTATTGACAAGATAAGAAACGCTGATGATTACAACGGACACAGATTCGTTATCATTGTTATTCACACACGGAATAATCCTTCCGCGATGCGGAAATGCCGTTATCTGGAACAGTTTCACGGTAAAGTGACGCCGACATGAATGCGTTTTGTCAATTACATCGATCCCGCCATCAAACGGTTAAACATCGCACAATCCGACATGTAACACGAGCCATCGCGCTCGTTTTTACCTTCGAAAAATTCATCCGGATCGATCAGAAAATTCGGCAGGCGCAAGGAACCAAGGAACGCTTCGCTCTCCGAAGTGGTCACACCCCTGATCGACATTTTTCCCAGGTCGCCCCGAGTCACGCGATCCTCGATGCAGCGTAAATTGCACTACCGACGGACTTCGACAGAAAGTTTATTAACTCGTCCCTCCTGACGATAAAAGATTCTTCAGAGGTTTTCAGGGATGCCACGAATAAATGTCTTTCGCGATGCCGCGTGTCTCTGTGACTCTACAAAAAATACTACAATCGTTTGCAAGAAATGAGGGTCGAGCTCGACGCCGACTTTCAATAACGCGTCGTGCGCTTGTACTACGTGAAGACGTCGCACTAAATAACGTGCTAATCACCGTGCTTATCGAACGTGCCAACGCACGAAGGTCACAAAGGCAGACACACAATGACAATGGGGAACACCGGAACAATTTCGAATGTGCGAATTCAGAAGCGAGACGTAATCTTCCCAACCGGAAGATCCAACCGACCACAATTGCAAAACACGGCGAGACTGCCAATTTGTATCCAGTCTACTATACCTTTGACGTCGACGAGCAAGCGATATAAATATTGGTTTAGAAAATAGTTTAACTAAAATTATATTTCGATTTTCGAAATATAATAGTAAAAATTTAATTTAATAAAAAATTTGGAAAATATCTTGATGCTATACTGTTATGATTAAGATAATTCACTGAGAAATCATTGAATTGAGTTGTAATTCGTTTTTTTCTGGATGAGTAACTTGGCTTTTCTCCTCTTTTCATAACTAATTCTTGCTAATAACTAATTTTTAGAGTCATTTAGAAGATTAATTAAAGTCATTTATCTTGAATTGAGA
Organism: Temnothorax nylanderi; assembly: GCF_030848795.1. Classification (NCBI taxonomy): domain Eukaryota; kingdom Metazoa; phylum Arthropoda; class Insecta; order Hymenoptera; family Formicidae; genus Temnothorax; species Temnothorax nylanderi. Next base: position 39,815 of record NW_027249236.1, read on the forward strand.
AACTTAAAAAAAAAGAACTTGATGTTATTTGTGTCGAAGATTATTTATGACTCACCCAATTAAAATCGATTTAGTTCGGAATCGAGAAATGTGTACAAGATTTTCGCGAGCGGAGTTTCGCCGGCCAATTATCGCCAGGATTCAACTCGATTCGCCGCCGGAGCTATTTTCCGGAGCGAAATCTCTTAAGCTTCACGTATGCCACTATCAAGATTCACCATCAACGTCGACCTCCGAATTGGCCGTGCGATTATTGCAGGGATATGTTTTCCGAGAAACTCTCAGAATTTCACGTAACGCCACTTTATCTCGGGATTTACGACTGCATAACGCGACTCAACGGAGGAGCACCGCGAAACTACCGTGACGGCCGAATCGCGGTTTACTTCTGGGAAGCTAACACTTGCCCTCTATTCACGTTCCGAAAGTCTCGCCTCGCACTGACGAGACGAGACGAGACGAACACCGACGGTCACTATTGTGACGACGGCCAAAATACGATCGGCCGTATGCGACGAGAAGGTCTTAGGCTGCCTGCCAATTTTTCCGAAATCTTCACTCGCGTCCATTAACACGATTTTGTGTTAATCAACGAAAGCGCGATTAAGACAAAAAAATAAAACGCTTTACTACGTGAACAATCCTCTGTGTCACTCGAATTCGTTGTAATTGGAATTATCCCAGTTTGGTAAATCATGTATAAGGCGTACTTGAAGTTGTTACAAAAACGTTCTCTTTTAAACGTTCATTATTTTATTGTCTTCGTTAGATCTTATCTGTTCTTTACTATGACTTGTAAAGTTGTTATTCTCATATTCTTCTTTTCAGCACCTTATTCCGCATCTTTTGCTGATGTTGTAATTATCAATTAATTATACTATGTGTAATTATAACCATACTAAAGGGACCTCTCTTAATCCTATTTGTATACATAAATAAATAACAGATTTTGTGATAAATAATGAATACAATATTGAAGCAACAGACAACAGTTTCAATTCATCTCGTTTCTATCGATTCATAAAAAATTTCGTGTTTTCGTTAATTTTCTTTGATTATTTGAAATTTTTTCCTGATTTCTTTCGATTATTTATTATTTTTCAGGCTAGCACTTCCATATATATATACTATAGCACCGCGAGAACCGGCGAGTGACGACGGAAAATCTCCGAGGCATTCGTCTTCCTTTCGCGGCTGCCGCGTATAATTCATATCGATCTCCATCCCTCTCGCAAACTTTAATTAACTTCGCCTTCCGTGCGGCCAAATAAAAGGTTGTTGCTATATGCGAGTCGTGACTGCCATAATGCACCGTCTAGTGCCACGATACGTATCGCGCACGTTTCGCGGTGTAATTGCAGTCAAGCGGGGTGATTGGCCATTTCAAGCGGGAAATCACGAAGAAATGCAGCGTCTAAGTGAAGCTTCGCAGGGAAAAACAATTCCAAAACAATCGGAGAATGACTACATTTTTGTGATTTTAGCGTCGTCATCGTTCAAGAAGTTAAAAAATATAACGTCTATTTTCAACGAATAAATAGTCTTCAAAAAATAATTCCGTACAAAATCTTTACGATTTGAGGAGATCAAGGAATACCTAGCTTTGATACAACGAATAAACACTCATCAAAGACTAACACTGTATTTTTTAAATTAAGCTCAACTTCAAGAAGCTAAAGAATAACATTGGCTCAACTCGGACAAACGTCTGTCAAAGAAGAACTTTTTGACAACTTTGTGATTTTCGTTCTTATTATCTTGCGCAATTATGACCGTATTGCATGTTGTAACGAATCGCTCTTTGCACGGCTAATTGATTAGAACCAGTCACATCGTAAAATGACAAATCGACGGTACTCACGATCGCGATGATCCACGTTGTGACTCGGAGTTGTCGAGCTATCGGCATCGCCCTCGCCGTCCAATTCGTAATAGATCCTGTCCGCGTCACCGTTCACCTCCTTCACGCCGTTCATGGCCATCACGTCTTCCATAATTCTGCAAATGCGTTCGTCACCTTGAGTGCTCGCTTTATTTAATTATCCGGCGGCGTTGACGTGGCTGCATTATCAGAGATTTCTCGATAAGCTCTCGAAGCGCGCTGTTTACAAAACCGTGCGCTTCGTGCAAGAAGATGTATAAAGTACAATCCTTGGTACAATCTCTCCAAGAGGATATATGTATAGTGTGACGTATAGGCATCTATAATATGATTCTAAAAAATACCATTTGCTAAATATATGTTTCTTTTAGATTGTTTTCTATATTTTTCTCTGATATTCAAGATTGTTACCAATTTTATAAATCAATAGATGCTATACAAAGCATTAATTATAATGATAAATAAAATATTAAGAGCACCATTATAGTCTTCTTTTACAATAGACATTGTAGTATTGTACTTTAATCTTTCCCCCTTCCTTGAATTATCAGGAAACCATATCAAAAGACTTTTTCTTACCGCATAAGAATTCTTATCTTACGATAAGAAAGGCTAATTGTGAGAAAATAAAATTAGACTACGTTACTAATCTTCATAACGATTCTGAATGAGAAAGAATTTAATTATTATTATTATTTGATTATCCAATTAATAAAATGTCCGAATGCACAGATCATAATATGTAATTAATAAAATAGAAGATTATTGGAGCACTATAGGTACTATAAGAGCACTACACACTAGTCTTGTTTTACACTAAAAATTGTAATTTTTGCTCTAATCTTTCCCCCTTCCTTAAATTATCAGGAAACCATATCAAAAGGCTTCTTCTTATCGCATAAGAATTCTTATCTTGCGATAAGAAAGGCTAATTGTGAGAAAGTAAAATTACCCTGCGATATTAATCTTCATTCTGACAACAATTCTGAATGAGAAAAAATTTCATTATTACCATTTGATTGTCCAATTAATAAAATGTATGAATGCACAGATCATAATATGTAATTTAGTAATAGAAAATTATTGAAAAAGACAAATCTCGATTGATTTAAATGCGCATAGCTATCAAATTAACAAGATATATTACAAACTAGTTTGCACATTGATATTAATGTCGCACTCCGATTAGCTTTATCGCGCATCTCTGATGTAACAAATTTGTTATTCTATCAAGTTTAAATGTTCGGCTCACTGAACTGCCAATTAAGAGCTTAAAGTCGCGCTCGTTTAAACAAGGATTAATCGCATCGTTTTAATGTAATTAGCGTGGAATCGTTTTGAAAACAGCGACGCGCAATATTTCTTTCGTCGTATTTTACGGTTTAACTATTAATGCCAGTAGGAAGTTGGAGTGTTGCAATTAGTTCATTAGTATACAACGACGACAGTTAACGTATTTTTTTTCTCTGCATGCGTATCATGCGCTATTTTTCGATCAATTTACATAATACGCCTGTCAGTTAAATATTCTAGATATTAAATTATAATCCGAAAAAGTATATATTTAAGTACAAACTCTCGTGATTGTAATTAATAAATTTTTACATTATGTGATAAATTATCTTAACTTTGCTTAACTGATTAAATTATTTCTTGGCTTGAACGTGCGCTCGGCATCTTTTGTATAATTATCTATACACCTTTTTCATTATTAAACATCCAAATTTGTAATTATTTTAATTTATTACACAATATGTGTAAAATTTAATAATTTTGAATTAAAAAGATTAGTACATATTGACATCTCTGACAGTATTCTGGAGTATTGCTGTGTGAAGAGCCTTTTAAAATATCAAAAAATAAAATTATGCAAGGAAATATTTACATACTGCTTCCCTCTCCATACATACTATAAAATATATACCGGCATTAAGCGTTAAGAAGTGCAAACTTAAATAGATCAGTATCGATAAATGTACGTGCATGCCATTCTTTCCTCGCTCACAGACTCTCCGATCATTAGAGACCTTTACAGAAGAAGCACATGTATGTATGTGGGTAGTGCCAGCCGATCAATTGATACGCTAATGATCCGCCGCGCGCGAGTTTTTCATGCGGCAAATGCAAAATTAACTCGTTATCACCGGGGCATCTCCGTGTCGTGTCACGAAGGCGCGCAATTCATCTGCTTCAACCACTTACGTCTCTCACACGCTGGTCTCGTTGGCCCTGCGTCTGCGAGGAGGAACGTCTCGCGCGCGCGATGGATCGCCGCTGCTGCCGGGCGAACGGCTACAATGGACGGCAACGTGAAGGCGAGCGAATCGCGAGTCGGCGCGGCACGCGCGCTCGGCCAATCACGGCGCGGATGCACGCCGTCCGTCTGGGAACCGCTTCGATCCGCACGATCGACAGAGTGAAGTTGTTCGCAGTTGAGGGGCGGCGCGGTCGTACGCGACGCTTCACGACGACGACAACGTTCAGCATGCAACGTTCAGCGACGTTCGGCGACGCGAGACGACTCGAGCGGACGCGCGGCTCCACGCGGCTCCACGCGGCTGCTCCGGTCGACACTTACTACGCGCGACTCGCGCGAGATTCTTTCATTCCTCTCGAGTACGCTCGAACACCTGACGATCGTCACCGCGAGCCGCCGGCGCACGCTCCAGCCTCCAGCTCCACTTGATCGCTTTTGATCCAGCTGCGCCGCGGCCCGCGCGCGTAAACACGCCTGTCGCCTTGTGCGTCGTCGGGGTCTGGGTCTGACGCACGCCGCGCGAGTCACGGCCTACGACGCGCGACGCCGACGTATCGGGGTGACACATGGGGGTCGCTAATGCGTCAACATTTAGACGCTTATCGGAGAACATATGGGAGATACATGATACACGCTCCAACATATTATACATATACATTCACGTGTCAAGGCACGATTGACTTTGCGCGCATATAAACTGCAACCCCCTTTTGTAAAAAATAATAATAATAAAACTGATAATGTCTGATGAATATTTCTGTACATGTTGGCCGATATATTGATAAGATTATTATATAGATTTAGATTTTATCGAATCCTTCGACATGTTCTAAAAAATACTTTACTTACATATAATGCCACGAATGCAGGATTCAATTTAACGCAATCTATAAATACGAATAATCCTGCTTTGCGATAAAATTCCGTAAACATTAACGTTATCATGGAAATTTCTTTTGCATGTGCACTTCTCCCTCTCCCTCTCTCTCTCTCTCTCTCTCTCTCTCTCTCTCTCTCTCTCTCTCTCTCTCTCTCTCATTCTTTGTTTCTCTGTCTCAGTTCCTTTCACCCAATTCGCCCGTGATTACGCCACGATGTAGGAAGGAACCTGACAGCGCGTCGCACGTCTCGCGAAACAATACGCACTCTGTGCGACGATAATTCCAAAGGAAGGAGGAAGAACGAGATAGAGAGGAAAGAGAGAGTCCGTAGTGAAGGCACAAAGGTACCTACCTTTCTCGGAGCACTCGCGGCGAAACGTACGAACGATCTCTCCGTAGTCCGTCGGCAGCTTCTACGGCACTGCGCCCGTGGTGTGACGCGCGTGGGACTGAGCGTGATTGGTCGAGGAGGCGCGACACAGCTGCGAACCGCGACGTTCCGGCTGGCGCAGACTCGTTCCCGTCGTTCCCGTGAAAATCCATACCGCGCGATATCCATGCTGGCCGCCACACGCGTCGCCGTGCTACACTAATTATATGGGACACGAGGTACCGAGGGTCTCGTGTCGTGTGGAAAATTGCATAAAATATTTAAATGAGCGCGTAAATTATAAAAAAGCTTGGGGCGGCCGCTGACGAGCGATTTGGACCGGTTTATCGTAACCGTCAACTCCAGAATCTTGGAATTTTGCATGAAAAAAATATCATTAGGTGGAAAAAGTAATCTAGCTGCCGACTCGCGTGATTGATGCGCTGCGAGTCTAAGGCTGGGGCTACACTATGCGCGTTTTCGCAAATCGGATTCGCGAATCGTGCATTTGTATACCATGTGTGCTTAGCACGAATCGGATTCGCGAAAACGCGCATAGTGTAGCCACAGCCTAACGGATTGACATGCGGATTGATTACTATTATTAAATATGAATGTACTCGTCGAACATGTTCATTTATTGGTTTGCACGTATTGCGCATGTATTTTGGATGAGAAAACGGAAGAAACCTGATTTTTTTTTCAAGCAATTCTTTAAAGAAGTCTTCGAGTTGGCATCGTTGCTTTAAATTTATAAAAGTTAATTAATCTTGAACAAATTTATAGTCGATCTTATCTCGTCCGCACAAACTTTTTCTTAATATTAACTTTGATAATCAATTTTTATAACGTATCAAGTGTATATTTATATATCATAACAACAAATTCATCTTTTTGTGACTGTAAATGCACATTTGCGGATGTATAATTATACTCCAATTAAGTTGCAAACTGTTCGAAAATAGGTGCACGAAATAACGTACATTTTCACTCGCATCTTGTTTCACCATTTTATTCTACGCCTACATATGTAAATATGATATTTACGGTAGCAAGCGAAACGCGGACGTAAATATAATTATTCTCCGTTTGTTACACAGCTCTCGTGGGCTCTAATTGAAACTGTAATTAGAATTAAATTCACTGTCCATATCCCAGGCATTTCTCGCGAATAAACTATAATGAATCCGATTTTGAAATTTATTCAAGATTTAATCGCATTCTTCCTCAAATCACATTTGTCTCACTGCAGACGTTTATCTTCACTCATATCTAATCAACTCTGTGTTTTCTTCTCTCATTGCACGTATTTCAATCAAAATCAGAATCATTGTTCATATCCATCTGTTTTGATCGCCAACATTCATGTCATGTTAAAGTAGGATCTCATTAACGAGATCTCAGATTGTCGCAATTTTTCTTCAACAAATTCAACGTCCTCCAGACGCATCTTAATTGAAATCAAAATCGCTTTCCGTGTTCGAAACATTCCGTTCAATCGTTGTGTCCGTGTCTGAATCCAGCAGGGATTTGATCACGTCCTTCTTCTTCTTCGACTGATTCGCCTCGTTCACGGCTTCCGCCTGCTGCGATTTATCCGCGTCACCGTCCGATTTGTGTTCCGACTCCGGATCCGCCTGTCTCTGCGAGGCTTCTTCCGCTTCCGACTTCTCCGCGCGAGTCTCAACATCACCGTCGGGATTGCGCTGTTCCTCCTTGTACTCCTGTTTGTACGCATTATCATACGTTTGATTGGGATCGTAGGGAAGTTGCTCGGTGTAATCGTACGCCTGATTGTCAGGATTGTTCTCGTATTCTTGATTAGGGTCATATTGCTGGCTGGGATCCCCGTATCCCTGATTGGGGTCGTAGCCGTAATCGTACGCCTGATTCGGATCCTGCTCGTACTGCGCATCAGGGTAGTGTTGGTACTGTTGATTGTTGAGATTCTCAGGGTACTGTCCTTCGTACTGACCTTCCACGTATTCGACGTATTCCTGGCCTTCTTGAGCGTATCCTTGATCAGCATACCTCTCGTACTCCTCGTTACCAGCCTCGTACTGCATATTTGGGTCGTAATATTGCTGATTTGGATCTTGTTGCTCATACTGCTGCGTTTGGCTCGGATCCTCGACGTAGCCTTGCTCGACACTGTAGTCGCTGTCTTTTACCACGCCTTCGAATTGCTCGTCGACTCGATGCTCCGTCGTCTCGACGTTATCCTGTTTTCTTCCGTCACTTCCGTCTGGTTCGCCAGGTTCCTCACCTGGCTGCGACGCGATCTTAGCTTCACCGGCTGACTGTTGACTCGAAACTGTAGAAGGCACGTTTTCAACGTCCTCGATAGGTCCATGTGTTTCGTTTTGTCCCTCGATCTCGCTCACCTCGGTCGCGTCCAACCCTTTCTTTTCCACTTCCGAGCGAGGAAGCGTATCCTGCGAAGAACGCGCGTTCTCCACTTCGCCATTCACGCCGCTTTGCTCGAATCGTGGCAAATCACGCGAGTTGTTCGCGATCTCCTCTTCGACACTTTTTCCCACCGCTCGGTCTCCATCAGAATCGTCTAAACGTAACTCGCGAACCTTTTTCTGCACACTCGCGAGATCCCACGGTGCCAGTTCCTCGGTGGCATCGAACAGACCTTCGATGTTCGACTCTTCACCAGTTACAAGATCGAATCCTTTTTCCTTCAGCGCATTTCTCGGATCATCGATTCGTAATTCGTCACTCGTGGCTATTTCCTCGTTCGCCTTGTTTTCCTTCGTAGTAGATATTTTTCGATCGCGCTCTCGCGACTCGTCCGCGTTATTCCAGCTCTCTTTTGCAATCTCCGCGTCTCCGCGCGCAATCTCCTGCTCTAATTTCGCTGAGTGTGTCGTAACGTCATCTCTAATTTTGTTTCTCGCCAATGCCGCGCGTCCTTCAGCCTCGCGTTTTCCTTTAAACTCCGACGCGTCGCCTCTCGCAATCTCGCGACGTCTAATTTCGTCCTCGACTTCCGTGGGTGAGTTACCGCCGCCGTTCTGCCAGGCTGAATCTCGCGTAACTTCCTTCAGATTCGCCGTCCTGGACGCGAGATCGCTTGCTAGTGCTAGGATCTTCCCCATTTCCTCGGGCACCCGCTCCTTCCTCGCCCGGTCCTCGGCCGGAAGCTCCAGTGCGTCCTCCGACAGGGAGACGTTCAACAAGTCGCCGCTGGTGTTCTGCTCGTGGTCCAGCTCGTCCAAGCTCTGCACGCCGTGCTCCCGATGGAGTTTCCGAATGTTACTGATATATCGATCCAGTTCGTTCTCCACTATCGCCGTCATGTCGTTCTCGTTTAGATTAGCGCTGTCTACTCCCGAAAAAATCGGCGATCGGTGCGGTGTCTTGGCAACATCCGCTTTGCCCCACAGCAAACGTTCATTTCGCCTTATCAGACCGTCCAGGTCGTCGCTGGTGATGGAACGAATGGATCCCTCGTCGTCGGACCTCTGCGAACTCGCCAGAATGTAGTCCATGTATCCCGGCAACGGGCCGACTTGATTAGCGACATTTACGTCAGATCCCGTTCGATACGTATTCCCGGCCACCAAAGTCGGACCCATGGCCGCGGTATCGGACGGATCGTACTCTCTTCCCTGTAATCGCGGATCGGACAACAATACATTGGCGTTGTGATACTGAAGTAATGTTAAGGGGTCGAATTGACGTGGAGCAGGCAGGTTTCGTGACGTCTCTTCATATCGCGCGGTATCTCCAGCGGGAGACCGCGCGGTCGCCGAGAGACCGGACGCGGCTTGTGCTGATTCCACGTGCTCCCTGAAGAATCGGTTAGCAGGGACAGTATGGGGCTGCATGTTATCTGAAGGTGCCATTGACGAGACCGGCGCTTCCGCATATGAAACGCGAATGTCCGGGACATGCTGAAGATTACGAGGCGCACCTCCGATGTAATTGGATGGCATCATCCGCGGATATTGATGAGCGTTCGGCACGGGAGCATAAACATGCGGTTCGCGTAGAGCACTCGTCTGACGATGATCGACATCGAGGGTTGCACCTGATGGCGTAGCCGTCAAGATCGGAGGAGGATTATTTAACGAGGCGTCTACAGTAATCTGATCGTAGAACTTGGACGCGAAGGTAGACCTTGATTGACTCGACTGAGGATCAGGCGCCCCCGGATGCACTCTCGGTGACGAAACGCTTCTCGTTAAATCAGGATGTGCCATCGTGACAGTCTTCTTCGGGTATTTATCTTCATTCTGGCTAGCGATGCCGCTATCTCCGGTGACGCTACCGGGTGGCCGGTGATTGGCGTAAGCGCGAAGTAGATAAGCTTCGTACTGTTTCTGAAAAAAAAAGTCAACATTCTTGCTTGTTAAGTAGAACAAACCGACGTAGGTAGAACGATAGCGTCATTTGTACGAATGTTGCAACTTCTCCGACAGAACTTATTCTTTCTAAGATGTCCTATGCATTTAATGACACCATATCGACAAGCACTACAACTACGTCGATAGATATAGCCAGGGAGAAATGGTAAATCGGATCGACATCGATCAGACGTCGATGGTGTCTACAGCTTTCCCAGATCGAAATAGCAAATCAGATCGACGTCGATCAGACGTCGATAGCATTTACAACTTCGATCGATTATATATAGGTTTAAATTGAAATATGGAATATTAAAAAATTAAACACGGGTCTTAATTCCTATCTACCATAAATAAACGGATATGAGGATTTTACCTGCTTTTGGTTACAAATAAACTCATTCATATTTTTCGACACGTATAAAATTAGGAAAATTATGTACATACATGCAGGGTGGACAAAATATAGCATGAGTAAATAACGTTATTTACTCACGCTATATATTTTGTCCATCTTGTATATATGTATATGAAAAATTATACATATGCTTTGAAACTTTGGGAATTATTTCAAGGTATTCTATCTTCTTTCAAGTATTCCGTCTCCCAAAGTTTTTAATTTATTACAATATATAATATTAGGTAACTCAGAGATTCGCAGAATATTTATTTCTCTTTATTGTACTTTTAATCTAGGAGTGATGCTACTAAAATTTCCGAACAGCGATTTATCAGAAGCTTTAAATGCAGTCAGAAGTTGGCTACGAAATGCTGCTGGGCGTAAACAACATTTAAATGTAAAATTGTTTAGGATTTCCTTTTATATGCAATTTTTGAAGCCTTATATTATTGGTGTTTTTTTCTTTCGCTTTATTTTATTGCACTAGAGTAACTATTATATAGAAAGTTTGTCAGATTCAATTTTAAGTTTAAATATATAATGTACGTGTATATGTGTGTGTGTGTGTGTGTGTGTGTGTGTATATATATATATATATATATATATATATATATATATATAGCAATAAAGCAATTTCTCTACAAAATATAATTAAAGATTCTCCGATCAAATAATGAACACTCACTCTGAGAACATTGAGTCTGTCTTTTTTCGCGCTTATCAGTGCAAGCTTGTTCATAACTCTGTCCAACGCCGCGAGAAGCTTGTGATTCCTCTCATCCCTCGTGCGCTGCTCCTCCAGATATTGTATGTACCTCATACGCAACCGATTTATACAGACGTCGTGTCTGAAATCAAAAAAATCATCGAGCTACCGCTGAGTGGCAGGTTTAAGCTCTAAGAACACGCTGGCTAAGAAGACGCTTTCTTGCATTTCTCTCTCACCTATATTTATAAGATTGTCAGTTCTACAAATATACAGTTTGGTCAATTGCAATTGAATAGTTAATAAATTAAGATTACACGTTACATTGGGTAATCTCATACGCATTTACCTTCTTTCAAAAATTACTTATGTATAATACGTGAAAATATATACACCTAAAGAGCGATCGATTGAGAAGTTAATACGACTCCCTCACGATCAAGGAGACCACTTTCGTGACCTCGGTGGCGTAGTCGCCAGTCTTCGCGACAATATAACTAACGCACCGCGGAGATGTGCACTGTCGTGCGACATAAAATACGCGAACATTTTTATCCTGTTCTCGCGATCGATCAGATGTCTCGGATGTCTCGACCAGACACGAATCGGGACGCGTAAACAATGAGAAAGAGAACGGAATCCGCGTCGTCCCGACCGGGGAGATATGTCCGACGGGAATGAGATTGCGCTCGTGGCGTTTATTGATCGTGACATTCCGTAAAACCGAACTGCCATTGGATCGATATCGAGTATTTCAGGTAATTTCTCTACAACATTCGTTGCTGCACTAGGCAAAACGTTAGAACGACTCATTTTAACATTTTCAAGCAGAGAAATTTGTATAAGGCTTCAAAAAATATAGCTTCCAGACAAGGTAGGTTCGCGTCAATTGCAAATCTTTTGATTGCTGAAGCATCTGAAAGAGCAATTATGTTGCTATCCTTCGAAAATAAAGATTAATTTGAAAATATTTTTATTTTTGTTTTTTTACTCGTTCTCATCGCCTTTTCCTGATCCTTAATTAATAATAGAATAGTGCGCTAATAATAATAAATATATAATAATTAGATTCCATTAAGCTATAAATTAGTATACATAAATGAGTTATGTTTCGACCAAAAGATTTGCAATTGCTTGTTAATTTTTCAAATACATAGCGAACTTCACTACGGTTCACTAATAACTTCGCTACAATCATGATAGTGTCGCAACTGTCACATTGTGACCTGGACTCTCTGCTCCAAATTTAAATCTGCCAACGTGGCAAAATCGGGGAGTTCAAGTTCTCGGATTCCCGAACGGGCGGATGCACTTACCTGTTACGAGAATCTCGCACGAGCACGTTGAATCTCTCCTCCAATCGTATCCTCTCCTCCTCACTGGAAAATTCGCGACGTTCATGGTTTGATCGACAATCATGGTCCCGCGATAGTCGCGCGTTCGCGTGACTATTCCAGGATGGTAGCGACTATATACTTGCCTCTTCCGCAGCTTCTCCTGAAGCTCGAACATCCTCCTGTAATAGTCGTGGCCGTCGTAAAGCGGTGCCATGCTGCGCGCCATTCAGAGTTTCAGAGGTCACGAAGTCGAAGGACGATCGTGCACATCGAGGCGATCGACGCACAATCGATTCAAACGCTTCGCGCGACAGAGGCTCGGGTTCGCGTACGATGGGATTCGAAAAACGACAGAGTCTTGCGGCGCCGATAATCGTGATTCGAGCAACTTCTAGGCATCTCTAACAAAGAACATTGAAAAGAATGATAAGAAGAATTATTTAATTGAAAAGAAGAATTTATTAAAAAGAAGAAATAAATGAATAATGCGTGCGGAAATGCGTTTTTACTCTCTTCGATTTTTCAACAACCCCCGTGAATATCAAATTACGTTAATCTCCCCGTAAGAAATATATATAGATTCTGTAAACTAAAAGAAAAGACGGAAGAAACACGAGGTCTGTAAGGATCTGACAAAAATGAAAAAGTGGAAGATCCTAGAAAGGAAGATTACGTGAAGAAATATTAAAAATGAATGAGTCATTGGAGAACGTGGAATATTAGAATCGTAAAAATGGACGTTGCTTAAAGAGAACTGAAGACATGTCTGAAGCAAAAAAAGCAAGGATAAGAATAAGCGATCGAGAAGGGAAAGCAGATTAAAGATTCAACATGATAATGATTTGAATGCAACGCATACTTTTTTGAATTCGAAAATGATGAGATAAGCTTGAGTCGAACGGAGATTAAATTATTAGAGCGAGAACTCGAATGTCGCGTCACGAGGACCCTCGAATTGCCCTGAATTATTCGCGTTCGATGGCGGTACCGACGATAACGAAACGAACACTCGAGGTGCGCGAAATATTCGGTATTTGAGTCCGACACGTCCGGCTTTTTCCAGGGCGAGGAAACGATCCTTCGTCATGCCGACACGGCGAGCAACTGTCGCGGTCGAATCGTCGAGCCCGCCTTGGCAGGTCGGGGTTGTTTCAGCGGATAAACACGCAGGTGTTACGTTCCCTTCACCCCCTTTATACCGAGCGAATTCGTGCGACTAAGCAGCGGCCGTTTAACTTGAATTTCACGATGTTACGAAATACGGGCCCGCGTTCTCCAATTCTCCACCACGTGTGTGTGTGGACACTACCCGCACGATTATCATTTCCGATCAATCGTGATTTTTCGCGTTGTTAAAGTCAAACTCGAATCCTCGTAGCAACAATATAATTAAAGCAATAAATTCGACATATGAAAAAATAAGAAGTTTAATTATTAATTTCTTCTTTACGATCTTCTTTTTCTTCAAAATCAAGTTACCGATCTTTACAGTTAGTTAAATACCCTAGTTTCACACAGAAAACAAACGCTTTTAACGTTATTAATTCGTTAAATTTTTCTTCCTCTGGATTACATCAGGATGAGGGAATTTTAGCAATCTTATTAACAATTTTCTTCCATTCAGCCCTTTCATTCGTATAGGCTGTCTTGCTTTTTTTGTTAAATTCTTCACAATATGCGAATTCGTTAAATTTTAATGCAGAAATTTTTGTCACAAATCAGAGTTTTATTCCTTAACGCAAGAAGGTCCCTGGAGTTAGACTAAAATGGATTTATCGATTGTTATCGCATCATAAAATATTATAAATTATTTATAAAATACTATAAAAAGTAGAAAAGTACTACCTATATAAACAGTTTCTATTTTATCGATTTTGTACCATTAATTCTATTTTACGGAGATATATATAACGTGATTGAAACTTTTGGTACTCCGACGTAACTCCGACGTCAATCGCAATGCCGAAGTATATCGCAATCAATAAAAGTCACATTGCGGTAGTTAGCGACGAAATATAACTAAATTCCATCGATCGAGCGTGAAAGGATACGCTTAAGGATGCAATCTCTGGCGCATGCATTCTCTATGCGGTCACGTCGCGTGCCAGTCGCAAATTTTCTCCTAGATATCGTATTCCCCGACCCCTCCAACCTTCCAGTTAGCTGTTAGTTGATTCACTTTGATAAAAACGAAATAAGAGAAGGCGTACAACGTGTGCGAACGAATACACTGCGCTGCATTAATAAATTAAGTCTATGTTGCTATTTATTAGCTACATCGAAGAATACATGTACAGTTTCATAAGTCTCGAAAATATCGCTTTTGCTTCCTATTTAAATAATTACAAAAATAAATGATAATTCATAGATTTAGAGATTCTTCCCTACTTTCGTGTCTTCTCATGGACACACACATATCCTTTGCAGATATATTGCACATATATCTTTATACCACCTTTTTATACTTCGCACGCAAATGTTCCGTCAACTCGGGTGTCTTCGACGTCGCCATGTAGAAGATGAGCTCCAAGTTGTCGCCGTCGCGTTTGTACACTCGACGTGTCTATGTGGGGAAAAAAATTGACGTCAATGAGCAATTATACACTTACATAATTATCAATGTGCGAGATTTGTGGAGGAAACGCGATCGTACCTCTGTTACAGGAGAAAACTTCGGCATAAAGGCGTCCGTCGTCAGTACATTGGTGCTCCTCACGTCGATGGTACCGTTGTCGTCGTTCATCAGATCACCCTGCTCGACAGTGAAGATTCCTAAGTTATCAATCAGACTAATGGCGACTTTCTTGGTTTCTGGTAAGATCTGCAGGAAGCCGGTCTCCCGATGCAGCGGTATACCCGTTAACGGATGCCAGCTCTGCGCGACATAGTTGAACAACGGCTGACCGATGGATGTAATGTTTATCATGTCATAGTAGTGAAAGGGCTGCATGGTCGGGTACGAGGCCTCTGCGACGTCATCCGTTACCCACGTGCCCTCCAACCAGGCCAATACGTGCAACAGCTCGTGCAGTGGCAAGATAGTCATCATCTGCATCTTTGCAGTCTGTTGTAGTCAGCAGTCCAACAGTTTAAAGGCTCCTGATTACGTCTACGTATCTTACACGTCCAGCTGCAAGTCGCACTTTATACTGAGATCGTAGCGCGAAATTTCCAGTATTTTATACCTTTGCACCGTTTCCGAGTCTTATTTATTACACGAAACTGTATGGTATCAACGTAATGCACTCTATAACGTTACCTAATCACTCGACACTTATCTCGCAACGGCCATCGATGTAAACACGTACGCTGCACGTATTATTAAAGATCTCTTCTCTTTAGAGCGTTTTCATCTTCTCTCTTTTTCTCTCCTATGCCTAATTATATATACATGTATCAATAGCAGAAAACGTAATAATACGCAGTCACGAAAAAAACAGACCTAAAGCTATTATATAACGAACGAATGAATAACTTTTGACAACAATTTCATGGAATCTATGATCTGTGATGAAATTACCATATAATAGATTCGTCATGCAATGTGTGCACGGATGCTCGTACAATTGCAGTAAATTGAGTAAATTATCAAGTGAGCAATCGACATAGCATAGATTCGACATGTACATTTTCTACTGTTCTAAAATTTTATTCACGCATGGTGCTTACAAAATTATAGTAATTAATATAGTTATTACTCAAAATCAATTATAGTTATTACTCAAAGACGTGTAGTAGAATTAAAATTATTTAATATTGATTTGCTCTTCACATTCTTTTATACTTCTTCGCTCACTTTCACGTATTTTGTCCGTAAGTGTTCGGTCAGCACTGGAGTATTCGACGTCGCCATGTAAAGCACATATTCCAAACAATCGTCATTGAATTTAAATTCCCTGCGTACCTGTCATAAAATTTAAAATTATTTATTTTAATTGTGTAATTAAGCTGTTGTTTACATAAATGCTAACTTAGTTGATAAAATTTAGACGTACCTGAGTTACATGAGGACCCTTCGCCCATTTTATCCTGGTTATATCAGTACTGTTTAAGATGATGGCTTTGTCATTTACCTCGCCACATTCAATGATTGTCAAACCAAAGTTATGTGCCGAGATAAGAGCTACTTCACCAGTTGCCGGGTTTACTCTCAAGAAGCCTGTCTCCCGATGCATCGGCTTTTTTAAATCCGAGTTGGAAAAGCTTTGCATCGTATAATTGAACATGGGTTGCCCCAGGGACGTGAAGCTTATCTCCTCGTAATAGCTAAAATCTTTAATCGTCGGGTATTTGCCGTTGCCTTGACTCTCCGTTCGCCACGTTCCCTCTAACCAAGCCAATGGTTCTAATGCTTTGTGCAATGGTACACGTTCCATGATTTCACTATTATTTCATATACTCTAAATATATCAGGCAAGTGTATGAGCTAGGTAAGAACTTATTCTTAAGTAGTAAAGTTCCTTCGACTTTAAATTGAAAAGTTCAGGAACTCAACGAAACCTGCAAATTATGTGTAATCATAATTAACAAGATATAGAAACTATTTTTTCTAAATTTTTAAAATAAAATAAAATTCTCAATGACTAATAATATGATTCTCACCTTGTCAAGTATATTACTTCTATATATTATACACAGCTGATACTTTAAGGCAATTTAAGGTTAAGGCAAGACCAAGTGATTCCGAGTACAGATTCTTTCTTCCAGTTTGTCCTGTAAAACATATTCAGTTTTATTAAAATTAGTCTTTAAATTTTGCAATAGAGACGAACGTTGGGAAAATAAAAAACAACTTACAATTAACGTTTTGAAACTCTATCCTTACATGAGAATGCATCAAACCGCGAATAAACTAAATATTTACACGCTGTCGGCTGCCCTATCCGGCGAATATTCATCGGAAATGACGAAGTTTCAAATAATTTTTAAAAACATCCTATCAACTTTTTCTCGCCTCTTGTTGGATTTAATTATTTCTCGCGTTTTAAAACACTCCACTGACGAGAAATTAGATTTAATAATTTTACTCTTCGACGACCTCATCACGCCACTTTTGATGAGAAATAGTATTTGTTGTGGGTAATGAAAGTCGAAAGTCGAAAGTCATAATTAGTCGTGATATAACCTCAGTTTTTATTGCTTAAATGTCATACATATTGTTTCTTGAATTTTAAAAAATTTTCAAATTTAAAGAAATTTTTTATACTATGCAGGCGCATGTGAGTACTGCGTACTGGCATATTTTTTTATCTGATATGACACGCGACACGTGTAAGTACACGACCGTGGTATTAAGTGTGTATTAGTGATGACGTTAATTATTTATTCGAGAATAGAGCGCGTCGTCAAAAGGAAATACATTTAAAAGAAGAGTCCTGTTGATCAGGTTTGTACTTAAATAATTCGAGGTACGATTAAAAATTGATAATGTGCGTCAACACATTATAGGTTAGATAATTAAGTTGACAAGATCTTCATCAGATGATTGCACATCAAATGCCTTTCATGACTCCCCTCATTTGCCTTGTACTTTTTCTGGATTATCGAAAGGAAATGTTATGACTAACGTGAGCGTAAGTCAGCTCGTGAATCAAGTGGACAAGAGCGATTTTACCCTCTATGCAGAATGGGAGGATACGTGTTTTAAGATAATGATACTGAGGTCATGCACGGTGCCATTAAGTGGCGAGGTATAGAATTAATATTTATTTATTTATTTTAAAGTATATTTACGTGTATTATAAAATTCCAAAGGTATGAGTAATCTTACATCTTATTTATCACAAAAAACGAAATTATATATCTGCTGACAGTTATCTCTATATTTTAGATGCGTATAGAGGATGCCAACTACTTTCTGAATCACTTGGACGAATCCTTTGAAACGTATCTGGAGAAGACAAAACACGCATTCTCTGGTAAAAATGCTGACATACAGTTTTTTCTGGAGGACGATACATTCACATGGAAACACCAAAACATTCTCACTCGTGGAGAAGTTGCGGTACACTCTCTGTCAAATATATTAATTCTTTCCGACACTTTAAAGCAGTCGTTAGAAATGTATAAAAAATGTCAAGAGCGAACATTGGCACTGGAGAACGAGAACGAGCATCTGAACAAGACCAACACAAAGCTGATCGCGGACATCGAAGAGATGCTAAATAAAAAGACCACTATGGAGAAAGAGCTTTACGTAAAATTTCTTTTAGTACTAAATACAAAGAAGGAAAATATTAGAGAGCTTCAGCAAGCTTTAGATGATGCCAAAAAGACAACACAATCGGTATACGATAAAACCACTGATGAGAGCGAGGGATCAGATGTGGAGAATAAGAAAGTACATGGTACTAAATCATCTAAGACAAGAATACACAAGATAGATTATGAGAATGAGCAGAAAGTTGCACCAAAGAATAGTGAGAAAAATCTTAAAATACGTATAAATTTCTCTTCTAGTGAAGATACAAGTCCTGAGCCTTCAACAAGCAGAGGCAATATAGCAAATATACAAAACATGGACATAGATGATACAATAAAATCCAAGAAAGCCCTTAACAGTTCAGAAGAATCTGAGGAGGATATATTTTCCTAGTGACAAAAGTAATATATTTTGCATTCTCTTCCTTACATTTAAAAACTAAATTTTTTAAACATAATTCATGAATTATGTTATTCTTTTATAAAAAACGTCTATATGTTTATATATCAAAATTACTAGTGCACATATTCGATTATTATATTTTGAAATAAAATGTTCTAGTCTAGTACTTTAATAGAAGATATTTTATATCAGAAAATATTTATTATATTATGCGATAATAATATATTCAAATAAAAGTTTAACTGTATTTATGACACAGTAGAGCAACTATTATGTATTATAATCGTGTATACTGTGTATACTGTATACTTATATCGTGTATGATTATTACTATTTTATACAACATAGTATATATTTTAACATACTAAAATAATAAAAGTATTTTATTAATTTCAAAATAACAGAGTGTAAAATGATGAGTATGTTTAATAAAAGTATTTTGACGAAATAATTATGATATTGCAATGTTTAAATATAAAATTCTTTTATATTTAATATAATTATATTAAAATGATTGTATGAGATAATGAATTGCTTTGCATCTTTAATACTTAAATTGTCCTGATTATTATAAAAGATTGAATTCAAGGATTGGGAATGAGATCGAGGATTTTAAAAATCGCACGATTTCGTAAAGGTGGTTAAGAAAAGTAACAACTATTCGATCATCAAAGATTGCCTATGTGTTAATGTTATCCACAATATTTTACATAAAATATATATTACAATGTTATTATTAATAAATAACGAATAATGGTAATAATATTTATCGTTTCGCTCTAATGATCAATATGCAAATGCCGAGATTTACATAATTAAGTACATCACGTTCCACAGTAGAAATTCAAAATGTGCAATAAAAGCATCAAGCGAATTTGTTAAACGTATTATCACTCGACGATTTCATTACAGATATCAATCTCGTCAGATTCATTCTACGATAATTGACTTACGATTAGTATATAGTTTTGGGTAATTAATGTGTGTTCCCTATATGACTGGGGAATATTTATGATTGCTTGAAATTGTAACAGATGAACGTCGTACAAAGTACGCGCGGCTTCTTGAATGTATAACTCGAATATTCAGATTTGCTCATCTAAAAGTAGTTCCAGAATATTAGTAGGTAAATTTGAAATGCGATACAAACGAGTACAATACTCTGGCGCTGCTTAATTGCCTGCAATTATCGTCGAAAATATACATGAATGAATCTCTTCTAACATATAATACATAAATTATCATTAAGAACTGTAGACTAGAATATGGCCGAATGTGTGAGTTCTTATATCTATTTAATTAAGGACATAAAACTGTCTTTAATAAAGATTACATAACTATTGAGTTAACAAAACAACTTACGTGCCATAATTTCTGAAATGATCAGTACAACATTAAATCGTAATTGCGCAACAAAGTAAAGACTTTGAAGGATTCATCAGTAACAATACCAGTAGCGCTACAAAATCACAAAACAATGATGATTCGGAATGTCGAAGTGCATTGCTCGGTGCCGCAAGCGAATAGATTAATATAGGAGTGTCTTTCATACGTGGCGTCTCGTTATCCTTTCCTGATGTGGAAGAGCCAAGGTTGGATCAAAGGTTGGTCTGAACACAGGTTTGAAAGGTAGCAGAAGTACGTTTTTGATTGTATGGATCACTTAGAAACATCCAGCTCGCAACAGGTTCTCTCTGGGAAGTTTCCTCTCGCGTTTACCCTTTCAAACTCGCATTCAGACCGATGTTACTCAGCCGGGCATCTTCCGATTTATCATAGCCCCGAGATCCGGCACGATCTGCCTTTGCTCGCGATTGAACAACAAAGATCTCGCGTTCAAAAACGACAGGTCCGGTAACTTATTCAGAACTTTCACGGTCTCGGCTTGCACGGTCATCGGTCGCCCGTATCGATCCATAACCACGTGTTCCGCATCTTGCATGTTCTCTTTCTTACCTACCGACATCTTTCTGTGATACTCGTGTACCCTGGATGTATTATTGCTTATTGGAAACGACTTATTGTTGGTCAGAGGGACATTTCTCAGTGTTCGATGCGACGGATTGCTTTTCTGCTTAATTCCAAAATCTTGCTCGGTCTTCTTCTTCCATTCTATTGTGCATGGTCCTGGCAATGGTTCTATTATTTTGGATGTCTGAGACAATTTTTGATGTTTTAGTGAACTGTTGGTTCCGCTTGGTTCTTGCATAATTGCTTCTAGTGGATCTGTGCCAGTAATAAAAATTGATAATTAATTAAAATAAATTAGTAGAATTACGGATACAATAATATTGAAAATACTACGAACGTTTAAAACCAAGCAGATAAGAGGAGGCTACTTAATTTCTAGTACAGAAAGGATATTTTTCTACTTCAAACAAGAGTTATGAATATACATATATACATGTATGCAAAGACACAGAGACATTACAGTTTGAGCACTTACAGTAATAAACGGAGTTCGTTGAGCAAGATGACTGATGATAGGATTCGGAATGTGTGGAGCAATGAGGTGTTAGTAGAGGATCAAACGGACACAACAAATCCAGAGGCAGAAGAGCGGATAACCCACCACCACCTGTATCGTTATTTTCACGATATTTAGGACAGCATTTAACACACTTAGTCTATATGTTATAGGACAACACCATATTACTTTTAAATACAGGAGATACTTATTCAGAAAATATTCTCTTTCTCTATATCGTTATATGTGATAATTTGATATCCATTTAACAAAATATGAGACATGTAGCAATGTTTTTTCTTCAATGCAATGTCTTAATCAAGCTAACACACGTAACTACAATAAATACTTACTAGCATCTAGAGGATTTACAAGGCCAGAACTATTCCAATCAAATTGGGCAGCAGGTACTTCCTAATACGATTATTACAATTATTAATTAATACGAATATTACTTACGTATATTACACACACAAAAATAAAATCTCAACTTACATCTGAACAAGCTGCGCCTTGTGTCTTGCTGGTATTAGCTGCAGAAAACTGGTGATGCTCAGCAGTAGCTTTAATTGGCTCTAACGGAGTAAAGCCAAGATTTGCAGCAAATCTTGGTATATTCGGGTTCCATCTCGGTCCAAATAACTTTAATTTCATATAACATTGTTACTTTTTTGTTCATAAATGTATAAAATATCTTAATGAACAAGTTGCGCATACTTACAATGTTCCGAGAATCGATGCCAAGAGCATTTAAGAGAACATTGTTACTACTACTATTCGCCCATTGGTAAGTGAGGGCATTGGTTTCTTCCACGCTCTTCACATTCTGCCAAACTTTATCTGTCTTATCTATTAAGGCTTTCAACTCAACTTCGTGACATTCAGAAACCACGGAAAACATGTTTGTTATTATATCCTCTATTTTATTCGCAGCCTGAAATTGTTTTAATTAAATTAAAACGTTAAAATATATTAAATTGTATCATTTATATTATAATGCAAGACTAAGAATCTAAATCAAAGCAATACACTCGTTACTCTAATTCTCTAATAAACTACTAGTAATTTTGTATTACACAAACATTCCTAAACTCACATTCTTGTTTTCTATCCGACATATAGATTCTTTTAAACTAAACTGCTGTGTCTCTACTACATCGGTTGATGTTTCAAAATTACTAAAGTCTCCGAAATCATCGTCGTCCTCAGGTACCTTCAGTTCTTCAGCATCGTCAGATTTCCATTCTACCGTCGTGCTCGAAAAATTAGCAAAATCGCCAAAATCGTCATCTTCGTTGTCCGCACTTTCGAACTCGGGACAACTATTCTCTCGCGCTTCGGTTGCTGCCGACTCGTTCGCTCGTAAATGAAAATCATAAAATTCGCCGTCGCTAAAATATACTACAGAATTTTTGCTTTCATATGTGGCACATTCTTCGTCCGTGATACTCGTAATATTAACTTTATCCTTTAAACAGTCGAGGGATGTATTAGTAGATGGCAGTGAAGCTCCTTTCATTGGTGAAAATTTTTGTATACAAGACGCGTCGGATGAAGATGTGTGTAAATCGTGAGTTTGTACTGTCTCGTATGTACTATTACTGGATATTGAATTGTAGTTATTTGTCAACTCCGACACATCGTCAAAATCTCTATGCTCCATAAATTCTGTAAAGTCAGAATTATCCAGATCGGGTGCGTCAAAACTATTTTCCGGAATGTACTGTTTGCGTATTTCCTCACTACTCGACTCTCTTTCCTCATAAGCGGAAATTTCCTCGCTTGCGCCATTCACATCTACCTTTTGAATAGTTTGATTTTTTGTTTCTACGGCTACATATTCGCTTTCTTTTGATTGTATAGTATTTTTTACATCGGCTATATCGCAGAAATTATTAGGAAAAGTACTCGCGTCGCTTTTTTTACTAGAGTTATGAAGGTGAATGTCTTCATTATGTACGGATGTATGATCTAGATTTGATTCCTCTCTCACAGCATCCTCGTCGAAAGTGAAATCAAAGTTGAAAGAATCGTTTACACTTTTACTCGACTTCTCATTGCTCGCGTCAGCGTTGGATATTACATCGTACATCTCTATATATTTCGGCTGAATACTGAATTCACATTCCGATTGTCTAAAAACATTGGTACCGTCTACATTAAGTTCTTGCGAGGTAACAAAATTGGAAATTGTCCTTTCATCGTGGATAAAGGCAGATTTATCATTAGTATCATTGACACAGGTTTCATTCTCGCCGTATGACGCGTAAGTTTCTCCAATCTCGTCCGTTACGTTGCATTCTGTGTCCACGGAATTGGGCTTGTCGTTCAAGTAATCCGTCTGCAGAACCGTCACAGTTACATCCATCTCTTTATCGCAAACAGCGTCGTTCCACTCGGTAGAATCTTTGAACTGTTCGTAATTGTAAAAATCGTCGTCCAGAATGTCCGGCGTGCTCGTAGGATCCTCCAAGTCCAGACTCACGGGTTCGACCTCGTCATTCGCCTCCAAACCGTTCGACGATCCCTCCTGCTCACTGACTGTCTTTACGCTATCGGCTAAACTACTATTGTTGCTACTAATTACATCCGTATCAATAAAATTCTCCTTAGCTAAAACATTCTGAGTACAAACGTGATCAACGCTATTACTAGTCTCAACATTACGCGACTCGCCATTCCTAGGTGAATCTAATACACTGTGTTCTGTTGTACTAGCTTCTTTTAAATTGTTTTCCAATACGTTACTATTATCCGTTCTATCCTTCAATCTTACGTGGCTCACATTGTTCTCTGCCTTCTCGACGATCAACAGATCGTCGATAACGCCACATTTCGAGGCTTCGTTTATCTTAGGGCAATTATCCAATACTGGTGACTCGTTAATACCGTTTATTCTAGGAGATACGTTCTGCGATGCTATTGGTGTCTGTATCGGAGTAATAAGTTTCTGTGGGGACCCTGATGAAGCAGATAGACCTATAATAACAATTATACAAATTAGAAGACGATTACGCCCCGTAATATGGAATGTAATTTTGCTATACGTAATAGTTGCCAATTTATATAAGTACCATCTATTCCACCAGTCGTGAAGTCTCCGAATTCATCTTCATCAGACTCTCTGAAGTTGTCTAAGGGTGGTGGCGTGGAGCTGACTAAAGGTGGGAAAGCCATGGTTCTCTCCTGTTTCAACAATACGTTTTATCTTTTACAAACGTCAACGAAATTAAAGAAAGATGTAAAATAATAAAGTCCCTCGTTAAAATAATGCGTAAAGATGATTCGTTCGGAATCATTCGACCACCTTTGGTCGCGTATACGGACTTTGTTTACACTGCGCCTATCCTTTCTCCATGCATGCACTCGTTACATATGTCAAACGCGTTAAGGTTAAGTCGCACTCTCGGACACGGACTCGCGGGGGGGTTTTCCCGTGGCCGGAGAGAAGGTAGAGCTCACCGAGGCGAGGCTCTCGCGCGACGACGACGTTGTCTTTACTCTCTCGCCCTCGCCTCTCGGGCTACCTACCACCACGTACCCAGTATAATCCGCTCCGTGGACCTCGGGATGCCCGTCATTCTATCTCGACACCGTCATCGCGGCGATCGTCGCGGTCGCGGCGTGCACGGGCGCGACGGGCCTCGGTAATTATCACAGCCAGGTCACAGTATATGTGGCCAGGTATCGGGTCGACCAGCGGCGGCTCGTCCGTGCGTGACGATTGGATGCACGATGACGATGACGGTGACACAGGGTATTGTATATACTGTGACGGCGATGTCATGAGACATCGCAGGTATGTAACATCACCTGTTCCGGAGTTCCGAGGCGCGCGGGCGCGTGCGCGACGTAACGGCGCGCACCTGCCGTGCGTCAGCGCACTCGCGGCCGTTCAAAATCGGCCCGTGGTCAACGCGAAATAAAATGCAATGTAAAATGAATAAATAAACAATTTGGAATAATAATTTTTAGAAAGGTGCAACGTTACATGGTTTAATATCCGACGATACAAACTATTATTTAATGATACATTTTGTAAGTATAATTTATTATATCATATATTATAACATTACTATAATGTGCATATATTGATATATTAATACATGGATATTATATATAAAATGTAACATGTTTATTTGTATATGTATAACATTAATTATAATGTGTGCAATTTTATATATAATGTGTAAATTATATATTCTTATTTTTATTTTATATTCCTTATAATATAATAATTTTATAGTATCACATTTTTCGGAGCACTTTGTTATTTATTGAGAGAACTTAATAATCGGTAATATGCATAAATATACTGCCGCGTACATATAAGTTACTTTATCGGTATGATGATTAAAACGCAACTGTAAAAACGAAAGAATAATGGTCCCATATTTAATTCTGACAATTCTCAATTGATTTATCTTGTTCGGAGGCATGTTTGGTGCGTCTGTGTTTCCTCATGTCTCCTTTCTGTCTGAAGCATCTGCCGCACACGTCGCACGAGTGCGGCTTTTCCCCGGTGTGTATCTTGATGTGGTTGTTCAAGGCCTCCGTTCTGGTGAAGGCCCTCTCGCAGTAATGGCACTTGTACCTGCGATCGCCACGGTGTATCAATCTGTGCTGATAAAACACGGACCCGGTCAGGAATGCCTTGTTGCACACCTCGCACTTGAACGGCCTCTCCCTCGTATGCTTCTTCCTAACGTGATCCGCCAAGTCCGGTTTTATCGTGAAACGCTGATCGCAATACTCGCAAGCGTAAGGCTTGATGCCCATGTGGAATCTCTTGTGGGTCCACATGTGACTGGACTGTGTGTAACTCTTTCCGCAAATGTTACAGACGTACGGCCGCAATCCGTTGTGCCGCCTTTTGTGCGCGTTCAAGGAGTTCGCCGTGGGCAGCAGGCTGCCGCAAATGTCGCAGGGAAACTTGGAACATTGATCTCGTCCGTGATCCTGTACATCCTCGCTTTTGTCGAACACACTTCCGCAGAGTTCGCAGATGAACTTCGCGTCGCCCGACTCGGACAATCTGGACGCGCGGGCGTGTCTGTTTTGCTTGTGTTTGTACAGCAGGGATAATTCCTTCATGTCCTTGTTACAGACGTCGCATAGAAAGACGACGAGAACTTTAAACAGCCTGGGATGTTCCTTCCAATGTAAAACAGCTTCCGCGAACGATTTGTAAGTGGCCACGCATATATTACACGTATAGGGTCTTTCGACAACATGATGTTTCTGATGAGTCTTCAGATTGTCCGCGTTGGTGAAATGGCTGTTGCAAAACTCGCAATGATACAGCTTCGATGCCAGCAACTCCTCAATCAGCATGACCTTGTCCTCGTGTATTATCTTGTAATGAATATCTGCATCGTCGCAAGAGATAAACACTTCACCGCACTGAAGGCATTTCCAGACCGTCTGGCTGTTCTCGATAACTATGCAGTGGCTCGCGACATGTTTGTTCAACCTTGATTTCTGCGTAAAGCTCTTCGAGCACTCCGAGCACTTGTAAGGCTTCTCAGGCAGGTGCGTCACTACGTGACGCTTCAGAGTGTAGCCGTCGAAAAAGCCTTTATTGCACACTTCGCAAATATGAGGCCGATTCTTACCGTCGGCGCAAACGTGCACTCGGAGCGCCTCCTGATCCTCGAATAACTTTCCACATTGCAGACATGAGACGCTATTCTCCTTAGAATGTTGCCTCTTATAGTGGTAAAATAGCTTCAATTCCTTGCCGAACGTTATCTTACAGACCTCGCAGTATAATGCTTTCGCGCCTTTGTGAAATTGCATGTGAAAGTTTAATCGTTCTTCAAACATAAATGTCTTGTCACATATGGGACACTTATATGGCTTTGTTGTGTTCTGTATACTGGGTTTACATTTATGACCATCTAGTGTCTCCTCGGTGTGATAGAGATTCATGCACGCTCCACATTTTAGATATGTCTGTCTATCTCCTAGGCATTGTAATGTGATAGAACGATTCCCGTTTTCCTTATTGACCTTTGCGTTATTAAATATGTTCTCCTCATCACTGCTTTCTAAAATTATATCATTCTCGTATAATTCCATATCCTTTGTATTCTGGAATGTTTCTTCACATACATTCATAAAGCCCTTTACGCATAAAGGACAGGATTGTTGGTCGGAAAACAATCCATTGGAAATATTAAAAGATTGCTTCTCCTTTAACATCGTTGACAAGATTTCCTCTGCTTTAATGCATTGTGTGTCAAATTTGTCGCACCAGTTTACTTTCTCAACGCAGGTCAAACAGAGCTGTTTCGGTAATGGGTCTGTCTTCTTAATCTACAATGAATTATGCTATGTAAAATATACGTATTTACAAACATTATACATATATGCATAATCACAGTATGCAGTATGTTTACAAAATAGTTTTAATAAAAAATATTTTACTTTAATGCTTAGACACATATTTATTTTATGTGCCAATTTCATTGATTCTCCAAACTCAGAATAAATATATATTGGGTTAGTGGTTTGACCAGCACACAATCGACAGAAAGCAAATAAGCTGTTTTCTTTTTCATCTTGTGCCGATAATTCCAATATCTCGTTGGAAGAAAGTGGCTCCTCTTGGGACCATATCACAGAACCATCCAGATCATCAATATCATCTTCATGGTCACTTAATGTACTAATTGACTCTGCTTGTAACATGTTTTATCGCTGCAAATTAAGTTCACACAACGTAATAATCAATTACAAACACATATATTTAACCATTATGTTTAATTTTTGCAAAATATAAGATACTATCATAAAATATATATGATACATATTTCTCATCTATGAATTACAGTAGATATTGTTTAATAACATTTTACAATTTTTATTTATAATAAAATATCTAAAATAAAATTATAACGCTTATTGATCATACCAAATTTATTTTTAACATTGTAAAAAAATACTTGAAATATTCCAATAAAAAAATATAGCAGATTACCTTTTTTTCTTTGAAAAGAACACAAATATTCAAATATTCTTTCATGGCAAACTCAATATTCTTGATATAGTAAATTTTCTTGCTACCACGATTCAGCTTCTTCAAAGACAAACAAACAGATCAGTTAGCTAACTAGAAATAATTGCCTGCTACTTCTGAAACAAATGAAACTGTTTGTTGTTTCTATTGTCTCCAAATTAATGCAAATAAAATGACAGAGATATCGAGGTTATACATATATATAATTAAATATTTTTTATTCAATTCATATTACGTTAAAAAGGGAACCTAGAATTTGACAAATACTTATTCATTGAATTGAACAAAAATATGTATTCATTGAATTGAATAAAAAATATTTAATCAATAAAGATTGAAAAATTAATCTTGTCAAAGATAAAGAAATGATTATAATTTTGGTAACACAATTCATTTTATTGTATTTTTAGGCAATTTTTTATAATTTTGTACATAAATTGACACAAGTTTGTATACAAAAATATTAGTATTTTAAAAAATACTGTAAATATTTTATACATTTTATTTCCGTATATTCTAAGATTCTAACTGTGTTAGTAATATCAGTATTAGAATATATTTTTTTATATACAGAAACATTAAAAAGGCACTCTCAGAAGATCATTAATTAATTATTAATTAATGTGGCGTTCATTATCATTAATTAATTATTAATTAATATAACATAGAGTAATTCATTTTTAACCCTGGATTCTCGTAAACGCCCCCAATGGCGTAATGCAGGTATCAAGTTTAACTTGGTCTTATCAATCTTTGTTTTCGTTTGTCTGTAATAATCCTCAGCTGTGAAAAAGTAGAGGTAGCCTGAAAATTATTTTAATATAGATATATACAGTGGCCAACATCCATACCACGTTGAAAGTACGAGTTCTCGTCCGATCATTAAATGCAGTACTTATTATGTTTACATACTGTTACAGTTATTTATAAATATGTTTATATTAACATAAACTATTAACTTACGATTTTCTTCTTGGATATCGAGTTCCTGGTTTTTATAATGTAAATACAGATTAATTTCACCCTTTTTTTGAGCGGCAGCCTTCCCCAACGATAAAATCGTATATTTCGCAATTAGTGTCTGATTTATACCACTTATAAAGTTATTAATTGTCTCCAAGGTATTACTTGTTTGCCTCCCGATCATATACTTGGGTACTTTATTTAATTCTTCTTCAGTGATATATGATATTGTTGGACATATTTCTGGTTCGTTAAAAAGCGTTCTTTTACAATCTTTCACAATTTCTCGCTTTTCAATCGTTTTGGTGCTACTCGGCATTTGTTCTGACAGTTGGTGCGTTGAATTTACAGTACACCCTAACATATTAGGAGAGACTCTTGCATTCTGGTAGCTTTGTATGAGCTCGGGTGGAACATTCTTTTCTTGGTGGAGAATTCTTTTGTCCAAAGTTTCAACTAACTTCAATAATTCCTTCAAGCAAATAAAGACATTCTAATTCATTTCCAATTCTTGAATAAAAATAAATTCTCGGAAATAATTTGGCACTTACCCTTGAACGACAATTCTGTTCCCTCATTCTTTTCAATTGATTTTTCATTTCGTTGATGCCACATCCAAGTTGCGATACTTCCTCACGCACTCTCTGAAGTTCATCCTTTATATTTTGCTTGCCTGTAAAACGTAAAACACGACTGCGAATTAATGCTTTATTACTCAACTAGCCAAATTTAAGAAAAACATATTTTATCAAACGCAACAAATTTTCTTGGTAACAAATTTGAAAAATCCGTTAATTACATCAATGTTTGCAAAACGACAGCAGAAATGTACCACACAACTTAATGCTTATATTTCTGGCTCTTATCAATTTGCTTTTATTTTATGAGCAGCAAGTTTTACAAGGAAAATACAAACCTAACCAGAAAACATATATAGGCACCGATTTCAATATTCAAATTGAACTTGCTGCCAATTTGCAAATGTATTGTTATAATTTTATTTAATATAGGTGAGGTACATAAGATTTTATAAAAGTGCAAAAAATGTACCTTTTATTAACACTGTGGCGCTGTCGAGTTCCAGACGTTTCTCGAATTGCCTATTAATTATCTCTTCCAGATTATCGTTCTCATTCTGTTTTGTAAGTCTATTTTCGTCAATCATAACTTGCTGCATAAATTACGTCAGATAATTAATATACACAATTTGTACTTTGCATGTATAAAATATGTTGAATATAAAGTTGTGCATATTCCACCACATGTATGTGATCTCTTATGAAAAAGCTATTATAGTTGCGAAAAAAGCACACAAAGCTAGCAATAACTGTAATATTTGCCATGGTGTCGTGTACTTTTTTCGCATCCACAATAGTCTTTCTGTAGCATTTTTCCATAAGGAAAAAATGTGTGTACAAACATATATATACATATATATATCTTAACCAAATTTATATTACTTTCTGTACACTAACATTAACCTAAGGAAACAATTGCTATATCGTAACGTACCGTTTTCCCCCTTTTATTTTGTCGGAATATTATTATCAGATATTATCGACAAATGTAAAATAATTTTGTTTCAAGCCACGTGCCGTATTATTTTAAATTTCAATTTCACGTTCGTTTCTTCGATTCAGTCACGACCCTCTCGAAAAAAAAAAACAGCTTCTAGCTCCACTGTGGGACAATCTCGAAGCGGTTTGCTCAATGTGAGTGGGGAACTTTGGCGCCATTTCAAATACGCATGTATATTCTTACATATGGAGGGATAAAAGCCACAGTGGTGTAAGTTAAAATTTTTTTAAATATTGACTTGTGTGCATAAATGCAATTTATATATTGTATAAGTTGCATCTATGCACACGAGTCAATATCTTAAAAAATTTGACTTATACCACTATGGCTTTTACTCCTCCATATATTAAATTATGTTGACTTGCAATAATTATTTATAATAATTTAAGACCGCATGAAAATGAGATGTAAAATATGTTCATAAACCTTTATACCTATATACTAAACAGTTTGCTCACTTTGCTGCCCTTTTTGATGTCACAGATGGATGATGCCATTGCTTTTGTCTAAAAGATATACAGATGATGTTAACAATCTGTATTTAATTGTAAATCATCAGAGAATGAAAATTGAGATATAACATTAGAAAATGTATCCCAGTCAAGTAATGTATGATCAAATATTCAGTATGGTTAAAAATATAATGGATAGCATGATACAATACTGTTAATACAGTATTCGTTACATTACAATATTTATATGTTGTATATATTTAATAATTATTTAAAACTTACCGATCATATCACTAGTCCTTTACCACCATACTTCTAAATTAGAGCAGAATTCTAAGCTTATGGGCTGGACTCTAATAGATGTTGATGTACCCTTTTTCCTGGCACATAGGAGAAGTATTCGAGTATCATTTTGACCATAATCTAATGATCTTACTTTGCTAAATCATAAAATGCATTATACATGTATATGTAATATATGTATGTACATACATATATAAGTATTTCTATATATCACTTATAATCACCTTGATAAAATTGTTGATTGTGAAAACTATTTGTTTGACATAGATTAACCGCAACAGGTCAACTGCCATTAGCAATAAACAAATCAGAAACTCGGTAATGGATGTGAGGAACCTGACCTGTCTGCAACCCTAGCTAAGAATCCAAGTTATAAATTTCTCTCCTCTCTTATAGTAATAATACAGTAGAATAGAGGACTCCTGATCTCAGCATATCGTTGAGGAATTGATGGCCTAGTACATAGAGCGTCGGAAAATAAGCGTAACACCGATTTGCGATTTTTCGCGATAACCAACAAGAAATTAATTAACAAAGATCTACGGATGCGCATGCATCCTCACATTACGTGCGATTCAGTGGTGCGTGGATGCACGCTCATACGCAGATCTTTATTAATTAATTTCTTTCGTTAATCTTTGCAAAACAATATAGGACTTTTCTGTCCAGTTTAATTCGCTTTACCTGCCTACGAAAGACGTTATACCTCTTGTTATAGCACCTTGTTTTTCGACATATACACGCACGAATATTTTAAATGGCGTCAATTCCACATTTGTCACGTGACCTACCCGTCTTTTCCGGTCATTTCCGGTATCCCATGGCTGCGTTCCAAAATTCACTCTTGGGTAACTAAAATCTATATAGTTTACGTCACGCACACTATAGCATTTTAGTTAACTAGAGTGAATTTTGGAACGCAGCCCATCATGGACCGCTGTAACCTTGTGTACACGATACTAGAAATCGGTCCGAGTTTCGGTTTAAGCCAATCAACTTGCAGCTCTTACAGAAAAGCAGCAGTTTCATTGGCTTAAACCGAAACTCTGACCGATTTCTAGAATCGTGTACACAAGACTTAAGCCAATGAAACTGCTGCTTTTCTGTAAAGCTTTGTGTACACGATACTAGAAATCGGTCCGAGTTTCGATTTAAGCCAATCAACTTGCAGCTCTTAAGCCTTGTGTACACGATACTAGAAATCGGTCCGAGTTTCGGTTTAAGCCAATGAAACTGCTGCTTTTCTGTAAGAGCTGCAAGTTGATTGGCTTAAACCGAAACTCGGACCGATTTCTAGTATCGTGTACACAAGGCTTTATAGTATCGTCGCGCGTCGCGTATAGTGGGAACGCAGCCTTAAAGGTGCAAAGAAAAGCGCGACCGGTGTAATGGCTGATTGGTTCCGCCATCTTCTCTATAAACAGTGGCGGGATCTCTTCCTCTGTTTTGAATGAAGATTAAATATAACTCACAGAACGCTGTATATAATGATACTTCTTTTAGTCTTTAAACACTCTCTTCCCCTTCATCGGGGAAAACTTCTTCTTGGTGAAATCGGGCATTAATCTCTCAAATTGCCAATATTTTTAACATTCTTATATCAACTCAAACTCTATGTGCTCTCTGATTCATAAAGTAATCCTTCAATGCGATTTTCACAATGTCTCTTCAACGGTTAATTTCTTGGTATCTGATTATTAAATTAAATCGTGTGTTACTGCGAACGGAACCAGGTTAAATAAAAGTTACAAGATAAATAAATAAAGCTACAAAATATAATTAAATGCGAAATGTAATTTATTATATTATTTTAATTTTCACAGCGCTCAAAGTAGGCTAAAAGAACACATAACATGCAAATACATATTTGCAAGTATAAACTTATGATATATCATACAACATATATCGTGCATTAAATCTCCATTTAATACTTATAAAAAATATTTATAATCTTTTGACCATATAGAACGAAACATCTTTTTGATTCTTACTGGAACATTGTAATCTACATAGTAAAAATAACAATTTGTAACACGACTAAAAGAACAAATAGTGTACAAGTACATATTTGTAAATATAAACTTATGATATATTATATAACATATATCGTGCATTTCATCTTTTTGATTCTTATTAAAATATCGTAATTTATATAGCAAAAATAACGATTTGTAACACGGATAAAAGAACAAATGCATATTTGTAAGTATAAACTTATGATATATCATATAACATATATCGTGCATTAGATCTTTATCCATTTCATTAAAACGTTAAAAGTTTTAACATAAGGTATTAAAACTATTAAATAATAATAATTTGATGTACTTATAAAAAATATATAAATAATTTATGATAATCTAACATATATAAATATATATATATATATATGTGTGTGTGTGTGTGTGTGTGTGTGTGTGTGTGTGTGTGTGTGTGTGTGTATATATATATAATAAATTAATCCTTGTATTTTGAAATCCATAAAGGGTCAGAAAAGTCATTCTGTTGCAAATCGAGTTTCTGTTGTGCATATAAGTCTATGAACGAGAATAATGCATTAGAAAAACGGGTAACGAACCTATGTGAAGTTAATCCCTTAACATTAAAAAAAAAACTTTCTTATAGCTCATTCGATGACTCATCGTTTGCATATTCACATACATTTCAATTGAATCGAATTGTATGTGAATGTGCAAACAAAAGTTATTAAGACTATTTCAAACCGATTTTCTCGTAGGTGAAGGGCTAAGCTGATGTAAGATTGCTCTCATTCAAATTCTTTTGTTAATACCGTTTGAATTAGAGTGTGCAAACAAAAATTCGAATTGTGCATACATGTGCAAATGATTATTTTTTAAATGTTAGGAAGCTAACTTCACACGGGTGAAAAACGAGTCGTATAATATTAGGTTGATAGAATAAGAAAAAGTAAGGTAAAATTTACCCTTTTTTTTGCGAATGTAGTAACACTTACCAAGAAGTATTTCAAAAGCAGTAGCAGCATCCTCTCTCGTGTACGTGTCCGCTGGAATAAGTTCACTGAATTTGACATCCCTCTTGTCAACCCATAAAACTTCTAATATAGCCAAAATCTCTATGCTTGTCAGTGCAGGTTGCGAGGGACTCGAGGGAGAACCCCCGGGGGGTCCCGCAGGGGGCCTGCTTGAGCTGCTCGAGGGACTCGAGGGAGGACCCCCGGGGGGTCCCGCAGGGGGCCTGCTTGAGCTGCTTAGATTAGTAAAAACAATATTTTTATCATATATCAAATAATTCTTTGATAAATGGTAGACTTGATATAACAAAACATGCTAAGTTTCGTAGGAAAGAACTATGCAAAATTGTTAGGTTACAACAAAGCAATAAAAGTTGTTTTTTCCTCAAGCTTTCGATCAATGAATCCTATCTTTTGTCGACATTCGTTTATAGAAACTCAAATATACACTTAGAATATTGTTATATGTCCAACTATTTACTTAACAATAAAAGAAAAATTCAAAATACCTGGTACAAGGTACTGGAATGTGTTTTGCTTCCGGAGACTCTCGCTGTCTTTCTAATAAAATTCTTTCCTGATCCGGCCTCTGTTCAACGATGCTGAAATAATATCATTTAATGATATTGAGAAATTGAGGAAATATCGCAACAGTTGAAAGACTGAGTATAAAACTGAATAATCCTTAATAATTAAATTTTTAGTTAAATAACTTCTTGAATGTAAATATCATAAGTTCTTCATGATAAAATAAACTTACATAGTGCCTTCTTCTAAGACAATCGCTCCCGGTACCTCGTCCGGTAATGGTACCATTGATACGTCCATAGTTTCGTGAATTATATTTGTCACTGGTAGGATGTTTGCAACACTATCTCCGGGTTCGGCAGCAATTGCGGTTTCCGTCTTTTGGAATGTACTCAATTCTTCTGTAGGAAGATTTAGCCTGCTAACTGTCTCTTCTACACGCATTTTTTCAGGAACTAAAAATATAAATTTATTCACAGTTATATATGCATTAATGTGAATATTTAATAAATGTCTAAATATAGACCTACATTGCGTAACAGCAAGTGCAACATCTTCATTTACACTCGTGAACGGCCCAGTGATGCGATCAGCAAAGCGACTGCGTAAACTTTTGTTCCATCGCCTAGGTGAGTGCGAAGGTTGGTTGAAAAGATTTTTCGCCGGTGTCAGCAATAAATTTTTTGTTAATGGTTTATTCAATTTCTAAAGATAATCAAAAAATTTAGTCAGAACCTTTAAGACTTGTTTGAAATTAAAGTTTCTCGCTTTTTGAACTTCTTTGTAAGTTTACATACAGCTTTTGCAAGCTTATATAATGTAGGAACCCACCTTGCATTGAATGTTTACATTCTGACGCTGTTTCAGAAGCTGTTCGTCATTTAAGACAATCTTTAGATCAATAATTTTGGTTTTCTTCGAATGCCTGCGGATCACAGAGTAGCTTGAATCTAATAATTCAAATTCCATGTCAGTTTCCTCTTGCTGTGGAAGAATTAACATTCTCATTTCTTCTATGGGAAATTCAGCCGCTACTGCAACATCTTCTACAGGTGCAGGAGGTACTGCCACATCTTCTACAGGTGCAGGAGGTACTGCCACATCTCCTACAGGGGGTACATCAGTCGCCGATGCAGTCTCAGAGAATAACTGAGAAGTAATATATAGAAAGAATTAGAAGTAAAAATAAAATATAAATTAAATATAAATAAAAAGCGCAAAATAATTTTTCTAAAGAAAAAAAGAGGAAAATAGATTTTAATTTTTTCAAAACTTCTTGGTCATTATGGCTCGTATTCATAGTCCGTTCTTATATCAAAACAACCTTAAGTAATGTCTTAAGATGCTAATACGGTTCTCAGATTGATTTATAACACTTTAAAATTGTACTTAAGACTATCTCAAATATAAAAACAAATTATGAATCAAACAAAGGGAAAAACGCCGTAATCAGGACTGGTCAGATCTTGCATGTCCGAATAATTGAGTGACTTTTTATGTACAATTCTTTGCCCTATGAAAAACTATGAATATCGGCCTATGTATTCTCATTTGTCTTCCACTTTATGAAGTTAAAATATTCACATTATATCCAAACGACAATCATTATCAGTTATAGACAAACGTACACGTCTTCTCTTCGTAGGCGTTTCCACCTGCATTTGATGTGGCTGTCGTTTTTGTGGAGTTAATAACAGTCCCTCTTTGGAGTTCTTTCTTTCCGATATATCCACAAGTACTGGGCCATGGGTTTCCTGAGATAACTGTTTTTCTTGGATCTCTATTCATTAAATGATTTTATTAATAATTTCATTAATAAATTTAATTTAAACATAATATGATAATTGTCTATGTATCATATTTAAAATACCCCGTTGATCCACTTACCTTCTATTGTTATACCAGCCGTCTTCTTTGGGAATGCTGATCTTTCCTCGCTGATCTGTAGCTCATGCATCCGGTCACTAAAACCATTAATAGCAAAATATATTATTCTTTGTTAAAAACGTCATGAATTTATTTTGAGCTAATGATATAAAAAAGAAAAAAATCAAATAATTGCATAAACCATTGTCATTTTGTGAACTTTTGTTGAATTACAATTAGAAAGTTATCACGCTACAAAAAAAAATATAAAAATCGGGAACTTACAGTGAGAGATTGAAATCATGTTTAAGCATAAAGTCCAACTCCTCGTCATTTAAAGCACCAAAATCACAACATGCTGCATCTTTCATCTGTGAATGAAAAAAATTTCAATATTTAAAAATAAAGTTTACAATCAAAGAATCAAAAGTTCGGAAACTCAAGGATGTTATATATCATATTACAGGGTTTAACATTTGAGAATAAGAGTTTAAAAATACAAAATTTATTGATAAGCTTGCATTAAACCGTACGAGATCTTCACTCACAAGCATCTGTAGTCTGTTATCAAGATCTTCGTCAGGAAGTAAGTGTAAGTCTATTTCTAATTCAGCGTTAGGAAAGTTTTGACTGGAAATAATAGGCACATCTATTGCAGGCAATTCAAGATCCTGAACTGCGTCATACTCATCCCTCAACCCTCCGCCGCCGCGGCCGCCGCGACCGCCGCCTCCGCCGCCGCCGCCACCGCCACCGCCTCCGCCGCCGCCTCCGCCGCCGCCGCCAGAGTCAAATTTTTGTTGCATTTCAAAAACTTCCTCTGAGAAGTAATGAGATTACATAAACTGGCATAGGTGATATCATTAATAAATATATATAGAATTGAACTTACTCTGATAATATACAACCTGTAAACGATGAATTCTTGTTATGCCGCACATTAATTGTGATGACAGATATAAGCTAAATCTAACTGATCTGTTGCGCAACTGCATTATTTCCAAAATTTGCTCGCTGGCGATGTAATATAAAATGCAAACAAAAGTGTCAAAATTGAAAAAAAAATATCATTATAAATATTCAATATTAAAAGCACATAAACAAAATAATTTACCAAGTTTCTACAGTGTTTATCTTCTTTATAGCACCAGATGGATAGCGTCTTGTAAATGATTTCTCGCTGATCGTTGCAGCGAGCCAACAAGGAACTAATTTGCCCCTTCGTCGATGGGAAAGCAGTTCAACTGGATAGAACATCTGATGAAGAATAAGTCTCATTAATAAGAGCAAATTCGTAAATAGCAGATGAAAGATGCATGTTAAAAGAATAAAAATGAAAATCATACTCAAATAGCACAGATGTCAGGTCATCCTCAATACATCCAGGCACATTCTGGGTGTATCGAGGCCGGGACTTATTGTGCTTATTGTTCCGGATAACAGATAAATAACAGAAAATAACGATGGAAATTACCTTAATCTATGTTTAATATTGACCGATTATCCTAGTCTTCAGTCGTACGGATATTCTTGTCGAATGTAACAATTAAATTCTTTTTCGATCAAAGAATCTCTCAACTTTTTCAATTTATTAGATCAATTTCCTTCGAACGCGCTTTCCTTGAACGCGCTTACCCTTCTTCTCTTTCGTGAGTTATCTCATTTTTCATGGAGAGACTCGTCAAACCTTTGCCGTCAAACGTACTCCTCCTCGCATTACGATTTTCAAATTGACAGATTGCGCGCCGAAGGCATCGACGGGTTTGTTCGCAATGCGCGACGAAATGACGATAATTGCGGGCATCTCTCGACGCTGACGTTGGCGCTGGCGTGTCACGTTTTAGGCTGAGTTTCCACTGAGCGCGTCACGCGTCGCGTCGTCTGTCGTTAACCAATCTGAACATTCCGTCATGCCCGTATCAGACTACGGATTGGGATTGAGATTGGATTGAAATTTGACCAATCAGAACAGAGAAAACAAATCTCAAGTTTAGTAAACTTTGCTCTGATTGGTCAAATTTCAATCCAATCTCAATCCCAATCCGTAGTCTGATACGGGCATGACGGAATGTTCAGATTGGTTAACGACAGACGACGCGACGCGTGACGCGCTCAGTGGAAACTCAGCCTAAAACGTGACACGCCAGCGCCAACGTCAGCGTCGAGAGATGCCCGCAATTATCGTCATTTCGTCGCGCATTGCGAACAAACCCGTCGATGCCTTCGGCGCGCAATCTGTCAATTTGAAAATCGTAATGCGAGGAGGAGTACGTTTGACGGCAAAGGTTTGACGAGTCTCTCCATGAAAAATGAGATAACTCACGAAAGAGAAGAAGGGTAAGCGCGTTCAAGGAAAGCGCGTTCGAAGGAAATTGATCTAATAAATTGAAAAAGTTGAGAGATTCTTTGATCGAAAAAGAATTTAATTGTTACATTCGACAAGAATATCCGTACGACTGAAGACTAGGATAATCGGTCAATATTAAACATAGATTAAGGTAATTTCCATCGTTATTTTCTGTTATTTATCTGTTATCCGGAACAATAAGCACAATAAGTCCCGGCCTCGATACACCCAGAATGTGCCTGGATGTATTGAGGATGACCTGACATCTGTGCTATTTGAGTATGATTTTCATTTTTATTCTTTTAACATGCATCTTTCATCTGCTATTTACGAATTTGCTCTTATTAATGAGACTTATTCTTCATCAGATGTTCTATCCAGTTGAACTGCTTTCCCATCGACGAAGGGGCAAATTAGTTCCTTGTTGGCTCGCTGCAACGATCAGCGAGAAATCATTTACAAGACGCTATCCATCTGGTGCTATAAAGAAGATAAACACTGTAGAAACTTGGTAAATTATTTTGTTTATGTGCTTTTAATATTGAATATTTATAATGATATTTTTTTTTCAATTTTGACACTTTTGTTTGCATTTTATATTACATCGCCAGCGAGCAAATTTTGGAAATAATGCAGTTGCGCAACAGATCAGTTAGATTTAGCTTATATCTGTCATCACAATTAATGTGCGGCATAACAAGAATTCATCGTTTACAGGTTGTATATTATCAGAGTAAGTTCAATTCTATATATATTTATTAATGATATCACCTATGCCAGTTTATGTAATCTCATTACTTCTCAGAGGAAGTTTTTGAAATGCAACAAAAATTTGACTCTGGCGGCGGCGGCGGAGGCGGCGGCGGAGGCGGTGGCGGTGGCGGCGGCGGCGGAGGCGGCGGTCGCGGCGGCCGCGGCGGCGGAGGGTTGAGGGATGAGTATGACGCAGTTCAGGATCTTGAATTGCCTGCAATAGATGTGCCTATTATTTCCAGTCAAAACTTTCCTAACGCTGAATTAGAAATAGACTTACACTTACTTCCTGACGAAGATCTTGATAACAGACTACAGATGCTTGTGAGTGAAGATCTCGTACGGTTTAATGCAAGCTTATCAATAAATTTTGTATTTTTAAACTCTTATTCTCAAATGTTAAACCCTGTAATATGATATATAACATCCTTGAGTTTCCGAACTTTTGATTCTTTGATTGTAAACTTTATTTTTAAATATTGAAATTTTTTTCATTCACAGATGAAAGATGCAGCATGTTGTGATTTTGGTGCTTTAAATGACGAGGAGTTGGACTTTATGCTTAAACATGATTTCAATCTCTCACTGTAAGTTCCCGATTTTTATATTTTTTTTTGTAGCGTGATAACTTTCTAATTGTAATTCAACAAAAGTTCACAAAATGACAATGGTTTATGCAATTATTTGATTTTTTTCTTTTTTATATCATTAGCTCAAAATAAATTCATGACGTTTTTAACAAAGAATAATATATTTTGCTATTAATGGTTTTAGTGACCGGATGCATGAGCTACAGATCAGCGAGGAAAGATCAGCATTCCCAAAGAAGACGGCTGGTATAACAATAGAAGGTAAGTGGATCAACGGGGTATTTTAAATATGATACATAGACAATTATCATATTATGTTTAAATTAAATTTATTAATGAAATTATTAATAAAATCATTTAATGAATAGAGATCCAAGAAAAACAGTTATCTCAGGAAACCCATGGCCCAGTACTTGTGGATATATCGGAAAGAAAGAACTCCAAAGAGGGACTGTTATTAACTCCACAAAAACGACAGCCACATCAAATGCAGGTGGAAACGCCTACGAAGAGAAGACGTGTACGTTTGTCTATAACTGATAATGATTGTCGTTTGGATATAATGTGAATATTTTAACTTCATAAAGTGGAAGACAAATGAGAATACATAGGCCGATATTCATAGTTTTTCATAGGGCAAAGAATTGTACATAAAAAGTCACTCAATTATTCGGACATGCAAGATCTGACCAGTCCTGATTACGGCGTTTTTCCCTTTGTTTGATTCATAATTTGTTTTTATATTTGAGATAGTCTTAAGTACAATTTTAAAGTGTTATAAATCAATCTGAGAACCGTATTAGCATCTTAAGACATTACTTAAGGTTGTTTTGATATAAGAACGGACTATGAATACGAGCCATAATGACCAAGAAGTTTTGAAAAAATTAAAATCTATTTTCCTCTTTTTTTCTTTAGAAAAATTATTTTGCGCTTTTTATTTATATTTAATTTATATTTTATTTTTACTTCTAATTCTTTCTATATATTACTTCTCAGTTATTCTCTGAGACTGCATCGGCGACTGATGTACCCCCTGTAGAAGATGTGGCAGTACCTCCTGTACCTGTAGGAGATGTGGCAGTACCTCCTGCACCTGTAGAAGATGTGGCAGTACCTCCTGCACCTGTAGAAGATGTTGTAGTAGCGGCTGAATTTCCCATAGAAGAAAGGAGAATGTTAATTCTTCCACAGCAAGAGGAAACCGACATGGAATTTGAACCATTAGATTCAAGCTACTTTGTGATCCGCAGGCATTCGAAGAAAACCAAAATTATTGATCAAAAGATAGTCTTAAATGACGAACAGCTTCTGAAACAGCGTCAGAATGTAAACATTCAATGCAAGGTGGGTTCCTACATTATATAAGCTTGCAAAAGCTGTATGTAAACTTACAAAGAAGTTCAAAAAGCGAGAAACTTTAATTTCAAACAAGTCTTAAAGGTTCTGACTAAATTTTTTGATTATCTTTAGAAATTGAATAAACCATTAACAAAAAATTTATTGCTGACACCGGCGAAAAATCTTTTCAACCAACCTTCGCACTCACCTAGGCGATGGAACAAAAGTCTACGCAGTCGCTTTGCTGATCGCATCACTGGGCCGTTCAGGAGTGTAAATGAAGATGTTGCACTTGCTGTTACGCAATGTAGGTCTATATTTAGACATTTATTAAACATTCACATTAATGCATATATAACTGTGAATAAATTTATATTTTTAGTTCCTGAAAAAATGCGTGTAGAAGAGACAGTTAGCAGGCTAAATCTTCCTACAGAAGAATTGAGTACATTCCAAAAGACGGAAACCGCAATTGCTGCCGAACCCGGAGATAGTGTTGCAAACATCCTACCAGTAACAAATATAATTCACGAAACTATGGACGTATCAATGGTACCATTACCGGATGAGGTACCGGGAGCGATTGTCTTAGAAGAAGGCACTAGGTAAGTCTATTTTATCATGAAGAACTTATGATATTTACATTCAAGAAGTTATTTAACTAAAAATTTAATTATTAAGGATTATTCAGTTTTATACTCAGTCTTTCAACTGTTGCGATATTTCCTCAATTTCTCAATATCATTAAATGATATTATTTCAGCATCGTTGAACAGAGGCCGGATCAGGAAAGAATTTTATTAGAAAGACAGCGACAGCCTCCGGAAACAAAACACATTCCAGTACCTTGTACCAGGTATTTTGAATTTTTCTTTTATTGTTAAGTAAATAGTTGGACATATAACAATATTCTAAGTGTATATTTGAGTTTCTATAAACGAATGTCGACAAAAGATAGGATTCATTGATCGAAAGCTTGAGGAAAAAACAACTTTTATTGCTTTGTTGTAACCTAACAATTTTGCATAGTTCTTTCCTACGAAACTTAGCATGTTTTGTTATATCAAGTCTACCATTTATCAAAGAATTATTTGATATATGATAAAAATATTGTTTTTACTAATCTAAGCAGCTCAAGCAGGCCCCCTGCGGGACCCCCCGGGGGTCCTCCCTCGAGTCCCTCGAGCAGCTCAAGCAGGCCCCCTGCGGGACCCCCCGGGGGTCCTCCCTCGAGTCCCTCGCAACCTGCACTGACAAGCATAGAGATTTTGGCTCTATTAGAAGTTTTATGGGTTGACAAGATGGTTGTCAAATTCAGTGAACTTATTCCACCGGACACGTACACGAGAGAGGATGCTGCTACTGCTTTTGAAATACTTCTTGGTAAGTGTTACTACATTCGCAAAAAAAAGGGTAAATTTTACCTTACTTTTTCTTATTCTATCAACCTAATATTATACGACTCGTTTTTCACCCGTGTGAAGTTAGCTTCCTAACATTTAAAAAATAATTATTTGCACATGTATGCACAATTCGAATTTTTGTTTGCACACTCTAATTCAAACGGTATTAACAAAAGAATTTGAATGAGAGCAATCTTACATCAGCGTAGCCCTTCACCTACGAGAAAATCGGTTTGAAACAGTCTTAATAACTTTTGTTTGCACATTCACATACAATTCGATTCAATTGAAATGTATGTGAATATGCAAACGATGAGTCATCGAATGAGCTATAGAAAGTTTTTTTTTTAATGTTAAGGGATTAACTTCACATAGGTTCGTTACCCGTTTTTCTAATGCATTATTCTCGTTCATAGACTTATATGCACAACAGAAACTCGATTTGCACCAGACTGACCTTTCTGACACATTATGGATTTCAAAATACCAGGATTAATTTATTACACACACACACACACACACACACACACACACACACACACACACACACACACACACACACACACATATATATATATATATATATATATATATATATATATATATTTATATATGTTAGATTATCATAAATTATTTATATATTTTTTATAAGTACATCAAATTATTATTATTTAATAGTTTTAATACCTTATGTTAAAACTTTTAACGTTTTAATGAAATGGATAAAGATCTAATGCACGATATATGTTATATGATATATCATAAGTTTATACTTACAAATATGCATTTGTTCTTTTATCCGTGTTACAAATCGTTATTTTTGCTATATAAATTACGATATTTTAATAAGAATCAAAAAGATGAAATGCACGATATATGTTATATAATATATCATAAGTTTATATTTACAAATATGTACTTGTACACTATTTGTTCTTTTAGTCGTGTTACAAATTGTTATTTTTACTATGTAGATTACAATGTTCCAGTAAGAATCAAAAAGATGTTTCGTTCTATATGGTCAAAAGATTATAAATATTTTTTATAAGTATTAAATGGAGATTTAATGCACGATATATGTTGTATGATATATCATAAGTTTATACTTGCAAATATGTATTTGCATGTTATGTGTTCTTTTAGCCTACTTTGAGCGCTGTGAAAATTAAAATAATATAATAAATTACATTTCGCATTTAATTATATTTTGTAGCTTTATTTATTTATCTTGTAACTTTTATTTAACCTGGTTCCGTTCGCAGTAACACACGATTTAATTTAATAATCAGATACCAAGAAATTAACCGTTGAAGAGACATTGTGAAAATCGCATTGAAGGATTACTTTATGAATCAGAGAGCACATAGAGTTTGAGTTGATATAAGAATGTTAAAAATATTGGCAATTTGAGAGATTAATGCCCGATTTCACCAAGAAGAAGTTTTCCCCGATGAAGGGGAAGAGATTGTTTAAAGACTAAAAGAAGTATCATTATATACAGCGTTCTGTGAGTTATATTTAATCTT
Organism: Temnothorax nylanderi; assembly: GCF_030848795.1. Lineage (NCBI taxonomy): Eukaryota > Metazoa > Arthropoda > Insecta > Hymenoptera > Formicidae > Temnothorax > Temnothorax nylanderi. The sequence continues at coordinate 84,740 of NW_027249236.1, forward strand.
CATTCAAAACAGAGGAAGAGATCCCGCCACTGTTTATAGAGAAGATGGCGGAACCAATCAGCCATTACACCGGTCGCGCTGTTCTTTGCACCTTTAAAGGTGCAATTTCATGGACGCTAGAAACCAGCGGCAGCGTCAAGAAAATGTAGTAGGGGAAAAAGTTCAGACCGTCTCAACTTTTTAGCGTACCGCAAAATTCAACGGAACTTCTTCCCCCACCACATTTTCTTGACGCTGCCGCTGGTTTCTAGCGTCCATGAAATTGCAGCTATAGATTTGTCGGAGGAATAAGTTTAAGAAAATTTTATATTTTAGGATTTTTAATGTTATTCAGTAATAAAACATTACATTAACATATAATATCACGCATTATTTAGTTTCACCGATAAACTCAATCATCGATCAATTGGTAACGCAATTCACTTATCATGCGGTACTCTGTAAGAGTCGTAGGAGTTCTTATTCCTACCGCTGACAGCTATGTCGCCATTGTCAACGTGGAGTTCACGGCCATTCACGGCTGAGGGACCAGTTGCGAATGCGAGCTTTCCGGCGACAATCGTGCTAGAAAAAAATGCTACGTTCGTTATTATATCAATTTTTTACGTCATCGTCATGACGACGAACGGATCTATCGTTGTAAAATTTCAAATACGAATAACTTCGACATTATCCGTGATGTAGTTCACGAAATAAAATGCACTAATGGCTTCTGCACACAGGACGCGGAAACGCTTGCCACGCGGCAAGAAGCGACGCGGTAGCCAATCAACGTGTTGCTTTTCCGTAAGAACCAAAATTTTATTGGCTACCGCGTTGCTTCTTACCACGCGGCAAGCGTTTCCGCGTCCTGTGTGCAGAAGCCATAACACCACGAGTAAAATTACCGAAACGATAATATGGCAGCGATTTGTCAGCGAATATTCCAAAAATCATCTGCTCTTCGCACGCGAGGTTGATGTTTCGGCGTTTAAAAGTAAAAGCGATTTATTCCATTTAAAAATTTAAAACAACAAGTACGTAAAATAATGATGTATCTTAATAATTACTTACTTCATTATTGTTGATCTCTATGTTCATCGCACCAATTTAAACGGACAGCAACGCTCACGAGATAGGGTGTGGCTGCGCCAAATGAGCCGAACAAAATTGCTCCTAATCCAGTAGCGCCGAGTGATTGCAACGCCGCGAATAAACTTCCAGCGGCTACGTTACCGATCGAAGCTTGCCACGACGCTGCTAACGAACCAGCCGCAACACCACCGAAACCGAATCCAATGAGTGGCAAGGCAAACACACCCAATATGCCGCCGGCTAAGCCTGAACTTATTATAATAATACGCAGTAATTTCAGATTTTCGTCGCACACTAAAGTACGACCGCACACGCGACATTTTTTGAATTCCATTGTGCACTCGACAGAATGTTATATTAAATTGATGACGATAGCGCGTGTGCAAAGATTATATTGATAATGATATCGTGGGTGTATGCAAAGATCAGATATAAGCGTTAGAGTGCGGTCACATTGGGGGAACCCATGGATGATATCTTAAGTTTCCCGGGGCTTCCCCACATAGCGCCGCGAGGGACATCCGGGAGGGTTTTTAGTCGGTAGGAGTCCGACATAACCGCCCGCCCCGCCCCGTGGGGGGGGGGGGGGGTATCCAATGTAGGATTTCCCTCCCGTAAATAAAAAAAAGGGTGCGGTCACATGTCACATGGACTGATATTTTCCGCGTAACGCGTATCGCGTAACCAATCAGAAGCGCGAATATGCGTAACCGAAAATGCGAAACGCTTCTAATTGGTTACGCGTTACGTGGAAAATACATGCCATGTGACTTCAGCAAGAGTGGGAATGCGCATGCGTCAGAAAACGCGCAATATAGCATCACCCGATTGGGCTGGTTAAGCTGGTTTGGACTTGTTGGTTACGTTAGGTTAGAATCTCGTAGTTGTTGTTTGTTGTCAGAAAGCTAATTTGACATAACTGAGAAAACCTGTACAGAAAGAATTAGCTTACGAAAGAAATAAGCGAGGAGAAATAATTTTAATTTTGAATTTAATTTAAATAAAGGAGATAATCTTTTATCAACGTTATTATCAACGTATTTTATACTCATTACTTTCTTTTAGTATTTTTTAGAAACTGTATAAAATAATGTTTTATAATTAAACATTCTTTGTATTAATTGTTCCACAATATTACGTTTTACAAAAATTATAAAGGCAAGATAAAGAAACTGAAATATAACTCCAAACAATATAAAATAGCAGTGGCATAATTTAAGTTTTGATTATTTATAAAATGGTTTATACATGTAACATATGTGGAGAAGCATATAATTTGCAGGCAGCTATAACTTTCCATAGGTAAGTGTATTTAATAAGCAAGTCGATTTATTTTTTCATAACTAATTAGATTATATAGCAGTAGTTGCTAATGTAAATTAAGAAAAATTGGTCGCACATTCAGGTATAGTTTACATATATATCTATTTAATGTGGTAGTTATCAAAATTGTTGTTCAAGGAATAGTTTTTGTGATATTAAATAAGGCAGCTATAGTCATTTTATTTATTTCAGCATCCCGAAAAATAAAGGTAGAAGAGAAGCTTGGCTGAAGTCCATTGGGACAAAAATAAGAAACTTCAAACCGCCTTTGTCAGCGAAGGTTTGTAGTCAACATTTTACCACCGATTCGTTTTATTTATCTATAGACGGAAAGCGTCTTTTAAAGGCCGAAGCTATACCAACTCTATTTCATATAACGGTATGTATTTAAGACAAAAAAGTTATGAATTTTTTAATAATATGTTAATGTATAATATAAATTTATATTGTGTATAATAGTTTGTGTAAATATTAATTTATACTGTGTATAATACACTTCTCAGCAAAATTAAAGTATCACTTAAAATCAATGCTAAAAAGAAACTAAATCCACGTATCTTCCAAAGTCACGTATCTTCACGAAAAATGATTGCAGATTAATGGCAAATAATTCAACACAATACCAGAGACAGAATATATAGATTTTTAGAAATAAAACCTGAAAAGGCACTACTCACTTCAAATCATCATAACTTAGTGAAAAAAATTGTAGTGTAATAATTAAGCAAATATTTTAAAGAGAAAGTATTAAGTTTTACGATACAAATAAAAAAAATTAGAGAATAAACTTTGTTCTTCCTGTGCACATCAAAGTTGAAGTTTATTCCTCAATTTTGCAAGATTTACTTTAAATCAGCGCTGTTTGTAATAAAATCTTATTTGTAGAGAAACGTGCTTTGAAACTTTTGAAAGCTAAGGCTTTAAGCTTTAAAATGCTTTTGCAAATATCATTTTTTGCGAAGATACGTGACTTTGAATTTGGTCCTTGTCAGCACTGATTTTGAGTGACTAATTAATTTTGTCGAGAAGTGTATAGCAATATATAATATGCATAAATAAAAATTTATTTAAAAATTTGCATCTGTAGCGACGAAGATTAGAAACCTACCCTGAAAATGAAAACGACAATATTTATGAAAACTTACAACATGAGAATGAAGCTAATCCAACTATTATGGCTGTATCATCTACAGTGACAACACAATCTGATACAGCTGATGAGATTCATAATTCGGATGCAACTTGCGAAACATTATCCACTTCTAGAACTATCGTACCACAAACTGAAACGCAACACTTATCTAGTGAAACAAGGTTATATGAAATTAAATATTAACCGAAAACATAATAAACGTGTCCCTTTTCTAGTTTTGGATTTTACAAGAAATATATATATAAAATGTAATGTAAATGTCAAGAAAAATTCAATGCTTGATATCTAGCAATAACTAAAAATTAATTTTAAAGAACAAACATATCTACGTATTATAAAAACGCAAGAAGTTTTAAAATTTTAAATGTTTAATATTTTCAGACAAAATGTTATATCTATAGACGAAGAAAATTCACAGAATTGCAACAAGCTGCGAAAACAATTACAAGAAGCCAACGCACGCAATGCCATGTTACAGCAGAAACTGACATTTTTGCAGCAAAAAAATAGACGTTTCGAAAAAAGTATACAAAAGTTATTGACATTATTGAAACATTTTTACAAAAGAACGAAGTGCTATCAAAAGATGCTTGTAAGATATTCAAATAAAGTAATAACAAATACGCGCATCTAATACTTTATAATAGAAAGAACAAAAAATTGAATTGTACAGCACATTTTATTTTAAATGACAACAGAATACTTTCTGAATTATTGATGTGATTAACAAAAGAGTGTTTGTTAAATATAGTCTGTTTCGAGGGCGAAAATCTGTGGTCAGTATAATTTTGTTCCAAATATTGTAAATTAATAAGAAAGTATCTTAAATTTCAAGATCAGTTTTATTATAAGTTTTGTTTCTTTAATTAGAATCATTTTTCTTACATAAATTTTTATTACATTAATTCGTATAAATTTTGCATGTAAAACTTGAAGTGAGATCATTGAAAAGTGAAGAATAAATAATTGTGTTTTAATATGTGCTTTTATGTAAAAAATAAAATATTCAGCATATCTTTCAATGACTTCAATACTTTTACGTAAAATAATGATTTTTTTACAACACAAGCAACTTTTATCTAAAACATAGTTTTATAAAAATTTTACGATCTAGTAATTTTTACTCTGTGAAAGCATTAAGATGTTCAAAGTTATAAACGTTAAACACTGAATATACAAAAATTTGAATATTGGATAACAACAGGATCGTTAACGAGCAGTTAAAAACTAAAGTAAAATGTATTAAAAGTGACTATGGACAAAAACTTGACTTTGAAAACAAGATGTTGATATTGACAACGTGTTTTGCTATGCCGGTATAAGTATAAGAGTTCGTCTTCCGTAGGGAGTCAGTCAATAAAATCTCCACTTATTATTTTATATCAAAATTTAAGTAGTTTATATAAAAACCGTTTATATAAAACCGTAGTTTATATAAAATTGTACAATAATCTTAAGTTATTATGCGCTGACAGCAAGTGTGACTCGTATGTGTTTGATCGTGAGACTAATCCTGTGTTCGTGCTCTTTTCTTGCTTTTTATTTCGGCGGGTTCAATGCTGAGTCGGTTTCGCCAATCCTCAATCAGCGCAATCCTTAATTGCTATTGAACTAGACTATTGCTAAATTCGCTATTGCTGAATTTAATCGCTATTTCTGGTCGCTCACGACATCCTTTCCTTGATGAAAAAAGAAAAACTGACGTATGAGATTTGCGTTAATTATCTTTCTAAAGTCATGAATTGAATCCTCCTTTTTCTTTTTCCGTGAGATTACTTTCTTATTTGTGCTTAACTTAATTCTACAGTTACATTGTTCTTATCTTAGTACAAACATTTTGTATGTATTAGTATAATATACCTATGGCGTTGCGTTTGTATTCCTGCTTATAAGTATAGCCAGATATTGATGTAAAAATAATTATGTTGCACCATCTAAATAATTAAATTTGATTCTGAAGCTAGTTGCTAGAATGTTCAAACTTTTTGCAGCATTATCATAATGCTTGAGTGTTCTATGTAATTATTTTGATGGTCCTACATAATTATTTTTAAATCTGTATCTCACCTAATTTTTATATATTTTATACTTCAACAAAATCGTTCTTTTCGAAAGTATATTATATTTTTTCAATGTCGTTTCCATTTATTGACAATATATCAACATAATTGATCATATTTTTATTAACATATTATAAAATTGAGACATAGAAAGAACGACTATAATATCGTTCAGTTGAAAAAATTAAATCGATGTGTATTATTTGTATAAAAAATATAAGAATTAAAAGTAGCGTTTAACATGACAAATAATTTTATACATTTAGATTAAATATTTAAATCAATATTTAATGTCTATTCTTTAGAATTGTATTAATATTTAAATAAAAGTATTGTAATATACAATCTGAAATAATTTCCAGCTAGCTATCTTTAAAAACTTTTGAAAGTAATAATATATACGAGATGATAAACATTTGTTATATATTGTTCAATAGCAGTATATAATTACATACATATCAATAATGTTCGAGAACGGTTACATAAATTCCAAGTATTCGCATTTTAAGTCTCACCATATTTACAAAATAAATGTAATATTCATCCTATTACATTTTTGTACTTTCATCAATTTTATGGCAATATTTTATATAATTTCATAACGAGAGTGTGCATAAAAAAGAAAATTACAATGCCAAAAATAAGATCAAGATTTATCTCGCAGGCAACAAAATTGTCATTTGTTTCAAACAAAATATGAAAATATTATCACATCTCAAGAACATCTTCTCATTAATAATATAAAAGATTCTACCTGTATGAAATGTCTTTATGAAGATAATAATTTCAATACAATAGAATTACCTCCTAATATAACAAATATAACAGACATACAATCAGAAGGCAATATTATACAATCTGCACAAGATTCTATTCTAATAGACAATACTAGAAGCGAAGGAAAAAGTACTTTAAAAGAAAAAAAAATACATGGGCAACAGAATACAATATTATCCAAAGATCTCTTACAGCCTTATTGTATATCTTAAAAAAAAAAGATTATAATGAATATAATGAGTCAAGGTACATAAAGATACAAATCCAGTAATTTTAAAAACAATAACGTAATCTATAAGATATCATGTAATGCCTCATATGTAGTACAGACAAAAAGACAACTAAAAACTAGATTTAATGGACACAAAAACAATATTAAAACGGATCCACCTAAGCATGAGTGTTATGTTGAACTCTGGTAAATGCATTTGTATGTATGTAGTATCTATCTGTTTTTTGTTCTTAATGTTACATCCGGCATAATTAAATGTACAGTTTTCATAATTTGCTTATTGTGCCGATCGCGTCGATTAGATCTCGTTTGTTATTCATTATTTTATATATAGTTTTTAAACGTGTTAATAGTAGTGTCAATTTGGCATTGTCCTTTTATGTTATCTGGAGGATATTCTGGCACATCTTGCTGTTGCTGTGCTTCGAAGGTTTTTGCGTAGTTCCTTGGTTTGATCTAGGTAATCTTGGAGTTGTTGCTATCTGACTTCTTTCTATCGCTGCGACGCCGATTTCGGATTGCTAGTTTCCGTGTGGCCTCCGTTTGCTGTAGTTTCCTATTTTTTCAAAATAAATTTCTGGCTCGTGGCTAAATTACTATACTTCATACGGTACGTGGTACAGACACAGTATAGTCAGATTCTGCTTCTTTTGTAGAGTACTGAATGATGATGAGCTTTCTGTCAGAAAAGGATTCAAGTTTTCTTTCTTCGAATCCTGTGATCTTGGCTCGCCCGTTTTTTTCGCTTGCTTGTTTAGTCTATCGCGAGTTTTCGCTTCATCATACATCAACTGCAATCAATCCTTTGCTCGGGCTCATGCGCTACCTCACAGAAGGGTGTAAAAGTTTGTCGTCGGAGAATGATAACGAAATACATCGTAAAGATCTATCGCGAATGGGCAAACATCTCAATCATTGATGAGCATTTCAACGGTTACTGGTCAAAGGGTCGTAGGGAGGATAGGACAGTGCAGTGCAACTACATGGTTACATAGATAGGAAACCCATACTGCGTATTTTCTCGGACACGATTTCTCGGATCAATGCGTCACACAGAACGGAAAAGTTATCTGACTAACTTATTATAAACCCAAGTCAGCTCTGATCTGCAATCAACGTAGTCAGCTTATTGGCCAAGCACAACAAACCAACAGATGTATTAACAGTAGTCATCTGTGCAGCGAAGCCATTTTATCGCCAAGCGGGTTTGGATATCCAAATCCAAAAATCGCATTTCTAAAGAATCGGATCCAACATATCTTGGAGACCAAACATCGAAATCGTCAGATTTGTCACCTATTCGCTGACGGTAAACTAGTAGAGAAGATTCACCGCCTCTTCCCTTTGACATATCAACGGGATGAAACACATTATTCAGCTTAGCTGCATACACACGATTTCTCAATTTAACATATCGAACACTGATATCATCAAAGGTCGGAAAAGTCTCAGCCGATCCAAGTAGTATAGGAGGTGTAACCAAGTGTTCTTGAAATGACTGTGCGAAATAAATCAAAAATGATTTATTTTGATAATTGAATAGCTCATGATAAGAAAAAATCACGCTCACCATTATAGCGAAGTACAAACATTTGTCCTTCAATGGTAAAATAACCAATCTGATTAAGAACTACTGCCAATGGGAAAAGAGTATCTGGAAGGTTAAACTTGGTACGGTTAACACGGGAAAACACTTCCAAGTTAGGGGGAAAGTTAGTATTGCATCTTGCTGCAAACATCTTACTTTCAACTTGCAAGGCAGACACCCACATAAGTGTTTCAGCGTCATATTCAATGGATTTCTTTTTATCAAGAGTCTTTTTTAGAAGTGAATCAAGCGCAGGTGCAATGTTGCATGCGCAATGCAATACTTTAGCGATAGCGACTAACTTGCACAAATCACCAAGGATATTCGTATCAATGGGAATTTCACGTTATGGTTTAATAATTGCAGAAGTCTAACATTTACTGGGCAACGAATACTTAAGTGACATTCTGATATTTTTAATTTCAGCCTGAAATTCAGTGTCGAATTCTTTAATTACATAGGTTGTTTAAGACACCTTCATAGTCCATATCAGTCTCGTCCTTAGCAATTGTAGATGAGCGAATCGCGTAAGCATCAGATGTCTTATGCGCTTGTTCACCGAGGAGATGAGCAACTCCGAGATAGAATTCGAGATCTGTCAAGCACTCTGGTGTCCAAAAGTGACTGGTCTCTCCAGTTAAAGCCTGCGCGGCAAAGTCTATTTCCATAGAATCATCGCGCACTCGGGGAAGATCGTGGCAACGAAGGGTTCCCGTGTCGTTGCTGACCAGAAGCGATGCCTGACCCATGCCTCTGTAGTTAATCCGACCACAATAGACGTACTTAGGATATTTCCGTCCAATACACTCCAAAAGGTCTTGAATGGCACAGACATCAGCGTGAAGATCGTTCATTGAATACTCCTGTGGCATAAAGTCATCAGGGTTTAACAGCACCGGGAAATCACCAACGTCTACTCGAATTGGTGCAGCAAGATCACCCTCACTTAGTCTACGCCTACGCGCTTGGGGAGCTGGATCTCCACCCCACTTAGCACCAGGAAGTGGTGAGCGATCGTAAAAATATTGGCGGACATCTCGAGGAGTTGCAGGATTGGAGAGCATCCGTACAACGGATCTTAAATTAGAAAACCTGACGGTAGTAGGTTCAGGGAATCGATCTTCATCCTCAATAGCAGCAAAACGAGGTAGGTAGACGGCGTTAAAGTCTTTCAGCACGCCCACTGCATTGATCAAATTAGCCATAGGCGCTAGGTGTGAACCAAGGCTACTAACCGCTTGAACCTGTTCTACGCTCACATCAAGGGATACGAAAAGACGACGGCCTGTGTGGCATCCAACATGTACTTGCATGGCTTGAGCGACCTTAATCTCCATTTGAAGAAGAACTATCCGGAACATCTGATAGACGGAAAATCCGGCAGGTAAGCGTATTCTCAACCTTACAAATTTGCAATACAGGAATTGGCACATGAATCCAATAGACCGGGTAGATATTGGCACAACAATGGTCTTAGGAATAGCCACTCGAGTCACTTGGAGTAACTCACTTGAAGAGTTACTCAACCCGAACATCAGCTTATCAAAAATTTTCTTGTGATCAGCGTTATCATATTCCATACTCTGTATGGATGTTTCTTCGCGATGTTTCTCCATACGTTTAGTAGAACGTCGTCGGGCCGAAGCGGACATTACGTCGGTGTGGTTACAAATCGGAATTCTTTATTCTTCTTGGTGCGAAAGACTTTGGCCTGTTTTTGGATAGTGTCCAGTATTACGCGTTTCTGCTCGCTACTGTACCTTTAGCTTTCTGTCACTAATTTGTATAATTCTATTAGTAGATTGTCGACTCTGAGTCCGTATGCGCGTACACTCTCGCCAAGTTTCTGCTTTAATGAATTAAATTCAATCTGTAGATGAATAGTGCTTTGTTTGCTTAAATAACAAATTTCTAACTCCGCTTAAAGTTGTGGAAGACCTCCTATATCCCTAATTTCAAAGTTGATTATTGTTTTTCCTTTTAATTTCATACAGAGTATTGCCTCTTCACGTGACGTGGTAGAATTCTTTCAGGTGAAATACGTTGCTATCGTAAGATGTTAGCGACAATTCTCTTATATGCGAGATTATACTGTTCGTTCAGCCGGAGTTCTCCGATCATGCCATGCGTAAGTTCCTATCGGGCGTAGTCTATTTTCGTTGGAGCAATTATTACCTTATTGTATTAAACTGGTATCTGTGTCCCTGGAACAGGAATACGCGCTCAATCACTGTATTCGGATGTAACTCTGGTTTCGGTCGGAGAGTAATGCGCTGTTAGATTTCTACGTGCGCTTTTTCTGCTTAAAGGGCTTAAGGGGTTAGGGCCTAGACGCTCGTCGGACCGGTTCGTTATGTAACGACGCGTTTCTTTTCACGGGACGATTAATCTCGCTCTGCGACAATGTTTATGCGCTTTTCTTAATTGCTACAAACTTACAATAACGTCGCGAATCGTATGTTGATTTCTGTCTGCTAATCAGCGAGTCACCATTGCGATAAATCGGTGCTTTCTCGGGTTTCGCTGACACCCACTCGTCGGCTGCTACTGCTAATCGAGTATTTCTTTCGTTCTGGACCTGGCTTCTGCTGCTCCTCTTAGGATTGCTGCACTACCTGAGACCGATTCGCTTTATTTTGCAGGCTTCTGGATTGCTCCGATAGTTGGTTTTTTTCTCTAGCTTCACGATGGCGCATCACTCCCCCCAAATTGTTATGCCGTGCCAGCATAGGGATTCGTCTTCTACACAGAGTCGATCAAGGAAACCTCCACTTGTTATTTTATACTAAAATTTAATTTGAATAAACTGTAGTTTAAATCGTACAATACGGTCTAAGTTGTTATGACAGCGAGCTTGACCAGTAGCATTCCAGTTCGATCGTGAGACTGCTCACGTGCCACGTGCCAGGTGCCAGTCGTGTACAGTCGTGCCACCGGTGCCCACGTGTTCGTCCTCTTTTTCTACTTTTTATTTCGGCGGCCGGGATAAAGGTGGTCGATAAAGTTACGAGTAACTTTATCGACTACTGATTTTAATGGTTGGTATTGGCGAATCATAAAAATTAACAATTTTAAAAATAAATAAAATGGGAAAATACAATTAGATATGTGGCAATACTAACAAAAGTTTCAAGAGCCGAAAATAAAAATTTTTTAAAATTGGTAAAGCCACATACATTACGAATTTTGTATAAACATATAAAAAACTGTAATAAACTACCTTTTTCATGAGATTAGTACGAAGATTTATATAATTTAATGCAATTTGAATGTTTATAACATGATTTCTGAATTTTCGACTTTACAATAATACAATTAATTTTGGGTCTTAATCTTATTTATGATTGCCGATCAAATAACGGCAGTAAAAATAATAATGTTCTTATTACAATGTTATTTATATTTACAAAAATGGGATTATAAATGGTACAAGTAGTAGCTTTTACACATTCGTTACATCAAAAATAATTAGATTCTTACAATAAAGTTTGCAAAAGAATGAGCCATGGACACAATTTATACGTATATTAGAGGTATATTGACTATTTTTCCCATCCGAGCTTATACAACATGTACTTTATACAAAATGCAAATACCGTCTCGCAGGACGCTTTTCGTACACTTTAAATACACACCTCGAGTCTCGCATATGTATACAAAATTGACTTGGCATAAGGAATACTTCTCGCTTATATTGTACATAATTTCACGAGTCACATCTCATGACAATGCGTGCCGCAGTTACGCCGCATTATATTGGTCACTATATATTACAACTTTGTACACATTAGAGGTATGAATATCAGAATAGGAATATATACTCCATTAAATTAAGTACCGTTGTTATCGTAGGCAATGAAAATATTCTCGTATAGTCCGATATAAATAATTATTTTTACAAGTCATCATATGTTTGTGCGTACAAAATATTGCGCTCGCACACACACACACACACACACACACCCGCAGAAACGCCGAGGAATACTATTAAAATAAATAATAAATAGATCTCAGAGATTCAGTATCGTAGTATCGTTCCTAGTCACATACACACACACTGCGCGTTACATATGATTAATGTAGAAAAAAATAAATAGTAATATCTGGAAATTTTGTCGCTTTTGCCGCACAATAAAGCGTCGTCCTCGCAAAATTTCACGATTACGTTTAAAAACATTACGTCTTAGTGACGGTCAAATCTTTAGCTTTCTAATTAAATAACGAGTATATGTATATATACATCTTAGTAAATGCTTTTTCTCGTTATGCATTACGCAAATATTACAAATACGCTCACCGACACAAACGCATTAGTGTCAGTCTCTGATAAACAAAGGCACACCGGCATGTATTGTCATTTCTCTTTCTCGAAGAGTATAAATCATACAATGTCCTTATGTGCTTGCCAGTAGTACGTGACACTACTCTCGTGACGCCGCAGTCATTAATTAAATAAATTTATCTAAAATATATATTTTAGATAGTATTTACCTAAAATAATCTAATACATTGATTTATCAAGTTGTACACATTATTGTCCTTGGTAATACTATTACATATTCGATGAATACTATTACACTGTTGAAATATTCGAATAAAATCCTATTTTTTCACATCATTTCGGTTAAAATTTGCTTTGCTTGATTAAGAACTTTAACAATTTACTTAAAACCTTGTAATAATTCACGCATTAATATACACATTAACTGTAAATATCCGCTTCTAATATCGAATCCCAAGTAAATACAATGTTGGTCTTTACGGAGAAATAATCTATTTTAAACTTAAAAAAATTCGGCGTACAGAACACAAGATATTAAATGCGCAAAAAAATTGTTTCCAAAAATATTCATATACATAAAAATGCGATTTGTGTTATAATACTTCCGCTTTTAAAATCCGAGTAAAGACAACTCATGTTGCATTACTCATTTGAGACAGAGGAAAATAGTGGAACAGAAGAATAGGGAGTTAAGTAAGGATGAGGGAGGGGGAGGGGAAAGAAGAGGAAAACAGGAAGATATAATGGAAAATCTATTAATCTATCCTAGTCAGCCTTCTGTGTTTTCCCGCTTTGCGTGGTACTTGAGCAGTAGCTGCCGGTCCCCCCGGTACTTGTTATTAATGTTTTGCGTTAGAGTCTGAATCTGGCTCAGAACTGGAACTGGAAGACTCCCCAGCATTAATGTTCGCACTGCAGCGCGAGCTCCTTCGACTACTGCTGCCCGAGTGCCGGCATTTTTCACGATCCATTCCACCTATAATTTTCATGAAAATGAACATATTTCTTTACCATCCCCATCCATCTCACATTGATTTGAGAAAATGCTACAAGATGGTAACTAAATATATAAAAATATAGTATAAAAGTAGTACAGAAAATTAGGAAAGATGTACATCACATATTTTTATGAATCTGAGTCTTGCAATGTGCACAGGTTTTAGTAATATAATTGTATTCTAATTTTCAAAGCAAGATTTTATTAAGAAAATTATCAAAACTTACAATCTCTCAAAAAAAAAGCATTGAAATAATTCGAAAGCGAATATTTCCAACAATATATCATTACAGTCGCATGCGTTAGTTAAAAAATGTTTCTAATTAGTTTAAAGTCTCGAATAACATTAAGGGAATATTTTGGAGATTTGAAAATTTATCAAAATAAATGCTTACCAGCCAACGGTGTGTGAACTTCGACCTTGATGTTCGCCGTTGCGGTGACTTTAGTGGTGATGTGTGACGTGGGCGGAATCGGCGATGTTCGACTAGACCCACTCGTATCCGATCCGCTACAGTTCTGTTAGTCAAAATGAAAGAACACGCTCGTTAGTCATGCTCGGAGAAGCGTGACAAATTTATTGGAAAAAGTATATCTCATGCTGATCAATAATCAATCGATCGCGAATCTCAACGCACCTGATTGCCACATGTGGACGTGGTCTCCACCTTGAGTTCCGGCTGGACAATAATACAGGATTCCTGCGTGCTGTGCCACGAGTTGGGCTCCTCGCTGATAGTCGTGAGCGACGGCTCGGCGTGCAGCCGGGCATTGTCGATTTTGTGAGATCTCCTCGGCGGTGTGGGCGGCTTGGATCTTCTCACGACGGGCGACGCCGGCGGCGTTGGCGTGGATATACGATCCGGATGATCGTTCGGAATCACTTCTGCCGACGGACCAATTAGAGACAGCAAAATAGGAAAGAAGAAGACGCCATTCACAAGACTGATGCCGATCACGCAGAGTAATACGAAGAAAAAATAATTGACTATAAAATTGAACTCCGAGAAGGCGAGCATGATCACGGCGAGCAGCGTGGTGAGCGCACTATGGACAACCGGAGCGAACATGTGTTTCAGAGCTAAGCGCATCCTGCGATCTCTGCTGCCCACACTGGTGACAAAACTCTGAAAAAAGAATAGGAAAACCAATTAGAGTCAAAGTAGAAATGTTGATGAATAAATATATCAATAACGATCTATGTCAATATAACAATTGAAATAACAATTGTAACAAAGCCAAAACGTTTCGATCTTTTTCAATCTTTAAAAAAATGTTTGACATCATAAATTCAATATGCCCGAAACAGCAGGTGAAAAGATTAAATTAAAAATATGCTAATAAAGAAGTTTTTCAAATTACTTACCAGGCAGATATGCACCGTAAAATGAACAGCTATGCCCACACTAACTACTAGCAGTACAGCAGGCACCGCGCTCAATTTGATGTCGAACAGACCCATAATGCCTAGTAGTTGCGTGATAACACCGAGAAGAGAGATGTTGACCAGCACGGCAGCCCATATATTCAACAGCAGCAGTCCAACGACGAAGAGGCTCACACTTAACGCAGCCAGGAGAGCGATACCCATGGAGCTCCTCAGATCCATATATTGTTCCCAGAAGAGAAACAGTATGCCGGACGGGAAATTCGGCAAACCGCGTTCTTCAAACTTTTTGCACAGCTCCCGGACACTACCGATCAACTGTGTGATATCTTGCGTATCTGTGAGCCTATGCAAGTAAAACGGCATCTGTGCATACGTAAGCGGCATGCTCTTAGGGATCTTGAGTTCATGATCATTAACGTAGATCCACTGGCGTGGCTCGGGTCTCAGATTTGCCTGTGAAGCACCGTAAGCAAGCGCATCGTTGGATGCCCATGCGCTCAAGTAGTTGTAGAAAGCGCGTGGATTGATGATACCGTCCGAATCGACCAGTCGCACCTGAGTAATCAGCGTCTTGTCGATTGGATTGTCTACATAACCCGTCTGCACAAGTAGCTTATACGCCAAGATTGCCTCATCGCTCGCGTTCGGAAACCATCTCTCCTGGGTAATGCAACCGTTGTCGTATTCCTTATCGAATGCCGTCTGCAGGCCCTTTAGCCAGTCGCGAAACAAGCTAAGCCAGAACTCGGGCAGGCCACCATTGTCGTTCTTGATGACGTTCTTGATCCGCATAAAGGCGTCGTGATACTCGTACAACAATCGTTGATTATTCGGATATTCAAAATCTCGGCCGGTGACCGCGTACATGTTGTAGAAGCCAAAATGCTTCGCCTGGGCAGACAGGAATGCGTGCTCGTTCGAGTTCTGTGGCACCAGATCGGTCAGATCCAGACCGTCACGTAGACGTATCGCCTCCCATATGCTACCAGTCAGCACGACGGTCAGGATTATCATGCCGAACACTTTGGTAGCCGGTCGACTGATGAAGGGTGCGTAGTGCCGAGATGCAAGCTGCGTCAGGGAGAAGCTCAGACAATCATCTTGCGAACAGCCGGTCAGCGCGTCCTCCTCGGTGCACTGTTTATCCAGCTCCGAGTCGATGATATTTCCACCTATCTGCAACACGAATAGGATAGTTATAAATGATTCTGCGTTAATTTGAACTTGATGCAAATATATGGAAAGCAATTGTTATTGTTTATATTGTTTTACTTGACGTAAAAGCGAGCCCTTTTCGATTCTTGTCGAGTATCGTTGTAACCAAACATTTAATAAAATTTTTTCAATCTCTAATAAAATGCAATCCAGTATATATACGATATGTATGCATACATGTACGTCATTTCATACCCAGGATTCGTTCTGCGTATTCTGTGGTGTTAAAATCTGCGTACAGGTTTCTCGTCTCTCAGGCGGTATTGCCCTGGTGACTGTCTGCTTGACCGTGCCGTTATTTTTCACGGAGTATCTATTTTTTCTAAGATTAGGTGTCGCCGGCAAGCAGCAGCAGAGAATGTCCTTCCTACCGGAACGTCTACGTCGTAAATCCAGGCTGACCATCGCGGGGAATATCAGCAGCATGGCGGCCAGATTGAACACCAGCAAAATACCGGCTTGCATACAGAATGTCCGAAGGGCCGGGATTGGAATTATCGCCGCTGCGAAGAAGGCAGCAACGTTGGTGAGACCTGTCAGTAGCACCGACAGGCCGGTTCGCTTGAGAACGACTCCCGTTTGTTCGCTGCTGGGCACTTCGTTCACCGATAATTCGGCATACGTATGCGTCAGCAGGAACATATCGTGCACAGCCAGACCGAGAGCAAGAAACGGCACTATTTGCGTCGTGGTGGCATTAAACGGGATCCCTAGAAGCGCGCAGAAGCCCAATCCTGCGGCTATTGTGGCGCAAATCAACATCACACCGGCCATTCCCACCCCGGATTGCGAACGCACCGGATCCTTCCAACGAAAGAGGGCTACACCGGCATATAGCAACTAGAAAAATAAGACAAAACTACATCAATAAAATAAATAAGTAAAATGGATCGTAAATAAATAATATTTGGTGTTGGCATCTTCAAACTTTGCAGCATTACTCCAAACAATTATGCATAAATTAATCAATCACAGAGTTATTTCTCACCATAAGCACAGCACTGATCGCGATCTTCGTGACGGACACATGGCTGTACTTCCCAAGGATGTCATTCATGGTTGTCGTGCTAAAAGCGTACAGATTGTACGGCGCCGACCCGTTGACCTCCACCAGCTTCTTCACTTCATTGCTGAACACTCTCTGCCAGGTCTCCAGAACTTTAGCCGCCTTCTCCTGCGTCCAATCGATATGATGGACCCTGTAGGTGTTCGCCAGGAAATCGTACAGCTCGCGCTCGCCCATCAGCTGCACCACAGTCTGCAGCGCGGCCGCGCGAGTTAAGTGGCCCGTCTTGTTGTGCTTGGCGCCGCCGACCACCAGCTCCTCCGGCCAGTGCATGTATTTGGCCGCGAATCCATAGCAGCCACCTGTCAGTTCGGCCCCTACATCAGGTACCTGTTACAGAAAGCAATAACGTTTGGGAAAAATTGGTAAAATGGAAAGTTCCCCTGAGCACAAATACAATTTTGGAACGTAGTTACGCGAGAAGAAAGCGAAAAAAAAATGAAGCTCTAAAATGACCCACCAGATATAGTTATTTTTTAAATGAGGATAAAGCTCCATTCGAAAACTAGAAATATAAAATAATGGATTTCTTTCAATTCTGTATGGCGCAACGATTGCTTTCATCAATTCGATTTCGACGATGATAATAATTAACATTGACGAAGATGACAATTAAAAATTAGATTAATTCCCAAGATTTTTTTTTTAATCAAATGACAACCGCGTTTCAAGCGCAAGGGACTGGATAGAGACGCATTTCTTTTCCTGCTCCGCCACCTCAAGCCCTTCCGCAACATTTTGTTTTTCATCTATGAATTTCTCAAGCGTGACCGAAGGCAGAACCGTGTCAAGTCACGCCAGGAATTCCTACGGCAAAGAATTATTACAGGGGGTTCGAGCGACGTTCTTTCTTATAGGGTAGCCGGGGGTGTCGTGGACCCCACACCGAGTTGACTTTATAGGGTCCTATAAAAGGGCATACCGGCCGTGACTTTTAGACGATCAAGCTGCCTTGTCCACTGTCCTTTATATCATACCAGAACAGATGAGCGCCCACCACGACCGCGGCACGAAGAATAGGAATCTCGACAACGGAATTATTACCGTATCTGGACGTATCTCGAGCAAGACTTTCCTTTCCTCTTTCCACGCGTATAGAAATACAAACGCCGCGCCCATCCTTTTGATTCCTGTGGACTCTGACCAATTTCAATCGCGATTTTTCCTTTACAAAAAAAATATCGAGGCACCCGTGACTCCTGTATTACAAACGATCGAAAATGAAAGGCTTTCTTTGAAAATCGAAACTCCAGAGGAACAGATACAAAAATCATAACTCTCGATTAATCTTAAGTCGGATCTAACTAAGAATTTTAATGTAAGATTTACACTGTTAAAATTCGTAATCAAATTATACTCATTTTTAATCATTCCATAGGTCGCCACTGCTTCTACTCTCAATATATGTCGTTAATTTAATTAGAACACACACACAAACTTAATTTAACTAAAAACCAATGGAGCAAAAATAATACTGTTTCGTGTTAAAATAATAAATTTCGACACACATGGTATTTAAAAATAACAAAATGTTACTTAACTCAAGGTATCGATTTAAATTTCATCCTTTAATATTTAACAGTTGCGATAGATAAAAAGTAGAAGATTAAAAGAGTTATGCGAAGAGCGTGATTTTCATCATGCCGCTTTATACATGTAAGATTTTATTTTTTCTTCTATTAGTTAAATCAGGCGAAGTTAATATGACTAGATAGCCGTCCTAATTGAATTGAAAGCGCGTCATTAAGTGCCGTTGCATCGCGGAAGTGTACAGACGTAAGTGAAGAGGTACATAGGAAAGGCATACCAAATAAAGCCACCGTAATCGTCCGCGATCGCACGTGTGATTGAAATCGGTTACCTCACACCTGGCCGGCGTTATGTAATTCCACGAAGAAGACGTGTAGAATGTAGCCGAGCCGCTGGCACGCTTTTCATGCTTTTTACTCGTGCTCGCGACACGTTCGCGGCCGTCTTCCGGCGTTGGTACGTGTTCGAGAGAAAAATAGCTCGACGTGGGGTACGAGCACGTTCATTAACGTTTTATCGAGCTCTAGGGCTTGCGACACGCGGGAAAATTGTCTCAACGAACGAAATAGAAATTTATTATTTTTATCTTGGTCAAATAGATGGAACGCGTGTCCTATCGCGAGTCAACGACACAGCGCTTAATTAGCGCTGAATTAGCGGAGGGAAAAACGCGCGTGTGTGTGGCATCGCGCTGAGCGCGACTCTTTCGGGACACCCCGTGCATACGCGGAACACGCGATGCCGGGTTCTTGACTTAAACACCCGAACAACGTGCTCCGCCTGCAGCTACACTCGAAATATTCCGAAGCGCATGCATGCCGCGCGGCCGCGCCGCGCCGCTTGGCCATTAAGTGCAATTACTTTAAGTATGAGAGCGCGCATACCCGTTATGAAAATAGAAATAGGTGTGTGCCCGAGAGAGAAAGAACGAGAAAAAACGAGGGAGGGAGGCGGAAAGAAAGAGAGAGAGAGAGAGAGAAGGACAAGGGAAAAGGGAGACCAAGAGGAAGCCAGAGAGGGACGGGAGAGAAAAGAGAAAGAGAGAGGAAGGGAGGGAGGGAGGGGATCTTGGCCGATGCTAATATACGCATACGGGCGCGTAGCGATGCGATTCACGTTGTGCACGTGTCAGAGCACGCCGGGCCGCGCGTATGTTAATGACACCGAAATGACGGCCGCGTAATGCGATGCGCGGTGCGCGCGTGTATGTGTATGTGGGACCGCTGCCGGGCCGGGCCCGGGCATGCTCCGCCGCCGCGACCACCGGCGTAGCGCAATAATGACGCACGTCACTCGATTTTATTATTTTAATGGGCCGCCACGCCGGCCCACGCGACTCGCATACTCATCGGCCGTTTTCGCGCAAGGGATCCGTCCTTTCTCATTCGGACACCGAGCGCCACCCCCTCTCCCCCGTCCACCTACCCCGTCGATCCGCCCGTCTTATCTCGCGTTAAGCGCGACGTCACAACGAGACGACTTTTAATTACCGGAGACAACTAGTTTCGGTCGCCTTCTCGTTTCCCGAATAAAGGCTATACAGGCGTGAGCTGATTTATCTCCATCGATTTAATCGGTCCATTAGCATTTGTCGAAGGAATTTAAATTCATATTGAAAATCAAACAAATAGATCCGTGACAAATCGCAAGAATTAGCATAAACTATTCACTGTAATGTCCACTTCTACCAATGTAGATTAACTTTAATCTCGGTTCGACTTATCTTTTTTATCTTTTTCCAATTCTTTTATCTATTACCTTTCCTTTATCTTTTTCTAATTCTTTCATCTTTTACCTTTTCTAATTCTTGGGACTAAAAGAAGATAAGAAGCAAGTTAAACCGAGATTAGAGTTAATCTACATTGGTAAAAATGGACATAACACGTACATATAATCTAAAATCTAAACTGAAGCCGTCGTCATAATGAGAGCAACGTCGGACGCCCGATTAAAATCCTACGCGAGCATCTCGCGAGGAAACTCGGCGATTTCAATCGCGCGGGGACGCGCGGTTAAATATTCATCGTCGTCATTCCGCGGGCCGGACATCAAAGCGCCCACCGGTCCTCGTATAACGTACGTGCGCACAACCGGCCATCGTATCCGGTAGAGAATTTCAAGCGATCGCTTGTTATTCCCGGCGCGAGTCGCGCGGACGAATGTCTCGCCGGTGACAGTCTTTATATTATCTTGTCGCAGCGTCTACTCCTTTTCTTTTTCGTTCAACGCGACGCACACGATGCGTGCGCGTTCATCGAATTACCGGCAACTATCGCGGATTCCTATCCCACCCTCGTCCCGTTTCCGAAATCTATCTTCCAGTCGAGGCACGTACTTAGTTATCATGCTTCTTGCGCCGCAAATTGTATTATAAATTCTATCTAGCGATTCTATCTACCTATTTAGCGATTTTATAGGGTTCAATGGAATGACGATTTTAATGAGCCGAGCGCGAATGACTATGTGAGAGGATTTTACCTTTTGGGATTGTTTGTTAGGCGCGGTTTCCGGGCATTCTGGATCCGCCGGATTCAGACAGGGCTTGCTCTGATAGCCGTTCGTTATTCCGGCCCTCCTCATGTAGTCCTCGAGCGTTTTAAAGGGAAACTTGCTGGACTCGATCAAGTTCTTTATCTCGTCCAACAACGTGGTGGGATTGAGATTCGTCCACTTGACGCGTCTGTTGCTCTTCACGCCACTGTTCAATCGAAAAAGAAATCTAAATGGTTTCGTCGGTGTAACTAATTTATTGTTATTTGTCCAAACAATTAAAATTTGTAGTAGAAAATCGAACAAACAGATCCATGACATTGATCCACGAGATCGTTAAAATTAACGGAAATTATAAATACATAAACAAATTAATGCAAGATCAATTTATATATTTAATTAAATTGCGACGTTTAAACGTCGATGCATTAATATCAGACAAATTTAGAGAATATAAAAGTTTGTTGCTAAAACACTTCTTTGCCGTCTATCATTAATAAATCGCGGAAAAGTTGACAATACTTACGGTATGTGAACAGGAAACTCCGGACCCAAGAGTTTACTACCCTCCCAGAAACAATCGAGTGGGGTGATGATGGCGCAAGGAATAATACTGTCGAAGATCTGCAAGTAAAAAAAATTAATAAGCACACATCTTCTCGCTAGCAAACGAATACGTTTTAATATCACTAATGAAATGGTACGCTTGGATATCATCATTAATTAGCTAAACGCTTAAATCCGCCGATCTTGGAATTTCCTGTACTGTAACAGATTCCATGGTGATTAAAATTCGGAGGGATTACTTCCTCCGCTCCGAAAAGTGGTCGTTTTGGCGTGAAACGGCTCGAGCCACACCTAACATGATGCCGCATACCGCAGCGGGACGCCGGCGTCATTATTCAACGCTAATTGCTCGTTCTCTTGTCCCGAGCCCTTCGCAACCTTGCCCCGTGCGTATGCAACCGATACGGCGCGTGCACATCCGCACACGATTGCATACGCATAGGAGAATTTGCATCTTCAAAGAGATGCATACTGCATAGCGCAAATCTCTTTACTGTGCGAATTTATGGGTCTGTTTTCTATTGCTAAGCTGGTTACATAGTTCAGAGTTTATTTTTTTCCTCCCAATGTGGAGTAAAAAAGATAAACTCTGTACTAGTGCAGTCAGTTCAGCAATAGAAAACAGACTCTATATTTTGATTTGATTACTAAATATATTTAAGCTTAAATAAAAATTACGTTTGAGTCTCAGATTATTATTGCATTTTATTATTACTATCATTCCTATATATTATTGTTATTTGCCACAGTAAAACTTTCCCATTTCTAAAATAGAGAGATTTGCGCTGACCCGTTTCAGTTATACAGTGGAGATATAAAAGCGATCGAGAGCAAGGCGCGTTCACGCGTGAAATATAATCCGCAAACAAATTATGGGATGCCAGATTCAAACTGTGATTCAATTCAGTTCAATGCAATTTCATCGTATCGTAAAATCGTATGATATAACGCTCCGGAAATCGAAAGCGAGTTAAGTGGGCGAATGTTAGCTCACGAGTGGCGAGCGCGAGAGCCTATGTTAACGAATGCAAATCACGAGTTTGGCGAGACCGCTTTTCAAGTGTCATTCGGGAAAACGCGACGGCGTCATGCGCCGAGATCTGTTTGAGCAGCACTTAGATATTTTGTACAGGGTGTAATCTAAGATGATCTTATCCCGCCGTCGGATGCAAGGCGCGCGAGGGTTACGAAAGAACGTGGTGCGCGGACCGCCCTATTCGAGTTTCCTGGAACCCCGAGGTGGCCCCTCGGTAATGGCCTAGTACCCAGAAAACCCGTATGACGATCGTTAATGTCCGGAGTCGGACATTAGTCGGATCGGATTTTGTTCACCGCTCTATACGGAGAAAACCCTTTTCGCCCCCCCCCCCCTTATTTCTAGCTATTGTTGAGACTGCTAGCAAAAATAGCAAACTATCGAGCATTTCCTTAAATCTCGGATACCAACGTCTTGTAGCGCAAATAGAAGATAATTGGGTCTTCCTGTTTCTAATAAAAATTAAACGATAGAATTGTATACGTATTGTGTAATGTTAAGAGAGAAAGCGAAGGGGAGAGAGGAAGAGAGAGTCAGATTCGTGGCCATGCATAAGTTTTCGACGGCGCATAAAAAGGCAGTCCCTCGCGCGAAACACGTTTGTAATGTCCCGGAAGCCGAGGATTGGCGTTCGTGATGAGATCTCGAGACGCGCGCGCGTTTTTCCCCTAGAAATACCACAGCCACCGCCGTTTCTCTAACGCGCTCACTCGTTAGCCGCGCGCAAAGTGATGTAACGCGCATACACGTTCGCGTCGATCTCTCTTCGATGCGGATATCAATGGAGTCGTTATAAATTTTAAATGTTTTCCTTATGATACTTCTCTAAAAAAAAGACGAGATTCCCTATCGATAATTCGTACGTCATGTCAATTAATCTTTCGACTATAATATCCTATAAGGAAATAACAACCGAGCAAAAAAAGATAGAAATTTAAGTAAAATATCGAAGAATTAAATACATAAACAAATTCAGTATACGATTTGTACGGCACAGATTGTTAATAAAATAATAACGTAAAATGGTAAATTGATAAAAGAACGTTTTATCGCGCTCGAAAATTTCGATGTCGGACGTACGCGATTATATTTTGCTAACGACGGTTATCGATAGCTTATTACGCGGACACGTCGTGAACGTGTCACGTGCGCGCATTGATGCCTTCACTAGGGGTCTAATGGGACCGGGAGACGGTGCGTAAACACGTGCTCGCGCGCGCGCGCCATTCATGCTGTACGTGCGCGCGTGTGTGCATCCGTCTCGGATGCGTGTACGTGCGTATACATATATGCTAGCTGTATTACCTGGTCGATGTAGTGCATGTCGAAGTTGGGTATGCTCGGCGCGTAACACAAGTCCTTCAGCTTCCACGTGCTGTAAATGACACATTGCATTCGTGACTACGAGACTTTGAGTCATTTCATTCTTAAAGTAGAGACGATCGACGGAAAGATCGATCGCGCGAATTAAGCTGATAATTTTATCGGCGTGTCTGCGAAACAGCGATAATTAGTTAAATTACATCAATGTTTAAAACACTTAATGAGATGGAGAGAGAGCGAGAAATTCCTATGTGAAAAAGTCGAAAATGTATTTTAAAAAATTCTTTTTTTATACGATGCTTTGCTTCCAAAAAAATTAAGATTGGAAAACGAAAAATTAATATCTTCTATCATCTTTAAGGTTAAATAATTTTTAACATAAATTATTTTAACAATATCTGTTTCCCTGAACAAGTTATTTACGAAATAAAAAATCATATCTTTCTAAGTTAGGATACTATACATTCTAAAATACTATAGGAAAGCACATATTCCGCATTTTCAATTTATTCTCTCTTTCACGTATATTTCCTCTTCTCCCGATTTGTATCACCGGTAATAAGTCACCCCGTATAAACGCCACGATTCCGTCGTGGGGATTAATTATGCCGCCAAGCGATCGAGTCTCTCTCTCTCTCTCTCTAATTAATTCGGTTTTTGAATTAAACGCCGGACGTTCCCTTTCCGTATACAAATGAGAAAGCGCAGCGAGCGGAGGATAGGACTTACATATCGAACAGGTGCACCTCTATATTCATCGCAGCCTCCAGCACTATTAAGTGTTCCCTGATCGCGGCCGGGTGCAGGATATTCGCCCCGGAATGCCTCGGCGTCTGGATGACGAGCTGGTGCGTCGAGGCGGATGCCTCGCCGAGCACTTCCGACGCGTAAGTAAGCTCCTTTTCTAACCTTCCACCTTCTGCAAACAAAAGTCAGCGAGCGATTAGTTCACCTGCTTCAAGAACACTTGCGCGCGATGCTTAACACGAGTCTTTAATTATAATTATAATTCGATTATAATTCCGTGGCTGTCTTTAAAGAAAGAGTACAATATAAATTGATAAAAACTATTTAATTATTAATGTTGCGTCTGTACTTTTTGTCCCCTGCTTTCATTTAAATATTCAATGAATGGTACACAGTTATTCGACGGATGAATAGTTTTCTTAGATTGTTATTTTTGACACATACAATAATTTTTACGTCGAATTTCTTATTAGACGAGGATTAGTAGAATTGTGATACTCGTTCAAATTGGACTTTTACGAGAAAATTAACATGGAAACGATGTCGCGAGTTTCAGGTGTTCTTTCAGACACATGGGTGACTTTGTAAGCCTTCCGGCGGACGGTGTTTGCGATCAGCACAGTTCCCCGAAGAGAAACATTGGCCGAGACAGTGTCGTAACACACACGTTTCCACGCGTCTTTGTACTGACAAAAATTCCTGGCAGTCTACCAATAAAACATTCCCAGAAACGGACATGAAAATAGCGGATCGAAACGCGGGCGGGAGAGAACGATTCGCAACTCGGTTGGTCAAAGACCGTCCCTGCCGGCGTTAGCGGTTCATTTTTTCCTTCTAGCGCCCATTTTTATCAGTGTAAGCTAACTTTGATCTCGGTTTAACTTACTTTTCATCTTTCTCTAAATCTAGAAACTAGAAAAAGATGAAAAATAAGTTAATCTGGAAATTAAAGTTAATCTGCATTGGTAGAAACGGACATAAGAGGGATTACAGACGGCTTTTGCTTAAACATTTGGAATTAGAGAAAGGTAAAAAGTGAAATCGAGATTAAAGTTAAGCTGCATTGGTAAAAACGGTCATAAACCGATTACAGACGGCTTTTGCTCAAACGTTCTAGCAGAAAAGCAACGGAAAGTAGCAACGGTGCGCGTTAAAGAAGAATCCAATTTATTTTCGACACAGAGGGCTCGTCGAAATTCTGTTCTTGACGATATAATCCAGAAGCTTTGAGAGAAGGCTTCCGGAGTGGAAGAGACGCGTCGCGGCTTCGACTAAAGGAAACATCCAAGTGTTTTCGTACGACGCGACGTCGTGATATCGCGGTCGCGCTCCATCGTTCTCTCCAAAAAGGAAGACCTCGCGGAAGAGATTTCAAAGAGATCTTGAAAAAAAAAGGAGGGCAAGTTATTCCGCCTGGAAAGTGCGCACGTACGAGCATCTCGCGCGAGGATCCACTTCGCTTTTTATTAAGCCATTTGAAGGAGCGGGACAAGAAGCCCAAAAGCCGTATCTTTGCGGAGGACAACGCGCTGCGATTTAAAGGAGCATACACCGTATATACGGCGAGCAGTAGTAATGGACGAGGGGCACACGAGGATGATGGCCGTTGTGCGCGCGCGCGCGCGCGCGGGGTACCCTGGTATCCCACCTAGTCAGATTTCACCGTCAAAAATGCCGACGGCGTATTTGCTCGTTCCGCCACGACGCGGTCGCCGTGGACCACCCGTATTGCTCGCCGCGCGAAAGTGGTTCTCAAACGGCCTCGCGGAAAGGACGACGAAGCGCGAATAAAACGGAAATTATTTCCTACAATCTGAGGAAAGCATGAACCGACGATGGAGTTTAGAAATTAACTGTTTAACTTGCCAAAAAGAACAGCTCGTGCCCCCGCACGAAACATCGTAATTTTATGGGCGATATGCAATACCATTTTTGGTGTGTGCAGTATTAGTGTTTTATTTTTATCTATCGATTAAGGAAATTAAACATAACACGAATGTATTCAATTAATGCTTTTAAAATTCAGTTCAATTTATTTGTTAATTAAAATATACCTGAATGAAGCTTGTCTAAGAAAACTTATATTAAACGAGAAATAAAAAATTTATTACAACCATGAATATATAAATAATAATAAAACATTCGTAGCAACAAAATATAAACGCAATTTCTTTCATGTCTTCTACATCCGGGATCAAATATTCTTCCTCCTTCCTAATGAAGAAAACGTGACGAATACGTTAAAAAACAGATCTCCAGTTTAACTCTTCTTGCGAAAATTCTTAAATAATAACTTAGTGCAAAAGGTTTATCATTTTTCTATCAAGCTCTATTTTAGATAGTCTGAGAATTTGTGGAGTTTTTTAAAAAGACATTATAAAACTTCTTTGAGAAATTTGAGTAAAGTATTAAAAATTTTATTGAAGTCAATGATAATTATTTCGAAAATAACGTAATTCCATTTTCAGCTTTATTCGACAAGCAGGAGACTATGTGCACAAAGCAAAAATAACAACTTGTGCAGCAATTTCTCTGTATAGACATCATCAAATATTCCGATCATTTTTTTCGATCGCTAAGAAACTCGCATGACGTAATTGCCGCGACGATAACAGTGAGCTTATGCGTTTGTGAGTCGGCCTGTAGAATGCGGTCGGGCACTGAGCGTAATAAAGACACTACTCTCTGCTCTACGAAGCAAGAAACGTGGCTTAACGGTGGAAAGCGGAGGAGAGGAAAGAGGTGGAGGAAGAGAGACAAAAAGAGAGAGAGAGAGAGACGGAGAGAGATAGTGAAAAAGGGCAGCACCGCCGACGGAGGGGACGGTCGGAGGGGGACTAGCAGGCAGGATACACTCGCGAGGGGGGAGAGAGAGGAGGAGGAGAGAAAGAAAGAAAGAGACGGGAAGAGGGCACCGGGCTTGATTTATCGACGAGGCGTCTCTGTAATTATTTCTCCGTCTCTGTCTCGTCCAAGCTCTCGGGAGCGAGCGGCTTTCTCGCGCCCCCTCACGCACCCCCCACCCCCCGTCCCGTCTATCTGCACCCTTCCGGCTACCGTGATTGCGGTCGCGCGCTCTCGCATCTCTCCGCGCGCATCGGTCCCGCTCGCTCCGGGGCACCCTTGAATGGCCGCGTCGTCTTTCAGCTCTGTCGGCGCGCCTCATTCACCATTCCTCTCCTCTATTGTTTCCGCGAACTTCCCGCGAGCATCCCGGCGAACGGGGGTGGATTCGCGCGGGGACGTTGGATCCGTTCCACGACGACGACGTCCGATCTTCCCAGCTCTCTTCCGCGACGCGAATCCCGGGGGTCCTTCGTCCTCTTTCTTTCTCTCTTCGGGGAGTTCTCCAGGGTCAAACCGAGGGGTCAGCCGCGTCGACGTTAATGCGATATCACGATCGCGTCTTCCAATTGTGAAAGGGAAAGAGCTCTATTAAGCCGGGAATATAACGATTGCACTATTCGACCGCTGGGATGCGATTGATATATCCGATAGTGAACTGACGTTTACGTTCAACCCGAGATTCGAAGGTTCTCCAGGAAGAGGAAAACGAGAGAGCCCATGCTCAAGTTCCGCCCTCTGTCTCCCGGAGAGAGGGAAGCAGGTGCACGCTGGTTCCCTCCATTTATATTACGAGGGATTTCCCGTTCTCATCTCGCCCCGGTCTTGCGCTTAAAAGCCTAATCAGTTTAAATCAATATCACCGGAGTTTGTAGCAATTATATCTGTTATCTATCTTAAGTTTCAATGATTTGCGTTTAGAGATTTGCCTAAGAGATCCTCATGTAATACAATTTCGTCGTTCGATTTACTTCAATACCTAAAACGTATCAAAGACCAAAGTTTTCTGTTATCGCGAAATAATATTGCTATTGACATTGACAATCAATTTATTCGTATTGATTGATATTGATAAACGTTCAGGATTTCAATTTATTTACAATTTTTTTTAAATATTCCAATTCACACATTACGAAAACTATAATAGCGGACTATCTGAGCTGTGACAAAATGTAAATTTACTTGGCTTACTTGCAGATTTACTAGGACTAGCCTGCGGCGACAAAAGCATCTAATGGAGAACGAAGAGCCACCTTAGATGACGTAAGCGTCTCGCTCCACGTTGAAAAATACCCTTGGCGCTGTTATTATTCAAATTATTTATTCTAGATCGATCGGCGGTCCTCATCGGAGTTGGATCTATTCATCTCCGGCCGGCGCGCAAGTGCGGACAGCTTTATGGCATGTGAAAACGTAAAAACCACGTGGCCGCAGCCTCGTTAGGGGTCCTTGTTCCTCGCGACACGCCCCGGCTGGCTGCGCGATGGCTCGAATCTTCGAGGAAATGCTTAGAAATTCCTGCGTGCGAGAAGAGCGTGCCCGCCCGCTTTCCGTGAGATTGATGGGCGGTTCTTCACGGCGGCGTTCAATTTCTCGTTCCCTGTATAACGAAATCCTGCCGATGTGTCTCCCTCCTTCCACCGACCTCGAATATATCGGCCGGCAAAAAAAGACCGAAACGTCGAATCCCATTTCTAAATTTAAATTCCAAGTTAATTGAGATTTACATTGGGAAAAAATATATTTATGTATATAGATGGAACACGTAAGTTGGAATGCGACTCTTAAGGCAACCTTCGTCAATTATTTCATAATATAACGTATTTTGTTAAAAAACGCGAATCACAGATAGGTTCCTTGTCTTTCGTTTTCTCCCTATACCTCTCCCCCCCTCCCCCACATCCCCTCTAGCGCTCGCTGTCGAGGTCGCGGGCCTGTACACGGGTGAATGAGAGTCACTGGGATTGGATGGGGCTCGGTTCCGGTGAATGGTCGCGGTGGGTGGCCCGGTGGGCTCTCTGTGCGCCAAGCCAACCCAGCCAGCCAGCCAGCCAACCAACCAGCGGTGGGCCTGCGTGCCTGAGCTGAGCCAAGTCTCGGATCTTCTCTCCGGAGAGTAGAGTTGAGCCGAGCCGAGTCGAGCGAGAGCAGAGCCTCGTCGTCGTCGTCGTCGTCGTCGTCGTGGGGCCCCGTGGCTCGCCCCCTTGCCCAAGCCCGAGTCTCTTCCGCCGCAGTCGCTCGCTCGCTCTTCGTCGCTCTCCCGACACACTCCCGTCAGGAATAGTCAGTAAAAGGGCCACAAGAGAGTTCCTATATCGAGTAGCTGCTGGCCCACCCTCTCCCGGGCCGCGTGCACCACGCCGCACGCTGCTTCCTTTCTCCATCTCGCGGTTCCTCTCTACTATCCGTCCAGTGCGCATCAATCGCACGACAGAGAGCTGAGAGAGCACACAGTACCGGCTATTCATCCGCGAGCGCTTCATAGAGGATTCGACGAATCTTTCAGCGGGAAATCAATTTAATATTCTCGGGACACTATTACTTGACTTAAATTATTTTTGGTTTGATAAATACGTTCAATTATTCGTAGAGATAAGTCGACTGTAATGAATCGGTGCTTTCCCAGAAGGCGCGAGTCTTAGAAATGAATAGAAATGAGTGTTGTTGTAAGTTCAAAGCTATAACGATTGGTAAAAGATGAAAGTCTACTGCGCGCAGTGGAGGTAGAGGGTTAACATTATTAGTCTCATAGTGCGGTAGCGACTTGAGATCGTGGCTCTCTAATAGCAGGACGCTATTATCTTGTTACGGGGTGGTCCGCTGTCGGTGATACAATAATACCGCGGTGATGATCTGTGAAGTTATCATCTCATTTTTAGAACTTCGACATAATAGAGTACTGTCTTCACCATGCAATTTCACAGTTCCCGATGTTTTGAAAATAGTTTTGAAGAGTTAAATGTGAAAAAATAGGAAATCCGAAAAGTGCCCACTGCTTATTTTCATTATACGAAAATTACAATATAACTGTTTTCCTCATTTCGATTAGAGTTGATTTGAATTTTCCAACACTTGTCGAATTTCCGAAAAACAAATCTTTTTCTCCCAGAAATTCAGAAACTTAAAAGTGCAATAATTTTTCATTTCTTGAATAAAAATTTTTCAAATTCCTATGGTTGAATTATTTTCTTTTTTGGTTCAGAAATCTCTTCTGGAATTTTCTTAAGAGCTCTTGATAGCCTCGAGTTTTATCGAAAAATATTAGGATTCAAGACGATCCTAACAGAAACGACAACAATGACGCATCTGAATTTTACTAAAAAAAAACTAATATAACTTTAACGGTACGTAGTAACTGAATGCCAAAGAGTTTCAAAGATATTATCAAAATTTGTGGTAAAACTTATGAGCTGTTTATTAAATACCTGATCAAACTAGAGAGGAAGAAACTTATAAACTACTTAAATTAGTTTTCTCATAATCAGATGAGAACTCCTTTCTATCAGCAAGAAATCAGTAAAAAATACATTAAGCAGAGACAGTTCTATACTGAGAATAAAATTAGATATCTAGCAGTAAACAGCAAATACTGTATGAAGAGAGTGTATTCCGTCGCAAAATCATATACTTGAATATATAATATATAAAATTCAATTTATTATTTATCGTAACGCAGAAAACGATATATCGAGTTAGAACAAGTCTCGCCACTTTCCCCGCTGATTCATGAAATTCGGAAGATCAGGAACTACAAAAGTAGCTCGATCAATCTGACGTACTTGGAACGGCCTGTACACAGGGCCAAGGAAGCCGCCTTGTCGCGTTAGTGCGACAAGGACGGACGGAGGACGAAAGCACGACCGTGCACGAGGGCCGGCCCGAGTGCTTACATCTTCATTAGGCCTCCATGCCTTCCAGTGGGCGAGAGCGAGGAGAAAAGAAGGAGAGAAGGAGAGAGGCAGACGCGGCTGAGGCGAGACTGCGAGAGGAATGAGGAGCGAGAGAGAGAAAAAGAGAGAGAAAGATCGGAGGAGGGGCCGAGAGGAAGAAAAAGGGCACGAGATGTGAGACGAGAGGAGGATGGAGCGAGAAAGGCCGGTAAGAGCGAGCTACAAGATCGTCGTCCAAAGACCCACCAGGAATCTGTTGTTGTTGCACCGATGGACGGACGGACGGACGGACGAACAGACGGACGAACGGACGGACGGCCGCATAAACAGAGGATCTCATCTTCTGTTTACTCGCCGTGCATTGTGCACGCGCGCGAACGCCCGCGGACCGCTATGCGCGGACGATATCGGCTATCGCGCGGAGGACAGTCGTCGTCGGCCGCTCGCCCGATCGATTCGGGGCCGCGATTCGTGACGCGGCGCGTGATGCAAAGGCGTTTTTATTTCTCTGACACAGATACACGCGCGGGAATCACCGCTCGAGACGATCGGACGATAGTTGCGCGCGGAAGAGGAACCAACCGGCTTTTTTTAACCGGCTGGATCTCTTAATCCTCGTTGCTAAAACGTTCAACGTGGCACGTTCTAACGTAATGATTTTATCAGAAAATAGCTCATATATGAGGGAGCGACGGCTTTATTTTTTCGACTCGACACAATCGGGGAATTTTATTTCTAACATTCCTCTAGAACGAGACTTCGGATGAAAGTCAACGATACAGATACGCTCGGTACTCTTTAACAACATCGATATGGGAATAATTCTGCTCGGTGTGACGACGAATCTCGCTCGCATCGCATAGAATCTTAATAAAGCTTTATCGGTTTTAGTTCTTGATTAAGTCGTATATTAAACCGCTCGATCGAGACCGGCCGAGTGTTATCCTAGCGCTCATTTCGACTTTGCATCCTGTAGTTAGCAGCAGTAAATGCAAATTACGACTTAATGGGCATGTTACGACCGTTAAGAAGCTGTAATTTATAGGCTACACAGCTATCCGCGTTAAGAAAACCTAAAGAAAGTCCGTACGTGAAAAACGGGTTTGCAAATAAGATACTTATACTGAAAGAAAATTAATGGACAATTTATTAAATCCAGATCTTCGAAACGAGTCAGTATACTCAAATAGCTGAAAATACCGAATAAAAACTAATAATAAAAACCTCTAATTAATTAATTTTCGTGCTTTTAAAATTAAATTTTAATTTTTTCAAGATCAAGAAATTGAATCTTTTCGTCTTCTCCTTCCAATTAATTGTTTCACTTTGAGATGTAATAAATATTTACTTCGGGAATGTATAACGAGAAATTTGTTACGCGAGTTACGACAATTCGGGAAAGCAGATCTTTCTTGAAACGTTCTGTACACGTTGTTGCTCTCTTACCCGAGGTAGACATAAAATAAGCTATTCTCGTCTTTTTCCACCGCACTGTTCTCTCCCCACTGTGAATGCTAAACGCTCCCCGCCACACACACAGTTGTCCGAACGGAGAAAAAGAAGAGGACGGATATTGGCGCGTGTGCCATTCACGATTCGGTTTAACCTTCCGGCAATCACGCCTGCGTACGAAAATGCACGAATTCCACGATTCAGTCAAAAAACGAGCGTGCTCTTCCCCGGGCAAAGAGAGACAGTGATTCAGTACTTAACTTAATAACGCGAACGTAAACGATTTCTGTACCTCAAAATACGGTATTTCGCTGCATCTCGGTATTTTATTTTTTATCAGTTGTAGCACAGTTCGACACGCAATTAAAAATATATTTAATGGAAAAAGCGATACGCGGATTGCGGCTTTGTTTTCAAAATCTTTCTCTCTTTCCTTTTATCGATTTTCTTTCCTCCCTTTAATACCTTTGTCGATATTGCGTTTTTTCGCTACGACTGGTAACGCACACCGCGCCATTTTTCTCGCATCGAAAATAGCGCAACGAATTCGGAACGAAAAAAAGCGCGACGGTTGTAGGTACGGGTGCAGGTGATTGAAAGCCGATACTCCGCGCTTGTACCAGACGCAGTTGCACGCACCGATCATTGCCCGGCTCCCAACGGCGTCAGGTATAACCGTATTGGCGCCGAAATTTTTCTCGCCACTGTCACAAAATTCTTTCTTTATCTTATTATTATCAAGAAAATGTGCATTTTCCTATCAACAGAAATTGTGTCCAATGCCGAAATTGCAATACCGATACGCCAAGTTACTTTCGCACTGAAGTATCGGTACTTCAGTTACTAAATTTGGATAATATACCAATTTCTGTTGCAATTTCATATTTAAACTTTATCAAAAATTTACGCGAGACAAGCTTGACATCTCTGCCCAACGCTTAAGAGTTACTTAGCGCTACGTCCATTTCTACCAATGTAGATTAACTTTAATCTTGGTTTAATTTATCTTTTTCTAATTCTTAGAACTAGAAAAAGGTAAAAAGATAAAAAGTTAAATCAAGATTAAAATTAATCTATATTGGAAGAAAAGGACGGTACGACAAACCTCAGGTATCACCGAGCATAATGTTATTTTCACAACTGCTCTATGTTACACTTATTGTTATAAAAAAGTTTGCAAATAATTTTGAATTATACCAATTTTATTGGTATAATTTGTGTCTAAAGGTCAAATTTAATTTTTGAAGTATTCTGAAAATTTCATGTTGTTACTTAGGTTCAAATTAGTTGCAGGATTTAAATAAATCCCACTTAAATAATCGTTACGTACTTTTATCTTATTATTAGTAACTCTAGGAAAAGTACGCTTGATATTAACAGAGAATGTACTCAAATGCACTGCAACGCAATGCTGGCGGTCGTTTGGATTATTTACCGATGAAGGTATATATACTGGCAGAAAAGTGGAAGAAGAGTTATGCGACATGGCGTACGATGCGGAAGGTCGAAGGGCGGTAGAAGGATATAACACCTCCAGCAGAGGCAAGCCGACGCGCGACGCTACGGGACGGCCGACGTGCGTAAAGATGTGCGTGCATACGCGCGCCTGTATCGGTACCGGATATCCGTGAGGTGACTTGCGCCGCGCGTCGTATTCGGTCGGAATATGCGGGCGCAGTCTTTTTAGAAGGGCCGATCAAGCACGAGCGCGCGTCCGGTTGGACGACGACGATTGGGCCCTTCGTGCAATCGAGGTGTGATTCAGAACCAACTTTCTTTCTTCTTCTTCTCGAAAAAAAAAAATTCGAGCGACGAACTTATCAGGCAACTTTTCTCATTGGAAATGTTATTTCAACGTTTATCGACGCGATTTTATATACCTTCGGAATAAACCACGATCGGTTTATTTTAATTTAAAAAAAATAACGAGCAAATTGTATAGATTAAAACATAACATTGTATTATACTAACGTAAGTTGTACAACAAGCACACAGAATTCCGCGCATGAAAATCGCGTAACAGAAGCGCGTAATAACACGTCACACAATATTAATAATAATATAAATTCCTCGAAGGCAATAAACGTTGAGCCACACAATCGTGCAATGGCGCAAGAAAAAAAAAGGAACATCGAAAGAGACGAAGGCGAGCCTCGGGCCAGATCGCAAATCCAACGTTCCGCGCCTCCTTTAACGATCCTTATAAATCCTTAACAGCGGCGGGTTTATCGCCGTGACTGCCGACGGCGATCGGGTTGCGACTTTCGTAGTTGCGGGAACCGATCGGGCGCATACCGATCGCTGTACGGTCGTCGGTCGTGAAAGGTGGAAGGAATGGTTTCCGAATGTTTCACGCGAAGCGCGTTTCCGTGGAGTGACATTCCGTCGGGAAAATTCCAACGTGCCAAATATCGTAGCATTCACGGTTACTACTCGAAGCATCTTATATATATAAGTATCTTTTAATTAACCCATATATATCCTAAGTAAATCGGTTTCAACGATAATTGCCTACATGCACCAACATATCGCAGGTTTTTTGAAAAATAAAGTTCTGCTTAAACTTTTAAAATTTTAAAAAGACCACCCGAATGAGATATTTGTGCACGAATATGCCAGCAAAATTATTGAAAATTATCACAGGAATTATCAGTGGAAATTCCTATCTGAGGCTATCGCTTTTCGCGGAATTTCGTACGTATTGTCGATCGATCCGTTCACGCCGATTCGTCGTACCGTTATTACCGGGAAGACAAACACTCAGACGAGAGAAACACTTGTCCTCGGTGTGAAGTTTCACGGGGTCAAGTGTCACGGAAGGTCCGCATGGACGGATTAGTCTCCGACGACGCGATCTAGGAGGTCCGCGGTATCTTCCATCCGATCGAAAACCAGGACACGACTCGCCGTTTCTTCATGCTAAGTCGAGCGCGTCGAAAGAATCTCTATACAGTTACCCGTGGCATCAACGAGGCACTTCTCTCTAGCCCCAATGAACGGAATGTCCGTTCGCCCCGTCGACTCGTCTTCCGTCACTCTACACGACGCAAAATTCGTTACAGGAGATATTTGTTTCAAATACGAGGGGCACTTGTCATTCTTAACCATGAATATATGTATAGTAGCCTGCATAATGCCGTTTCTAACACTACTACACTCATTGAAATTTTTTTAGTTCTTGATTTTATAACTCTATCATCTTATTCACAGAATACTCCCCAAATAAAAGAAAAAATTATTTAAAAGGCACATGACATTAAAAAGAATTTATCTACAGATAGTACTACGTGAGAAATGAAAATGGAGTAATTTTCAGGAAATTAATGAATCTTCGATGAAACAACGATTACGCCCAGAGTTGCGTTATTGCTACTTTCGTTTATTATCTGCATTACACGAATACCACACGATCGTTCGTTTGTCAACATTTATGCAGAAACGAGAAACGTGTCCAACGAAAGCAAAAATACAGAGAGGAAAATATACAACTTGCAGAATGTTGACAAAAAGTTCGGGTAGATTTTAATTTTAGCGAACCTGCGCAACTGGCAAAACGATCGAGTGTCGAGTGATGCAGCTAACAGTTCTGCTGTTATGCGAACGGAATAAGAGTAAAAACGTTCGTCCCTCCCGAAACGTCCGACACTTTTCCTCGCGGACTGTTCTCGTTTGCGTTGGCATATATATAAGTTAGCAACGGGTGTTCGAATTAACGTTCGAGCCACGGGTAAATATAGAGGGGCCACCCAGCGTGTGTACAACTAATGTAACCCGCGGTGGGGGAGATTCCGCTTGAATCGTTTCCCTCTTTTTGCCCGCGCAGCAAGCGCATCCTCCTTTTTTCCTCCCCGCGGACAATTTATCCGTATTTCTTGCACGCTGTATCCGTTTTCCACGCGCCGCGGCGCGCAGTGTCACGTGATTTGTCGCGCCTCTGCACGAAAGCTCGACCGTGTTCGGGAATAATTAAGTAATCGACGATTTTCTCACACCGATCTGTTTCCCTCTGTCATTACATTTTACGACGCGTTTTAGAGAAATTTCACGACTGATTCAATTTAACCACTCGTAGTGGCAAGTAAGCGGGACTTTAATATTTTTATTTTTAGTAGTTTAAGAGAGATCAGGATTGCGATTTTTATTTCAAAATATAATCAATTGAAAAAGTATATGAAAGATAAGAAAAACTTGCACTTTATTTCCTCATTATTCTTCTTCTTCATTTAATTTTAAATAATTTTTATATATTCCTCTTTCGTACATTTGTAATTTCTATTTTCGCATCAGCAGCTCTGCAGAACGTAATCCTCAAGTACGGAGCTTTTACGGAGTATATTATGGCATAATCGTCGTTAAAAGGCAAGACAGGAAGAATAAAAAGGTATCGCACAAAAGAAGAACGATAAAAGAGCGATAAAGCATGACAGTCACTTACCCTGCACCCACAGCTGCTCGACCTTGCTGTTGACTTGCGCGGACTTGAGGGCGACGCAGAGGATCGCCAGCGCGAGGACGGCGACGAAGAGCACCTTTCCGGCATGCCTCTGCAGGAAGTAGCCCAACTGGCTAAGCTGATCCTGTAGTAGCGCCCTGAGCCACACCGCTGACCTCTGGCCTTCCGCCTTCCCCTGAAAAGAAGATCGAGGGTTCATGATGTATGTGTGGCGCAAAAAATTCCGCGATGCACAATTGACGCTGTTCCACATTCGCTACGACTCGACGGTCCTTCTTGCTCTTTTGCAAAACAAAATGATTGAGCTAACTGCGTAAACGGAAAATATATACGTTTCTTAAATATTACATGCAGAGAAATTTGATCGCGCGAGTGCGCGCATACTGGACAACGTGACTCGTGCGTGTCGCGTTTTCGCGCAGACTAGTATGACAGTATTGTTGAATGTTTCACAAAGCTTTCCAAAATAGCTCAAATTTATCTTTGAAAAAGGGTCGGGCATCACTACTCCCTACATAAATCTCCCTCGAGATGATTCTACGAATCGTCGTCGATTTTGGGGCGACCTGTATTTCAAAATAATTCCGCCGGCATTACGCGAGATAAGAATGGGTGCAGCCGGTTTCCGGGAAAAATCGGTGAACGCACTCATCACCAAGGGTGAGAAACGAAGGAGGGAAGGGAGGCAAGTGCAGTCGGGGCCTTTAAATTCGACGCGTGGGTTTGTAGAATGACAAGCGGCGGAAATGAGAAAAGCGAGAGTGAGACAGAGAAGGTCAGTGAAGGAGGACCGTGGACCAGGGGGGAGGAGGGGGAAGAGGATGAGGATGGCGGTTCGGGCTTTTAGAGCGAGGTTACAGCTGCAACGAAACCGAGAAAAGAGAGAGAGAGAGAGAGAGAGAGAGGAGAGAAAGCGAGAGAAAGAATACAGAGAGGAAAAGAGAAGGTACAGAGAGGAAAAGAGAAGGTACAAAGAGAGGGGTAATCGTACAAGGAGAGTCGGGGCCTTACGGAGGAGAGGAGAGAAGGAAAGCCGCGCTTGCAACATTGCAAGCGGCAACGTTGCACACTACCTGGTGGCCGCTCTGACAATATGTACCATGGACCACCCGCAACAATGCCGATCTTTCGAGTCGGGAGGAGAAAAGGAGAGGGATGCCTAATTCAGAAAAAGACGAGGAGAGAGAAGTCGGTCGGAGTCGTGCCGTATCACCTTCTCGCTCGGCGCCTAAATAAACAAACACGGGATCGATTTGTGACAAACAAGCATTTAGTTGTAGGTAGTCGACCCGGAGCTAGGGTATGCTACACGCGCCAGCGCCAGCGAGTGTCGTAAATTGTTGCGCAATCTTGCAATTTTCAAGAAATTATCGAAATCGTAATTAAAAAAAGATCTGCGCGCGCTCACCCGGAGGTCATTTAGCTGCTTGAAACGCCGAGAGAACGCGTAATGTGAGATAAAACCCGCGATAGCTATAAAATTATTTATGATCGCGAGCGGCCGGCGTGCGTGTATCGGAAGAGAGCAAAAGGATCTATAATGCCACCCCTTTGCACCGCGGTACAGTTACGTTTTAAGAGAGTAACGCGCGCGCGCGAGCGCGCTTGCGCTCGCTCGCTCGCGCGCAGCTGACGGGCGAAAATATGGATTGCGCGCGGGCACGTATCTCGGGGCGGTAGCCGCGTCGGGTATCGGATAGCAAGGTTTTCCAGCCAATTAACTCTCGTGGCGCGGGCCCCGTGACTCGACGGGGGCGAGAGGGAGGGAGGAAAGGAGAGGGGGCCCGGGTAATTCTAGACGCGCGGACAATCCGCGTCCGCCACATGGTGCGTCGCGCGTCAGCGGGTCCACCGCGCTAGGCGCCCAACCCGAGTTTCGCATTTCCGCGTGACTTTTGCCCCGACCGGCGCGGCGCGGGCGTTTCCCCCGGGAAGATGTACAGCCAGCGGAGCGCGATGCCGGTACCTTGATTGATACTCAAAGTACCGGGTACACATCGCGCTATTTTAGATAGAACTGTCATACCGAAACACGCTGGCGTTTTAGTTATACCAGCGTTGGTATTTGTCGAGAATCTTTAATGATTTGCGCATGTACACATATAATAGTATATCAATAGTATAATATTTATTAACTTATTGTGTAATTTTTGTTTAATCTTCAAAACTTTTCTACTGTGCGATAACAAAGCAACAATATACAAAATAGAAAGAATTATCTTATTATTTCTTCAACGAGCATCGAAGCGGAAATTTGGAATTTTATTTTCAGACTTACGAGATACTACTCTCCAAATTGACTCTCCGAATTTACTCGAGAACCCTCCACTAAAGTTACAATCGAGAGTTGCGAGACACCCTGTATACCATCGAGAGAGCACACACCGGTATTTTCACCGACCGTTTCGAGAAAGAAACCGAAAGGACGAAGAAGAAGAAGAAGAAGAAGAAGTAAAAGGAAGTCGAGACGCCACGAGTCGCTCTCGAGAC
Source organism: Temnothorax nylanderi (assembly GCF_030848795.1). Classification (NCBI taxonomy): domain Eukaryota; kingdom Metazoa; phylum Arthropoda; class Insecta; order Hymenoptera; family Formicidae; genus Temnothorax; species Temnothorax nylanderi. The sequence continues at coordinate 124,719 of NW_027249236.1, forward strand.
GTCTATATAGCGTCCACACACGCGGCAGCGCGCGCGCGCGAGAGAGAGGGAACGGGAGGGTGAACAACGGAGCGGGGGAGGGGAGGGGGAGCTCGAAGGGGGACAAAGATGGTTCCCCCCTTTTTCCCGTAAGTGGTCTCTCTCACCGCGGGCCTTATGGGGTTTCTCCCGGTGGTGGGCAGTATCTACATATTACAAGCTCGCGGCGCGGAGACCACCGTCGTTGACATAAGATCCTGTTATGCTGTCTGCTATCTCTCGGCGCAGCTCGTGTCGCGCCATAAAAAACATTAAAAGTACGAGTAACATAAATTCGTTAAACGCGGCGGCGGCGGCGGTCGCCTCGCTTCTCCCGCGACTCGTTTCTCTCGCGAGAGAGTGCCCTCCTCGAGAAACGAGCGCCGATCGCTCGCGCTCGAACACTCACCCTCTTCTCCTCGTCAGGCTCTTCCCTATCTCCCACTTGCGATTCTCTTACGTTATTGTCCATCAATTACATTACATCATCAACACAATACCCAGTATCGTCGATCTTGAACTTGGATTATACAATTGCAATAAAACAAAAAATAAGTAACAGATCCCGTTTTTTCTATATAGAGCTAAAAAAAACCTATCACAGCTAATAAAAATTAACACAATTTGCGAAACGTTGCGGGCTTTTCTCGGATACGTTTCTTTCCATTTTTTTTTTATTTCTTCCATTCGCGCCGTGAATTCCAGAATACTCGGTACGCGCGTGCACGTAACTCACCGCGGTACGCCATGCCGGATAAACGAAGAGATTCTTGCGGTAGGTACGGCTCGAAAGTGTCCGCAAGAAACTCGATCCGCGGCCGGCGCTCTAATCGGCCGGGGAATTCCACGGCGATGTCTATTCGAAAGGGAAATCCAAAGGTCGAATTACGGACGGTAACGAGCTTTAGAGGCCGTTGATAATCGCGAGTACTCCCTCTCCCTAAATTCCAACCCCGCAACCCCGTTGTAAAGTTATCACTCGATTTTTAGAATTTCAATATATAATTGGCAGTTTTGATATCTCCCCAAGGAATTCTAGCGTACCTGACAAATTGAAAGAAGATTATGGCGACTAAAATGTGAAAAGTAGATGTTCAAAAATATATGAATGTCCATGTTTTTGTTATACGGAAATTTATAATAATCCTTTGATTTCGATCAGTATCGATTTCAATTATAACACTTTCTTAACTAATAGGATTTTTGAGGAACTGTAAATTATCAGGAAGGTCTATAATTATCAGGCAAATGTATTTTCCTCCGAAAAATTTCTGAAATTTAAAATAATAAAAACAGAAGATTTTCTCTGGGGAACCAATCTGTGATTAGTACGTGGGTCTTCATGGTAATACAGTTGTAAGCCTAAAGGTTGATCGGTACCCTGCGGGAAAAGAATTATCTGATTCAAACGATCTGTTGAAAGAAAATTGTCAGCGCAAAAAGAACTCAATTTGAACTTTCTGGGGACTTGAGAGATATGTACGTGTATACAACGGGAGCCAGGTACAGGACGAGAACGATACAGGACGGTCGGAAGATGAAAGGCGTCCGAACGATGCCAACTCGTGTGGGCGTGTATCCTTCAGCAAGGATGAAAGGGACGGGCCGACCCTTGGGCGCATCGGTGTCCGGCACACTCCTCCTCCTCGGTCGTTCCTTACGAAACTCGAGGAAAAGCGTGACGGTCGGTGTCTTTAGATTTTTCACGTGTTAAGGACGCGTGAAAGTTTCCTGCCGTTTTACAAAAGTCGAAAGCTCATAAGACTGACATTCTATGCCCGTGCAAACTTAATTTCGGCCGATCTCTCCCTACCACGATTCTTCCTGCGAAAAAAAAAAACAAATCGAATTCCCGTTGGACATCACGAGCTCAAAGTTTTTAACTAGCGAAATTCGAAAGCTCATGATTGTTAATTTATTGTCAGCTTCCGTTTCTTATTCCCGTAAAAAAAGGGGTAACAGGGGGATAATTAAAGCAGCGAAGATAATTAAAGCAAATTAATTGCGGACGGATATTTCTATTGATTTCGTAAAATCATTGACAGTAGAAAAGCAAGCAAAAAATAAAACGCTTTTAAGTGCATTAACGGCGATTAAAGTTAACGTAAACATCGATCGTCCAGCGTATTGTTTGAAGGTGATCTTTCACGTACCGCATAATTCACGTAATGAGATAGTTAGTCCTATGTACTAACGTGTAATTTCCCATAATCATATGTTACACATTGAAGTTTCGTCGTGACATTCCTACGTTCGGAGTGCGAAGTGTACAGGGCAGATCGAAAAATTAAAACCAACAATAAATACTTTTCCTTGCAATGTTTAATCATTTTCTCACTAGTATTTTCTCACTGCATTTGCTACGTGACTATATGCATATAGAATGAAAATACCATTGTGTATCATAGAGCTTTTCAATTACGAATTGTTGGCAAAATTAATTCGAGTCTTCTTGCTAGGTAACATAAAATGTGTAATAACATGCAAGTATCAATGAAATTCTCTATATATAAGGTGGCTAGTTTTATATCAAGCGGATATATAATATGCCTAGACAATCCTAAAGTAAACACAGACCACACGTGTTGCGCGTACGGTACGTTTTTACCTAAAAGAAGATGCAACCGCATTCCTTGCATCCAGCCAGACTACAGAGGGGTAAACTTCTCGGAAAAGTAGAATTAAACTGTTTGCCTTCCCTTCCCTCCCCGTCCTTGAGTTGTTTTCAGGGGAAAGAGGGACCTCGCCTGTCCCAGTTCCGTGACTCACCCTGTACACACGGTATTTCAGGACTACCGTGTGTCCTCTAGGATACCAACAAATTCTAAATTAAATCCCGTTTTGACGAAAATTTGAAGAGAAGCATTCGTAAATCTTTAATTTTCAATCTTTAATTTTCACGTTAAATCTTTTTAACGGTAAGAAATAAAATATAAATATGTACAAAATAATTACAAGTTTAAATCTATATATTTTTCAAGTATAATTTATATTAGTATAAGTATGATTTATAATAAATGTTGCTCAATGATTAACAATATAAAAGATTAATTTAAATTCATCAAAATTAATATTAATAAAGTCTCTTAACAAAGGACACCATGCAAAAAGTTATTATACAATTAATTTAAAGAATTAATTTATCTTGAGGATAAAGATTGAATAGAAAGAGATACACGTATCACACATCTATATTCGCATCATCCAGGATTAACTCGTTAACCCCTTATTACTCGTTCTTAATGTTATGTTAGATGCCAACTATCAATTTTTCGATATTAAAAAAAATAATAATAATTCAGCCAGCTTGTCCTCCAGCGAACGTGTCCGATAGGACATTCTGAGACACCCTATACACGAGTTTCCATGGGTCGCCTTCGAGGCGGTGTACGCGCCGCACGTCTCCACCCTCTCGTAGGTATTATTAGTGTTGGAAGTCTCTCACACGTAGTGTCGGCGCCCTTTAATCTCACTCTCACACATATGCGCGTGCGTGAATGCCCGGTATTGTGGAGCCGCACCGAAGACGACCGCTTTCAGCTGCCAGAAATTAAGACACAGATTACGGAATAGTGCGCCCGTACGCTATTTCGTGCCGCTGGAATTCAGCATTTATCTTCGATCGTGATCTTTACGGGCGATCGTCTCGGATCAACGGTGGCAACGCGCGATGCGTGCGCTGAGAGCCGGCCGATAGATTTCCGTCGTAAATCGCGCTCGATCGACGACATTAGGGAATCGTCGGGTCCCTGAAAAGATCCTGTTAGGTCATTAACGACGAAGTATTCCATTCTCGAAATTTTATTACGAATTTTATTACGAGTAAAGTTTTTTTCTTACTCGTAATAAAAATTTATTTTTGAATAATAATTCGAGAAAGAAAAGCATATCTCTTTGATAATTTTTTAATGAATTTCGTTCATGAATGAAAAAAATTTCAAAAATAAGATTTAGTATTACCAATTCGAAAGTCCAATGATTTCTTACATCAATCGGATACATTTTGAAAAAAAATGTGTATATTTATAAGGTTCCGTCATATAGATAAAATAATTGTAGCAATTGAGCAATTTTCGGATAATTCCCTATTCTTTTCTTAAAAAGACTCAATCGGTAATATTTAAAATCTTAATAAACATTTTTCGCATCGATCTAATAATTTGTATCCGCGGCAAGAACGTCTCAGCATACGCGAAATATGCGAACATCGAGATGGTGGAGCAGGTCGAGGCCAGTACCTCGTGAATCGTCCCTGGTGAACGTAAACAAATTGGAGTAAATGAACTCCGGCGCGCGAACGCGCATGTGTGACGCGCGGTGATGATAACGGACCCAAGTATTCTGTAAACATTCGGGCTGCGCGGGCGCGCACACATATGTGCGTGCGATGCAAGGCCAAGGTTGATCCGACGCGATCGAGTTGCATTCTCAATGAGAATAAATCAATTTTGATCAGCGCGCTCGGCGCGTTTGGATCGTTCCGTTAAAAGCGAAACTGCATTACCAGATTTCATTGGCAAACGAGTCGAAAAATGGACATTCCCGCGAATTCGGAGCGCTATTGTACGCACGCATACGTAAAAAAGTTTTCGTATTGCGAAAAAAAAAAAGAAAAAGAAGTTGAAAAGAAGTTGTTGAACTTATTTTAAATACGTATAAATAATTTCTCTTGTATTAGCAAATATAATCTAATAATTAAATATTGTATTACAGCAGCAAAATATTTCTGTCTGCTTACTTATAATAGGCTTCATGACGAATATCTTGTTATTTCTAAACACTTAAGAAATTTTGTGATATTATAATATGCTTGTTCTATATTCATAAAGTTTTTTAAATATACTATATCAGTTAGTAGCAAAAAAAATATAAATTATAAGTTCTAACCATGACACGTACAAAAGTGGATCTTCAACTAATTAAATCCTTTTTTATCTTTTCTAACTTAATAATCATTCTCGTATTTGCCTAAAATCGTTTTCATAAATAACATATAATTATCTTAAAACATCGATCAACAGAAGAACTTTGATGTATATATGTATATGCATGTAGTAAGACAATATAATAAATTAATAAATATAAATAAATGTAATAAAATAAAAGCTTCATTTCAGTGTAATGAAATGAAAGTGATAAACAACTGCGATAATTCTATCTTCTTCCTCCGCGTTAAAATATTATATAAATTTATTTTATCGAATTAAAGAAGCGACTTATCGACACCTAATTGCTCTAAATTAAGTTGACTCTCAAAAGAGCGAGGTACACGAGATGAGGACGTCAAAAACTGGGTTGATAGCATTATTTTCGACGAAACACGCCACACGCTTGCACATGCACGCGCGCGCCCCTCGATACTCCCCGGCACCGACGAAACTAATTCATCACGTTCCATTATCATCCCGCACATAAATCCTCCCGGGGGGGGAGTCAGTCTCCCTTCTTTTGTGGAGGGGAAAAAGACGAAGAGGAGGAAACAAGCCCGTATGCATGCGTCGCCGCATGTACGGCGCACATCACATACGACGCACGCACACGCACGCACGCTCGCCTTGTGGAGGCCGGGGCCACTGACTCACTGACTCATTCGGCATAAACGCGAGGCACGAAGAGGGCTCCTCTTCGGCCGAGCCGCCTCGTCGGGAAGAAAAGTGGAGCATCGACCTCGAATTTTAGTCTTTTTGTCTCCCGCCGACTGTCACCAGTCACCACTTCTCTTCCACCGGTGATCGGGGCTCTCGCGCGTCCCGTGATTGTGCAATCGTGCGGAATTGCCGCGACGCGGAATCCCGAAAATTCTGACGGAGATATCTCTTGTATCTCGCTTCGCGCGAAATCTCGTATACGAAAATTAACGACATTGCGAAATTTGGTAGGCACGCTATTAAAGTTCAAGTCGACAGCGAGTCGTCGAGCGACTCTGGCTTTGGTACAAAGTCAAACTACTTTAGATTTTAGTATAAGGCCGAGATGTTAACTTAAAAATTGTAAATTTAACGAGCATTAATTTGAACAGAATATTATTTAAACCAATTTTTATATGCCAATTTTTATTCAGACAATATCCCAATTAATCTTTCGATCAATGTTTACTCGCAACATTACTCGCAAGTTTACTGCACTCCGTAATTTCAAGAAAAGAAATACGTGAATATATGTCACGATTTCTACTTAAGATTGCCATAGTAACGGACAAGTATTAGAAACTTTGCAATTTATCGTTGTTACTGAAAAGTAAGATCCAATATCCGGTTTCAACGAGGATACGAGCGAAAAATACGAGATTTCAACGAGACGACCCGGTACATCCGCGATGTGGAAATCGCTCGTGCGACCACCCAGCGCGACTATCACGAGCAAAAAGTTCGCGAGGCTTGCTACTCGCTTCGCCTCTTATTATAGGTGCGCGTTTCTCGGACCATCGGCCGGGATACGTCGAACGCAATTGAAAATAGCACCAGCGTGGATTTAATGTAACGTCCTTTCGTCACAGTGGATACATATTAATAAATTAAAGGTGACGCGGACAGACACAGAAATTAAAGATGTGATTGCAAGAAAGCTTGGAGATTCGGTGATCTCGCGTAACGGGTGTAAAAAATGTACAAGAATCGCTATCTACACCTTTATCGCATTTTAGAAATATAAATGCAAAGAGGTAAAGCAATAATTATAATTTATTATACAAAATTGAATTCTTTCCCTATCAGTTTGCTCGGACAATACTCTCTTATGTTTATCGAAAAACGAGACAATACGGTCGCGAAAGATCGTGCAGCAGTCTGAGGTCCGATCGACGAAGGAAAGCGAATCGATAACGCGCGATCGTTCCGGATCGAAACAGACATCCTCGAAAGGCATCGCGCGACCGTCCGCTTCACGTGCCACGCACATTTTCGTCCGCGGGAAGGATCTCGGGGCCCGATCTGCCGGCCCGCGTGCGACAGGTCCCAAGAGATCCCTCTAGTTACAGAAGAAATGCCAGGGATGGCGCGTCTGGCCCCCACGAGCCCCGGCAGGAAGTCTATCCCTTCGATCTGGTATACCTTCGAAAAAAAAACGCGTGTTCGAGACCACCCGCGTGTGTAAAAAGTTTACAACTCGGTCCCCGAAGAGACTCGCCGTGTCTGCAGGTATCGTGATTTCCGGTACTCGGGAAATGCGATATTTTCAAATACAATTCAAATACAATACGGTAAAAAGACAAAAAGATAATCCTAAATGAATAGGTTAGCCTCTCTACAACTTCTTTGTTAATTTCAAAAGAAGAAACTGCCAGCTGAAATTTCTTTCGAAGAAAAAGCTTCGAATGCAAAAATTTAATTCAACCATTTCTTCCGTTTCGATCAACCGTTTCTTTCTATGAAATCATGTTCTTTCCATTCCCGTCGAACCAAAATGGACCAATATAGATTTTTCCACGACGCTAGTAACGGTTTAAGACACGACGAACGGGATGAAGAAACGAGGGGATTCGGCGTTTTCGAGAAGTATGATTTTATAGCGGCGGCAACGGTCTGCATCATATCGGTAATACCGCTCACGAGGCCTCGCCGATGACGGCGATAAGAGCCGGGTAGCGCTAACCGCCGTTAAAACGCATTTTTGATCGTCAAAGTGCGCCTCGTTAATCGCCGATCGAAGATAGCGCGACGCCCGGTAGGAAATAACGGCGCCGTTATCGCGAGCGGTCGATATAATTTGCATTGAACTAACGTGACTATCTCGACGCGTCCAAAAGGATGCGATAGCTGTGCACTAGCGCTATTATCTACGTATTCTACGTCTATTTGGCTTAAGTACGACGAGAATCCGTTCCTCGCGGCGTACCGATAGCAGGGAAATTATTTTCACCGTCTTAATTAGCCGTCCCTCGTATCTAGGAACGCAAATACGTTCGTTAATGTAGTGTTTCACACGTAAATAACGTCGGAGATAAGCGGCATTTTTCAAGCCGGATTTTTCTTACTACTTACTACGTATACAACGATTTCGAATTTCCTTATCAAATTGTTCGCTCATTCGCTCCTAATTGGACACGCTTAGTTCCTGTACATCGATCGCACGGACGCGCCCCTGCCTTCTTTTCTTTCCGATTTCGAACGATATCGTTGGCGATTTAAATGCCCGTACAAGAAGTGTCTGCTTCAACGAACGTTATACATATTTTTCGATTCTTTTAATAAAGATTGTCAGATACTAATTTTATATAACTCGTCGCTTTTTCGATCTTCGGGAAACCAATTATGCAAATTGTTATCCAGATTGTACATATATCGTAAGTTGGATTGATTACTATTGGATTGATTCGTAAATAAGGTTCGTTTTATTTGACAAACTAAATTTTTATATTTAAAAAAACTTTATAACAGTATAAATACTGATTCGATAAACGATGCACTCTTAATTATTTGCTACAGGTAAAATGATTAGATTTATCGCGGGTAATATTCACTGTTAAATTCGTAGCGTCAAATTATACTCAATTTGAGTCATTTTTAACCATTCTTATAGACAAATATATAAAAAACAATATTTTTTTACGTCCATTGGTTTAAATTAACATTGTTTTAGTTTTATTAACATTGGTTTAAATGACCAATAAATGTCGAAACACATGGTAATTAAAAACAACTTTATCCTTTAATATCTCAGCTAGCAGAAACTTCTAAAAGACGTCTTAAAAACGCTTAAAAGACGTTTAAAGGACATCTGAAAAATTATGTCGTCTTTTAGACATCTTTGTAATGTTATTAAGACGTCTTTTAAAGCTTTCTGCTAGCTGGGATCTAACAGTGTTGTTTTTTCAGAAGAAATGACTTTCAGTAGCGACAACTTATTCATGGATCTATACCCATTTGCACCAATGCGGATTAACTTTAATCTCGGTTTAACTTGCTTCAAATATTTTTCTAAAATATCCGTTTCTATCAATGCAGATTAACTTTGATCTTGGTTAAACTTACCTTTTATCTTTCTCTAATTTTAAGAACTAGAAAAAGATGAAAAATAAGTTAAACCGCGATTAAAGTTAATCTACATCGGTAGAAATGGACATAATTCTTTAAAGTAGAGAATTACCGAGATTAAAATTAATCTGCACAATGGTAGATGGTAATGAAAAGAATTTTTACCTTTTCAAGTTGATCCAACGCTATCGCGGCGTCCGTCCAGCTGGGCCTGACGTAAAGATCCGACTCGTGCCGGATTCTGGCGCGTTCCGCCGCCTTGGAGTCCTTCTCGCCCTCCGCGTCACCATTCTGCCGCGGGCCCTGCGATCCAGAAGGGCGTCCCGCTAGGATCCCCGTGGATATGGGTCCGGACACGGAAACCATGATCCGTCATGCATTCGACCGCCACGCGCGATTACAACTTTCCGAACTCGGTTTGCCCTCGGCTCTCTCTTTTTATCTCTCTCTCTCTCTCTCTCTCTCTCTCTCTCTCTCTCTCTCTCTCTCGACGATCAGTGAATCCTCTTAGTTTCTCATCGATCTCTCGTGGCGGCTCACTAAGAATCCTGACCACCCTCGAGGCAACGAGTCGACGTTTCAATATCGGTCCTTTCCGGAGGATGAGGGAGGGAATCGAGGACGATCTGGTTCTAGATCGGATCACGGTGCCCTAATCCGAAGCTCTATCCGAATCCCGCGAATTCGAACGTACCGAACCGACGCACTCACTACCCGGAATAATCGCAACACCTTCTCGGGAGCACTTCCTCACTGACACTGTCCGCAGCTTCGCCGTTACGATAACACGTGAACCCCCGCGCCTCGCTCGAAATTCGCGCACGAGGACAGCGAGCCGCGGCGCGCATGCGCGCGCGTCCTGCCGATGTATCGCGCTTACACCGGGACCGAGATCGGTTTTTAGGTTACCCGCGGTACGTAAATACGTTCCTCTCTGTCGCTCTACTCCCTTTCTCGCTGCCTCTCGCTCTCGCGGAGCTCGGAGCTTCGGAACGCCAGGCGAGGGCGCGAGAGGCGAAGGCGCCCGCGCGGTAAAGGAAAATTGTATCGCGCGACGCGAGATCGTCTCTCTCTCTCTCTCTTTTTGTTTTCTTCTTTTTCCACCCGCGCGTTAAATGGCACGTACGATCGACGGATCACGTATCACGTGTCGTCGCGCCGCGTCGCGCCGAGCAGATCCGCGGTTCCCGGCTGGGCCCGCTCCGGGCCCCGGCTCCGGCCGCGCGTTGCCACACTGTCACCACCGAGCGCCGATTCGTCGATCGTCGTCGGCGTCGGCGTCGTCGTCGCCACCGTCGTTGTCGCGTTCGCAGGCTGCGACGGGCCCTCTGCGCGGGCCTCTGGGACGTCCTGGTGGTGCGTGCTCCTGCGTGAAAGTCCAACGGCGGACACCGGCGTTCACGCGACCGCCACTTAGAGCAGTCTAAGTCGGTACTAAGCGAAACGCGCTGCCACATTTCTTTCGTGGCCTGCCTGCCGCGCCGGCCATAGTTGACGGCCTCCCCTCCCCACTCTCCCGCGGCGCTCGGAGCCACGGACGGCTCGGACTCGGGCAGGCTCGGGTGCGCAAACATTCAGGCTCGTGCGTAGCCGTGGGCCCCGCGTCCGCGCGCTCGGGCCCCGTCGTCATCGAAACGATTCTGTGATCACTTCGGCCGATTGTAAGTATTTGTTGAAATGTTTGATATTGCCTGCCGCGAAGTATATTTTCCCGTATCTCTTCACGGACTTGAAGATTTTCAATAGTTTACTTATTAATTAATTTAGGAATAAGTATTTTTGAAACTTAATGTAAGTGAGAATTCTAAGATTTATCTTTTACAACTGAAAAACCAAATTTTTTTTATTGTGATAGCGATTTATTATAAGTTTTCATATTATATTTGTATTGTTTTATCTTTATGATGAGCTGGTATAAACATTGTTGATAGAATAATTATGAAATTATTGAGAAGCTGTTAACATTTAGAATTATATGATAGTTGGAGTCATTATCTGTATTTATATATATTTTGATGCATCCAATATTATTATATTAAACTTAAGATAAATAACAATAGTTAAAAATATTGGTATATTTTCTATTTTTAAATGAAAATAAAGAAAAAATGAAATGTAATGGTTAAACAATTCAAGACTTAAAGCAAAAACTACAAAAAATGTGGAAAACTATATCGACTTTCATATCGATCGACCAATCGTCGATCAGAGCCAGTAAGTTAAAAAATTCGTTATTATATCCTGTTAATTAGCGTGTCACGCTTGTGTTCGATTGATCGATCGGGGATCGGACGGATCCGCCCTCGATCGATGCGCTACTGCGCGCAGAAGTGACGTCAGAGCCGAGCGAAGCCGAGGAGGGCCGAAGCGCCGGGGACTCGGAGACGATTGGCGGAGGCGCCTTGGCGTTTCACGTTGCTAGGATACTCGGGGACTAGCGAGGGGAGTCGACTCTAGACCACACACGCGTTCCCATTTTCCCTGGAGCAAAAACATTACCCACACCGAGAGACGCGCGACACACACGATGATGCACACAGCTGCGCGGCGCGGCGCGGCGCGCAGTGGTGCCTAGGTAGATGAAACCCCTGAATTTTTTCCAAATTTTTATATCTAGAAAATATATCCAAACACGCCCTCGCGCGTAATATCAATTCGCCGGCCGGCAGGCGATGAGAAACATCCTCGAGGCGATTATCGACACGGCGGAGTATTCCTCCTCATCAGAAAATCTTTTGCACGCTCCGACAAATCGATATTCTTCGAAAGCGTTAATTTGAACGTTGCAACAACTTGGCCTACGCGAAACGGGAAACTGATCTTAAATTTGCAGGCCGGGCTAGAAAAATCGTTAAATTTTTCTCGTTTTACGCAGTCTCTAATTTTAACGCGACGATGTGTCAGCTCTTTATTTATCCAGACGGGTGCAAGCGAGAAACGATTTTACAGATATATAGTTAAAATAACAATTTTGACAGTTTGGCATTCGTCCCGATCTATCTGCGGCTATAACGATGTGTATGTGTGTGAGAAAACCGAGAGATTTTTAAATGGCTCGAGTTGGAAATATTCTCAGGAGTGATTAGCGGTCGAAATGTCTTTCCTTTGCAACATTTTTCTCTGGTACCACTGTGACTTATATGCGGTATAAAATACAAAAGGTTGGAGGAAAATTTATATGTTTTGTTTCCTCGTAAGTTCTATTTGTATACAGGTGCGTAAAAATCGACTGGAATAAAGGGCATGAGCGTCCTTTTTTTCTTTCTGATGTCTCAAACAAAGTAGGCGCACATGCTGATTTTTTTTCCTTTGGCCCAAAGTATCCTTGCTCGTCACAAAATAATAGAGTCTCCTACTGAGATTCGGGGGCAGAAAAGGACGAGCTGTCGACCAATGGGTTTTCGTCAATATATCTTACTTAAACCAATTTTCTGTAACAAACCAGAATGTTCGGTCCGTAAAATCCCTTTCAGGCACCACTGTGTGCCGGTCTCCCTCCCCCCCGTCTCTCCACGTCCTGCCTTCCACGTTGGTCCTTCGCTCCGTTTATGCGCGTGCCGTGCATTTGTTTGTTTACCTGCATACTCATTTGAGGAGAGAGAATCACCGATGAGCCAGTGCCGCGGCACCGCTGAGGAATCGAATTAATATTCATAACCCACATTCACCGCTGAACCGGCTGAACGTGGTCATCCGATTCTCCAATTCGAATAATGCCGTGCGCGCGGGTCATCATGTGAGGCGAACGGAACTGCAATTTGGAAGACCACTTTTAGCGATAAATATCGCCTACACGGCTTTCGCTGTTTTATAAACGCTACTGATCGCCAGCGTTTAGCGAAAAAATTGCGTTAAATTGTTTGTCGATTAGTTCGAAACGCTTCTAATAATTTTACTAATTGCATTTATATCTAATTAATTAATCATATACGCTTTAATAAATTATGTAACTGCAACATATAGAAATGAATATAATTCGCGAAAGACGAGAGACGAAATATAACTTATTCACTTTTAATGGTTTAGGGTACATAAAAGAAGCCTAAATGTTTATCCGAATTTCTTTTCTCGTTTTTTTTTTATTACGATTTTCTCTCTCTCTCTCTCTCTCTCTCTCTCTTTCTGATTTAGACTACTTGAAACCACGTAATTGCCACACAGCTATGTAACTATTTAACGTTGCACATCAAGATACACACACATATTTATATACAACATTTTCTCCAATATATAAATGTGTGGGAGTAAAGGCCGGCTGTTTCCGACGCCGCTCATTAAACCGCGCGCCGCAAACGAATGCCACGATTAGCGTATTAAACTGTCGTCATAATATCTACATAACGATGTAACTTCATTAGGCAACCGTTCTCCTGTGCATATTAAGAGAACGCTGGGCGAAAGAAAATTTGATTTGTATTACGAAATAATGTTTTAAAATATAATTAATAGTATTGTAAAAGCATGAATTTTTAGGAGAATTATTAGTATAAATATAGGACCTATACATTCATTCTATCCACGTAACATTATTTGTGTAAGCTTTTTGCCTAAAAACTTTTCGCTTTATAGGAATGAAAACTTGGCGCGAGACACTACCGTGTCTCTTGATAAGTTATCAAATATATAGATCTATTTAATATCAATTAGGAATGAAAATAAGACATTAAAACGTTTCCGTTGATCATATAATAGCTTATTTTAATTAAAACATTCTTAAAATTATCGCGTTTATCGTCTTACGTCGACGTCAATGTCCTTCCACATTCGAGGGATTTCATTTACGCGCGGTTGTTGCGAGGCTCTCAATAAAAGGAAAAAAGAAAAAGTACAGAATGCTCCACATGTCCGGCAAGACGGAAATAAAAAGAGAGAGAGGGCTAAGAGGAGGAGAAACGAAGGAGAGAGAGAGAGAAAGATCTTTGCGTATTGTCTCCTTTGACGGATGCACCCCGCGGTCGCGCCGTCGATCGGCGATAAGGGAACGCGCGCGCTGAGGAACCGTTAATAATTTTTATGACACTCTTAACTCGCCACCCGGTATTAAGCGGTCCTCCGTAGGAGACGGGCTTTGATCTTCGCCGACGCCCGGTGTATCGGCTTAATGAGTGCGGGAGCGAGATAGCGCGGTTGAGTCAGCGCGCGCGCGCGCACTCCTAACCGCCTGTGGAACCGCCTCCGGTTGTCGTCGATACCCGGATGCATGTCGTGTCGCATAAGCCCAGGCGCATCATCGTGAAAGCGTAAAAATCGCGGGAACGACCTCGCGATTCTCGTCCTTTTCGCGATGAGGTCCGTCGAGAAAAGGAGGAACAAGAAGAAGAAGAAGACGTATCCGAACGACACTGACGTGCATTCGGTTATTCAGATCGGTAGATTCTAGATGGTAGAACCTAGAACCGATTCAGCAATGTTATTCAAGGCGATCGGAACATATTGAGAGGTAACGCACTTGATAATGACGCTTTTTCAAATCGATGCACGCCAGAGTGATAATTTTAATTATTTGTATGCACTTTATTTTCTTCTATATTACACTTGGATTGTTTTAACTTGGTTTGAAGTATTTGTGTTTTTTAGATCGAGTATTCATATAATCGCATAAATGCAGCGTGCAATCAGTGCACGTAAAAAGAATGAAAGGGTTTAAATATCGGTTTTATCAATGCCAATTAACCCGGTCCCTCTTTAATGTCTTGTGCTCTAATTTAATTTCAGCAAATCAAATCAAGGTCAACGTCAAGTATATTCTTTCAATTTTGATATTATAGCATTGCTTGCGTTACAAACAATGTTTTTCAAATAAATATAATTTATTAACTATATCATTTATTAATTATATGAATATTAATATGTTGAAGAAAGATACTAATATGAAAACGTTCCTTGATTTCCCTTATTTAACGTGGCGTGATTGGGATTTAATAAATCAATTTCTGAAAAAAAGAAAGTAAAGTACTCTTTCTTTCGCTAGACTCTCTATTAAGTCTGTCCAGTTTAATTTTTAGAATTGCCCAAAAACTACCTCTCTATTTAGTGAAAATAGAGAAGCAAGAAGAAGTAGGATAGAACGTGAAAGAGTGAGAGAGAGAGAAAGAGGGGGGGAGCAGATAGAATAAGAAAGACAGGAAAAGAGAGAGAGAGAGAGAGAAAGGGAAAGAGTTGGAGAGGAAGATATCCGACTTACTAATTGCAACGACGTCGGTGGTCCAGAGGCACACCGCGGGCCATAATGAAAAGCAATATGGTCAGGATACATGGTACGGATCCGCTCGGACTCATCTCGGTGACTATCCCGAATTAAAATCGTAAATCCGACCCGAAGGATTTGTAGCGGCGCCGCGTTCGACTTTAAAGTATGGCGCGCGTCACGGCCAAATCTTCGGAAAGTAATTGTTTTTTTTTAGAGCAAGGCACACACAGAGAGGAAAGGATTAGTGTATGCCTTTATTTTTTCTAGACTACCTTCGTGTTTGTAGTAAGAAATTCGTGCAAATGCAGCGAGGAAGAGGACTCGCTTTTATTTCGCTGAACCGTTTATTGTTGTGTACAAATTCCAATTTTGGTATACATAAATTTTAATCCGATTTAAAAATTGATTCTGTGTTAATACATACTTTGTCACTGTAATAGATGCAATCCCGAAGAAAATTCAATAAATTACAGTAATCCATAAAAGGCAACAAGAGACAATAAGTTGACGTTTCTGTTGACAATCGTGGCTACGTAAACGTAAGACCGGTAAGACGTTGGAAAATAGATCGATTAGAAGCCACGAAGACGACCGCACGACGTCTCCCGCAAATGGAGACGTTCCACGGGAAATAGATTGAGACTTCACGGGCACCCTGTAGTATAGGCGTAGTTACGGTTCATCTCGGTTCCGGGGGCTGTTAAACGGGCCGTAAAGGGCCCGGAGTAAGCCGCAAACGGTCCAAATGGTGGCCTACGAATTTACTGGGACGGATCGGTCGATGAGCGAGCTGCCATTGTATACGCCCGAGCACTCCTGAAATCCGGAAAGTCAGTAAATTTCCCGGACGTCGCGCCGGGGAATTATACCTGGCCGGGGCCGGGGAGGTGGGACGGGACGTACGCTACGGGCACTACGTACGCTCTGTTTGCGTAGGACGAGGACCACCCAGGTCGGGCCGACGCCTCTGTCCGCCTGGTGGATCCGACTTGGCGGAATCCTTCGCTTCGCCGAGCGGAGCGGAGGCGACGTACGTAAAGGCAGGGGCGGACCGATCACGAAATTCCGTGTTTGAGGCACGCATCGGGATTATGACGTCAGAAAGTCGAAAAGTCGCCGGACAAAAGGTTGCGCGATTTTCTTCCCCGTCACGCATGCCGGTACATTGAGACGAATTAATTTTTGTATCGTTTGACGTATCCAAATCGTGTTCGATACTATAGATTGCCAAAATGTACGCTAAAAAAGTTTTTTGTATTATATAAGTTGTACTATATACATATAAATATAGAATTGTATTTTATTATTTAAAAATACAATCTAAAATTGTTTCTTGTTAATGAATTTTTTTTATTACATGAAAAAAGTAACATAATATAGTTACAGAATTGTGTTCTATTGTTTTAAAATATAATCTAAAATTGTTCCTTATCGACAAGCTTATAATTATAGTTATAAATGATTCTTTTTATAAAGAACATTATGAAGTATTTAAAATACATTTCTCCCCCCTACTCCCTCCCTCTCTCTCTCTCTCTCTCTCTCTCTCTCTCTCTCTCTCTCTCTCTCTCTCTCTCTCTCTCTCTCTCTCTCTCTCTTATTGTTTAATAATATATAAATACATATATAAAAACAATAAATTAATAATTATTTAACCCATCTTGAAATAATAAATCAGCACAATGCGAGCTGTTATTTAAATTTTAAATTATTTCTTTACAAAATAGGAAATTTAGAAGTAAACTGCAGATAGCATATAAATCTATTTCTACATCACGTACCAGAAGAGATTGCTAAACAAATTTGTATCTATATTTTATGACTAGACCCGACATAAATTTTTCATTTAGGATTGTTATAGTATCTAATGTTTTTTTTTTAGCTCAGTAGGGTGGTTTTCCTACTAAGTATTCCAGATAAGTACAATCCGTCCGTCCCTGACGTAAGGCAACGAAACTTTTGAGCTGGCCCAATACGTTATTTTTCATCCCATTGCATTGTGTCCAACTGCAAGGATCGCGACTCCCCGCGATGATTCTTGAACGTCCGGTGATGGATGCACAGACATCTCCATCGCACAACGAGGAAAGCTTTGGGAAATTAGCGTGTCAAACGTGCCAGACTGTCTATTCAGTTTGATGCCACCCATCGCGCGCACAATATATCTCTGTCCGGTCCTGTTTTGTAGTTCGTAACGCAAGCGCGGATATGCGAAAACTGGAATGCGAAACGTTCGTCGCACACAAGTCCTTTTGTTTCCTTTTATTAACCCAAAATATAATGCGCCAAAATATTCGAATATCGTCATTTCTTGTTTATTTTTCTTCTATTTCTTAAAATGCGACAATAAACATGTAATATTAATACCATTATTATTATTAAAGATACCTATGCGATTCAATTCAACTGATATTATTTCTTCAATTCTGTCAACATGTTAAATTTTAATTTTAATGTTTTAACTCGAGAGTTTACGTCTCTCAATAAATTATTAATAATGTTTTTACAAAATTTTGACGGTATGTCTTACCAATTAAGAATTCGAGTGTCGTTTCTCATCAAGAGGATTAGATTATATTATAAACGAGAGGCATTATGACAAACGGCAAACAAGGGCCCTCATTCTCATTTGGTGAGATATTTGAGAAGATTCCTAGTCTAATGAGAGAGAGAGAGAGAGACGCATAGACAATTCTCCAGTTTCTTCAAATTTAAGGAGAAATAAGAAAAGAACACACATTATTTCTTTGACACGTAATAACTTAATTGCTATCTCTAACAACATCAGTTATAATTTAATTGTCGTAATTTACGATTTCCTTATCGCGTGTAATTACCTCCTCGTACTCGCCAGATATTTAAGTCATATATTTACTTCTCCAAAAATACTTCGTCTTCTGCACAGTATAACATTTCCCGCCACGAGAAACTTTCGAGTACATCGCAAATATTTTCCCTGCATTAACCGACGTCTCAACGCACTTAGCGCGGATACCTATATTCGGATATTTCCCAGATAGGATCTACAAAAATGTTCTATATATAGGCGGGACCGTTGGCGCGTTGGCGCTAAATAACGCGATACAGCGCGGCGGTTAAGCGGGCCCCCCCCCCCCCCGGCCCTCGTGTACGCGCGCGTATATCACGGTCGGCGTACGCGTAACTTACGGTTACGCGGTCCTATGCTTAATATCAAAACAGTGTTAGTGACGGGCCACCCACGACGAAACCGAGGGACCACCTAATGAGACGCGCTATTATAAGGGGCCCGTCTCCACTTCGCACTTTACTTCAACCGCCGTTCTCCTTTAACCTTTTAACACAGCGGACAGCCAGCCCTACTCACTTCTAACGGAGTTCGCTCGAGGACACTAGGACGCGTCGCCTTTTTTTTCTTCCTTCACCCGTCGTTTCTAACAGAGACTCGTAAAATGGGACAATTATAATGAAATATCGATCTATTCATACGACTAATCTGCTCTCTCGCCCTGCATTAATCTCTGACTCACGAGCTATTTGGAAAGTCAATTAGAGAGAAAAATGCCATTTACGGTCTGGACTGGATCTTGGTAGCCTAATAATAATATTGTAAATTTTACATACTTTTTTCCAAACTCACAATATTATTATTATGTTACCAAGATCCAGTCCGGACCATAAATAGCATTTTTCTCCCTAATTGATTGTATATCATAAACGGTCGTATTTCACTTATTATTATTATTTGGAAAGTCTCCTTAGATGATAGGAAATGCGACGGAAAATGTGTTAAACCGAAAATATGTATCCTACCACAAAATATGTATTGATTAAACAGAATTATCTTCGTCGGGAGACCGCTTACGCTTACCCGAAGAATTCTCTCTAATTAAGTCTATCATAAAACGATATAATGAGATAAACATATTGTTCCCGTAGAAGTTATTAATCTTTAACTCACGAACCATTTGGAAATCCTTAGATTACGAGAAATACGAAGGAAGATAAGTTAAAACGAAAATATGTATCGATTAAACGGAATTATCTTCGTCGGGAGACCGCTTTCGTTTACCCGAAGATGTACCTAAAACCGAAGAATTATCTCTAATTAAGTTTATCATAAAACGATATAATGAGATAAACGGTATTGTTCCATCTCACAGAAACCATAATTCGACTTCGAGATTTTCAAAGAATGTGCGACTTCCAGGTCAAATACAATTCGTTGAATCAGGCGAGTTGAAATAAAGTAATCTCTGCCTGATAATATTTTTTAATGATGTATTAAAATTTCAAAACTAATTACACGTATCAAACGCATCGATGTGCACATCGTATTCGCGATCAATTCTCTGAAATAACGGGAAAAAATTTCGAGGTTTTTTTTGCGCTCGTAAAATCCTCGGGCGGATCGGAGCGGCGCGCGGACTCGCGGCTTCCTGCCCTCGCGAGAGGATATGTCGAGATTTGCAAAATACGGTCGAGCGACTCGACGAGCGGCCCGCGCGCAAATCAACGTTTACACGCGCGTCATTAGAAATCAATAAGCGCGCTCACGGACGAACGCAAGACCGCGTGTGCGTGTGCGTGTGCGTGCACGCAACCTCGCGCGCGAGGGTACACGGGACGAGTTCCTATCTAAGCCTGATATTCCGTGATCGTGGATCGTGGACCACCCAGCTAGTCCACCGCGGAAGTACGCACGCACGATTTGCACGCACGCGCACGTATGCGCGTGCGGCACCAGCGAGATATATACGGGGTGTCTCCTTATAAACAGCGACGAAAGCCGCCTTAAACGTTTCTCTGCAGAATTTCTAAATTTCCCAATTTTTCTCGCTGAATATTTTTTTTCTCGATAAGAAAAGATTTTGAATTAACCAAAAGTTAAGATTTTACGAATAATTTACATTCTTTTTGCAATTTCTCGTTCGCCGTATGCGCACCTATACTTTTTCCCGTCGCTCTCTCTTCCGTTTTATTATTTTTTATTACGCTATTTTGTCATTAGGCGGTCCGCTAGAGCTGGGACACCCTGTACTGCGTGCCTAACGCGCCGTTTCCCGAAAAGATTACGCCGGCTGAAAATTTTACCTCTTAATTCGCCGATCTTCGTTCTTTACGACCGTCATTAAAAATGTCGTTCTTTTAGCCTTCACTTTTCAGCCCCTGATTACGAGCCTTCCGTTCCCGACCTTTCGCTCGGCCACGGCGCCCATTATTACGTACGTTTATCGATAATACCGGGTCCAATTACGACGACGATTTTCACATTTGGCGAGTCGTCGTCGCGTTAAAGAGGGAGACGCTCGTTATTTTCCGTGGGACGATGATCGATCCCGCTGCACGTAGGTAATCGGCATCATTTTTCCGATTTTTTGCTCCCTTCCCGACGGCGACGCTGCGGTCTCGCGAGGAAAAGCAGTCGATCCATTTTCTCTCCTCTTTTCTCTCCTTCTTCTTTTCTCTCGTCGGTGCCCGGTACCACGGGGGACGGTACGAGAGTCCCCTCGACGCGAATCGCCTCCAGGGGGTGGCGGCGGCGGCGGCGGTCCCGCTTAATGTCGTCCCCGGGGTGGTTACGCGCATTTGCGTGCACAGCAGCGTCATTATACGCGAAATAACATGTTGCACTCGTTCGTTGCATACGCGCTGAACATTGTGAGCGAGGTAAATTAATAATTGGAACGTTTCGAAGGACTCTGTCGGCACGCCCACGGACGGTACAATCCGGCTGGAAAACGAATCCGATTGTCGATTCCTCCGCTGTTCCGCGCGTAAAATGCAATTACAACGATGGCAGGATAAGTGAAGCGGACAGCGGATAATAAAATTTTGTAATGTAAGATTCAGAGACACTCGCGCTTTTTCTCACGAATGAGTAAGAATGCGAAAATTTTGTCTTTATTAGTGACAGAAATCGCTATGCAAAAGAGTAAAAATTTTGTTAATGTAAAATTGTTCATTTTTCTGAATTTTATTATTTTGGAGAAGCAATGCCGATTTTTAAACGATATTTTTTAAATCCTTCTTAAGCCAGGAAATTAATGTGTAAATTAAATGTATATAACGAATTAGTATTATATTATAAACATAATTATTATAAAACGCTTATTACTTCTTATAAAAGTGTTCAAGCGAGCGTTTATCGCAATTTGAAAGTACTATTCATAAATTAGAAGGTATTCTGCGAGTAATCATCGATACACGCGCGAAGAAAGTCTCTGCCTCTGCCACGCTATCGGGATGTCAGCTTAGAAAAATAGCGCTATTAAAACACCAACGGCGAATATTTAAAAAGCGAATTTATCACTCGCGTTTATCGCACGACGATCGTCGCGCGGGCGAGGTATCGGCCAGAATTGGGCGACTTTGCGATTTTTTACGATTTCTGCCGATCATGTGGGCGCGAGCGAACCGCGTAGAAACGACCGAATTAGGCAAATCTCCCTGTCGAGTGCAAAAGCGTTCCGGTCTCGGCGCGAGCTGATTCTGAGACGGGAATGTAACTTTATGGCACTCTTTGTCTCTTAATTGTCATAAGCAGTTTAATTGACTATTTATTCGTCAATGAAAATTGGAGCAGACTCCGAATGTTACGTACAATTTCGAATAAAGATTAAATTGCAACGTGTAAAGCGCGGTTCGAGTGGCAGGACACGGATATCCAGAAATGTTTCCGAAAGACAAATAATTATCTGATTTTGAGTGTTTTGAATTAAACTATCAATTCTGTTCGCTATCACAGGATTAAAACGTGCTGCGCTATCTGCATCTCTACACCGGCTACCGGAACTCTCGAATCGATTATCTACGAGCGTTTATCAGCGTTCGAAAGAGCGATAGGTCGTGACTTCCGGCGCTGAACCGTCAGTACGTTCCCTATCCTCTACGGTAATCGCCATTATCTTCGTTGACTCAGCGGATTTCAGGGTATCTGGTGATCGATCTTGTCGGAATACCTGATCCCGCCGATTCATCGATCTATCCTTTTGGACCCCGCGAATATTAATGGAAACAGCGTTTGTCATTTATGACAGACCGGAATAGGAGATAAAAACGCAAAGATGCCGGTCATTCTGCATTTAAATTACTTTCTCTCCTTAATTTTCTTTTTCGACATATTTTTAAAAGATCGAACTCTCTCTCTCTCTCCCTCCTTTCCCCCCCCCCTCTCTCTCCATCAATCAATATAAATTATATTTAATTATGAAATTTGGTCACGTTGCCAATCTTCTGCCGCGTGAATGAAGAGTTGAGAATATTGACTGTCGTGCGTGGCGATTACGGAAGGGCCATAAATATCGGGCGCATCTCGCTCGGGCCGTTCCGAGAACGATTCGCGCGTTTTACGAATCGCGTAAATAATCTTGCGCATTTACGTCGCAAACGATGATTGTCGCGCGTATTGTATCATCGACTTTATACCATACCGCGTTAACCGCGTAAATTCTCCTCGCTTTCCGCACGTCACCGCCAACTCGTTTGCGCACCGACTTGCCATGGCAGGGTGAAGATGCGTGTCCAAACGCGAACGCCCTATAACTACGTGATTTATCAGCGCGCGCGGGCCCCGCGCTGGTGCCTGAGAGAATTTTTGCAGATAAAAGCTTGTAATTCAATCACTCAGTTATTCCAAAATTATATGTATACATAGGCTGATTAAATTACATTTTAATATTGATTAATATAGATTGCCTTTTTCAATTGTAATAGGCTCCTCTATAAATCCTTGATGAGCATTCGATGATTGTTTTAAAGGCATTAAAATGAACTTTTATTGATGAAATATCGCACTTTGATTAAAAATTGTTCATCAAGCTTAAATTCAAATATAATTATCATCAAATTCTATCATGCCAGTTCTATTATGCCATTGACAATGATAAATTATAAAATAATGATACGAAGAGTTTTGTCGTTTCTCTTTATTACGTTCTATTTTGAATAAAATTAAGAGTTCGAGATTTTTTTTAAGAATTTGTGAATTAAAAAATTTCTAGATAGGAA
Source organism: Temnothorax nylanderi (assembly GCF_030848795.1). Taxonomy (NCBI): domain Eukaryota; kingdom Metazoa; phylum Arthropoda; class Insecta; order Hymenoptera; family Formicidae; genus Temnothorax; species Temnothorax nylanderi. The sequence continues at coordinate 147,888 of NW_027249236.1, forward strand.
TAATATATCGAAATCTATGTAGCGATGATTTTGAATGGAAAAAATAAGTGTTTCTCGAATCTGATTTCGTTTTCTTTTCGCTGAGTGACGTCTTTTCTTTTTTAAATAACAACGATGTAATATTATAATAAAGCGCCAGGACGGTTTCAGACGTGTCAACCTGGCGGACGTTAGTCAATCCTTGGCTGATCTCGAGAAAAGGTGTCTTCCTACTATAATCACAATAATTGAAAGACAGACCTTGGGGCGGATCGCGCCCCAAGTATGTTTCAATTCGGATGGTATCTGCGAAATAGAAAGCGAGCGGACGAACTGGTGAACGTATCTGGGCGATGGACTGACAGACGGACGGACGGACGCGTATGTCGCATTCCGTGTTTATTATTTTGTCGGTGGGTGGTCCGGAGTGCCGTCTTGGTGGCCGATAGCATCTCTCGTGTGCACGCACCGTTGAACGCAGTCGTCTTGCGTAAGGAAGTAGTCGATTTCTCTCTTCCTCTCCCTCTCCCTCTCTCTCTCTCTCTCTCTCTCTCTCTCTCTCTCTCTCTCTCTCTCTCTCTCTCTCTCTCTCTCTCTCTCTCTCTTCTCTCTCTCTCTCTCTCTCTTCCTCTCCCCCTCTCTCTCTCTTTCTCTTTCTCTCACTCTTTCTTCTTCCATCTAGCGGTATATCACTCTCGCTCGTGTCCTTCCCTACCTACCCTCTTTCTCCCTCTCTCGATCCGAGCCTTTGGGCCGCGCGGCCCTCGCCTTTCTTTCCTTCGTAGAAAGGAGAGTGAGAAAAAGGACAGTGAGGAGAAAGAAGATCGAATACTGCTACGTCGCCCGCGATACTCCGGGCAACGGAGTAGTACCGCGTATGATGTGCGTGCGTGTGATGTGGGCAGGATACTTGGCGAGCGTATCACCGTATCGTATCTAAAAAAAGAGATTCTTTCCTTTTCTCTTTTTCTCTCTTTCTCATGGAGAGATCCGCAAAATTGGCGCGATTGAATGACGATATAAAAAAATGTCGCGATATTCAAAAACAAGTATGATATCTTTTCAGTCATTGACGACTCTTTTTGTTATAAAATTGCTTTGGACATGTATTTTTCGTAAATATAGAATTGATAAGAAGCGAAAATGACAAAAGTTACTCTTTCATTGTCGAACATATCAAACTACGAGATGCGTCACATATGGCAGATACATGATATATATGTCTAAAATAATAAAAGCTTTTAAAATAATTCTATAAATACTTCTCTATATGCTACTCTAAAGAAATAAACTGTAGTTATTCTTTTATTAGTTGTGTGTTAATGATACAATTAAATTTTAATCCGCACAAGTACCTCTTTTATTACGTGAGTTATTAATTTATCCAGTTAACAAGTTACGATATTATACGAACATTAATATAAATCTATCTTAATCTCCTACAATGTTACATATGTCTATAAAAACACGACACATACACATGTAAAATAGAAGAGAGCATTGCACGTCTTGTCTCTTGTTTGATAACGCAATCTAGAAAATTTAGAAATTGAAAAGTAAGTCATTCTTTATCGACGAGATAACTTCATAACTTCAACGTACACATTTACGAGACAAGATAAGAAAAGATAGAGAGTTTATCGAACATGCCGGACGAAAAACATGATATTTATGGGCCAAAAACGCGATTTGATTGTATCGGTTTCGTTATCTAATTCTATCGGACATTTTTTGTGGCAGTTCGGTCCCCCGCTCGCCTCTCAAGCGAGTTTTATGCTCGCACGTGTTTATCGCGAACGAATATCGTACGGCGTCCCGGCTATCGCGGGGCGATCTGGAAATCGCTCGAAACAAGTCGCAGTAGTATAAGCAGAATGGCCTTATAAAATTTCTCGGTGCCTTTATGATAGCGTTTACACGGTCGGGTCTTCCGGGATATGATGCTCGAGCCCACCAAAATCGCCGCGAACGCACAGAATGCGTTACGTCATAAATTCATGATGGCAAGCCTTGCGGATCGCATAAATGTTTTTCACGTTCCTCTGTGCGTCACATCCTTGTGCGCACACTGCAGGAACATTCGGTTATGCTCGGCCTCTCCTTTCGAAGAAATTACAGATATAATAGTTAATATTATTAAATCGAACAAAATTATGAATTATGTATTCTTTGTATTATACCCATTGCATATTTTATTGTATGTATTATATTGTTATACATTTGATGATTGATATATCTATTATTTTTCTTTATTGCGTTTATTGTTTTTCTAGCATAAAGCCATTTAGTCAGTTAAATTAGTCTGCTAACTAGAAATAACTTTATTATAATTAACAATTTGATCTCGGTAAAATAGATCAGCTGAAGTAATAATATATTTTTAATTTTATTATTTCAATTGTGCTAATGTGTCTTTTAGTACGATTTAGTTTAGCACATTAAATTCGCTTAGTAGTAGATATTTTTCAATTATAATTAATAATTCGATATTCTCTTTGTCACTTAGATAATAATTCGATATTATTCGACTATAATGAATAATAAATAATGAATTCTAAGTGAGCTAACGTTTTCAATTATTTTATTAAATCTACTACTTAATAAAATAAAATTATCAAGTTTGTAAAACGTGAGGCAAAAAATTAATAATTTCTTAAATCAATACGCCGAGGCTAACATTTTTTAACAAGACAAGATATCTTTCGAGCAGAAAACTAGAAAACTGTAGGGGACCTACTTACAAGTACAATCGAAAATCTGCGAATTGCGCCAATATATTAAGAAAAAATATATATACATACATATTATATCTTCGATACCCCTATAGTTTGAAATAAAATATAGGTACATATATAGATGTATTATATCTCGCTAGAGATATGTACATCACGCTAGAGAGGCCCGGTCTCGGTTTCGTGCTGTGGGACCCACACAACGACACGGTGCGCACCCTGAAATAAGGTAGCCCAGGCTCCGGCGTCGAGAAGCCGATGTGGGTGGTCCAGGAGAGATTTGCCTTCCGCTAAATATCGCCTTTGCGCCCACGACGTGGGTGGCCCTCTCGCTGCTGGCAGAGGGGAATCCCCCCTCCCTTCCCCTCGCCCGCCCGGCCCCCCCCCCTCCGCTCCGAAGAAGTCACAAGTTGTCTCTTGTCCTCGTTCCTCGAAGGCGATGCTCGCGGTGGCGACCGAAATTTTCATCTTAACGCGGCGTGAACGCCTTTTATTCCGGGAATCGATTCCGCAAACACGATCGCGACACGATGAGAAACAAGGCGCACGTGCTTTCTCTCTCTCTTTCTCGCTCTCCCATCTCGCGAATCTGTAGTCGATCGAGAGGAAACAACGATGCCTACGAGGGTTAAATAGATCGGAAATGATAACGTGAAATCAAGTAGCGAGAGCGTATCTCTCTATTGCCTTCTAATCGAACAGACAAATAACTTTGATCGATATTCATCGATTGTGCTCGTGAAATTAATAAATTTTCTGTGTTAAAAGAAAGAATAAAAGAGGAGAGAAACTGCTAAATATTAAAGGATGAAATTTAAATCAATACTTTGAGTTAAATAACATTTCGTTACTTTTAACTACCATGTGTGTCGGAATTTATTATTTTAATACAAAACAGTATTATTTTCACTCCATTGCTTTAAATTGACATTGTTTTAGGTAAATTAATGACATCTTGAATAGAAGCAGTGGCGACCTATATATAAGAATTGTTAAAAATGATTCAAATTGAGTATAATTTGATTTGATACTATAATGAATTTTACACTAGAACTACCAAGAGTCATTTTGACCCGTTTGACGTTTCTTAATAATTTATTACTCATTTTTAAAACATCTGAAATTTTTCCTGACTTTTATTGAAATTACACAGATAATTAATTTTATTAATTTATTTTCTTTCTTTTTCTTTTTTCTTTTCTAAGATTTCTTCGGTAGAAATAAATATAGATTAATCTCTGGTAGTTCTAGTGTTAACAGTGAAGAAAGAAATCTGTAGCGTGATGTGTAGAAAGTGCGTGAGCGACGATCGATGCTCTAATACGCGTGAGCGATATCGCGAGGGATAGAACCGATAGAGCCGGGTGGATTTATTGCGAAAGGTAGGGAAGAAAGGCGACAAGACGCGTGTGGTCCATCGGACGGCCGACGATGAGTAGGACAGGACCAGAACGACGACAGTATCTTATCCGAGGCACCGGCCGACCGATCGATCAATGGCGAGATCGATGCCTCCTTCGGCCGGCCGACCGATCGGAGTATCGCGGCATGCTTGGCCGCGCAAGTATTTTTCACCCCGCAGGCGGTGGCAGCGGCGGCGACCGGCCGCCGCGCCCCGGCCGGCCGGATCCAACGATAGATTCGTCCTTCTGAATTATCAGCGGTTTTGCAACGAGAAGATGATCGAGAATCGAACTTTTTCGACCTTTATAGAAATATGACTACTGTACCATTGTTGTTATAGTCGACAAAAGGAACATTCGGCGATTAAACATGACTAATTTTATATGTAATGAATAAAAGTAAAAATTATTTCAGAGGTATATTTTTATTACACAGTTGTTGCACGTTAATATATAAATAATTGAATGGATAAATAAATTATCGTTTATTCAGCCTGTATGATAAAAACGTCTATGATATATCCGAGATTGCAGGATGACATCTAATGACGGTTTAATGATATATTATTTATTGACGTTAGAGACGTTATTAATATGTCATTTAACATCACTCTGCTACCTGGAATCTGAAACATTTGAAGAAAATACTATTTATATTGATAAACGGGGAGGGAGGGAGGGAGGGAGAGAGGGAGGGAGGGAGGGAGGGAGGGAGGGAGAGAGGGAGGGAGGGAGGGAGAGAGAGAGAGAGAGAGAGAGAGAGAGAGAGAGAGAGAGAGAGAGAGAGAGAGAGAGAGAGAGAGAGAGAGAGAGAGAGAGAGAGAGAGAGAGAGAGAGAGAGAGAGAGAGAGAGAGAGAGAGAGAGAGAGAGAGAGAGAGAGAGAGAGAGAAAAATATGTCAACATTTGTACGCTCCGTCCGTTTCTCAGAAACGCATTCGTCTTCGTGCGTGCGTTATGAATCCCGACGCGCCTCCGTTCGCATAACGAGGGTGCCTCGATTCTCGAAATCATTATCGCTCGTCAAAAGCCGATCCGGCGTTACGACCCTAAAGACAGGTAGCCTGCTTGAAACGGTCGCACATATGGCGCACCCACACCCGTGACCAATCGCTAGCACGGTCATATCGGCCCTCGTTCACCACGCCCGCGCCGCTATGCCGCGCCGTGCTACGCCGCGCCCGCGCCGCACGCATCAACCAACACGGCTTTAAATGGCGTACCTATACACGCGACGCGAAACCCCGCTTAAAACGCTCGTTTGCATTCTCCGAATGAATGAAGATATTGAGAGAGAGAGAGAGATCCTTCTCTATAAGATTCGATACTAAACGCTAAACGGGCATATAATTATCGTCAATTATCCCATACGAATCAAGTTCGTTACCAAATATATGAAAGAGATCGCCAACGATTTGTATAATATGGTAATTATCAACAACTGCTTGACATTTGACGCTATATTTCCAAGTAGAAAAACTCCGATGACTTAAGTACGTCGATAAACAAAAAAAAAAGGAAAAGGTCAGTTCTAGATCGTGCAACGTCATTTTCGACTTCGATGAACCCTCGACGCCGCGGCCGATCGGACGGTAACGCGCGCGTAAACGCGCGTGCTCGTTCGCCCTGAAATTTTGCCGAGTACAAACGCGCGACGCGGCACGTGGGAAGCCGAACGCCGGGGACTACCGTCATCCCGAGACCTCGATCCCGATCTCGATTTCGATCTCGATCGCGCAAGCGGCCGGCCGAACCGGCCTGCCGCGCCGCGCCGCGCCGCGCCGGTCTCCCGGGCTTCGGGTACTCGTCGCCAGCGACGAAAAATTGCACAACAGCAGGTTTCGTTCGTCGCGGCATATCATATAAGAGAGACAGGGCCGGGGCAACCTAATGCTAATGCGGCTACCATTAGCAAGTAGTGAATCGAATGCAAAGTCGGACGTAAGGTGGGACCACACAGGTCGCGCGTTTGCTCGCTCGCTCGCTCGCTCGCTCGCGGAGGGTTACACGGGGCCAGCAGATGCAGTGCCCCATAAACAGCGGGGCGAGACCACCCAACGCGCTTGTTCCTTCGTTTCGTTCCTTCGTCTGTTTCCTTAATAACCACGATAGCCTGCCTGTTACCGTGTGAGAAGGTGTGCAGGCGCTTCTCTCTTTCTCTCTCTCTTTCCCTCCCCCCCTCCCTCATGCTCTTCTTTCTCTCTCTCCCTCCCCTCTCCCCTCTCGCGCGTGTACGTACGCGTGTATAGTGGATCAAATCGCGAGAGTGGCTCGCTCGTCTCTCTCCCGATCCAAATCGTTTTCGAGCTTTCGTAGGATGACGTCGCTCGACCGGACAGGGGTGGAGGGGATCAGTGTGTAATTTCCGGTAATTGTCGAGTCGCTCTCGCTCCCCGATCGATCCGGTCCCCCCTTGAAGACGTCGTTCGGTACGTCGTTCAGGAAAGCTTGATAAATTGCGCGGCGATTGTCCGTCTCGCCTCTCTCGAATCCAGAGGATTTCTCTTATAATCGCGCGTCGATCCTTCTTCCACGGACGGACGGGGCTCACACGAGGCGTCCTCTCGGAGTCGAGTCGCTCTATCTCCTCTCCGTTCCCTCATTCCTCTCCGCACCGGTTGCCCGGTAACTTCGATATTTTCCTTTTTTCCGCAGTTTATTACGCGATCGTTCTCTCCTCCTTCTTTTTCCTTTCTTCCTCTTTTTTTTTCTCTCTCGTTTCTTTTTTGTATTATAGAGCCCGAGCTTCTGGGAATCACGCGAAGGGTTGCTCTAGCGTGATGACCACCCGCGTTAAGTGCCGAATATCCGAGCTGTGAGAGATATATTTTTGGTAATCTGAAACTTACAAAAAAAGGTCACCCGGGAGATCTCGGTCGCCCTTCGTCGCGTTTCGCTGCTGGTAGCACGAGGAAGTCTTTCCGAGCGATTAAGCATCGCTGCGCGTCGTCGTCCTGCGACGTGCTTCGTACACGTTACTTATTCAAACTTTTTTCACGTGCATAATTAGCTGTAATCATGATTTTCAAGAAAAATTGTCGCACCGAAGTTAACAGTGCGAAATTTGTGTCGCAATCGTGAGGACTATATATTATACCAAAAGTTAAAAAAGAAGAAACTGTCTTCGTTAGATCTTATCTTTTCTTTACTGTAACTTCTAAAGTTGTTACTCTCATATTCTTCTTTCAGCATCCTATTCTGCATCTTTTGCTGATGTTATAATCATCATTCTATGGGCCGATATCACAGTCTCCGATTAACGTGATCCTCCGATTAAACTCACTCTTCGTCTCTTTCTAGGGGGACAGTTAGAAAGAGATGCAGAGTGAGTTTAATCGGAGAATCACGTTAATCGGAGACTGTGATATCGATTAAACTCACTCTGCATCTCTTTCTAACTGTCCCCCTAGAAAGAGACGAAGAGTGAGTTTAATCGGAGGATCACGTTAATCGGAGACTGTGATATCGGCCCTATGTGTACTAAAGGAACCTCTTTATTTAATTCCATTTAGACATAAATAAATAAGGAAATAAAAAAAATATGGATGAGACAAGTTGTCAAAATGAGAGAAAATGAATAATTCTTTTTCATTAGTAAATGAAATTATTAATAACTTCGACATGAAGAATAATTCCTCATCGGCTCAAATGCAATCACAAAGCGGAATCTACCGACGGACATGAGTACTCGTTGTACGGCCATCGATAAAGAAGAGAAATCGCTAAATAACCAGAAATATCTTCCGAGATTTATTTATAATTATACAGACACAGTATATCTCGAAAATATCGTAACAAATATTACTTTATACTTAATATTGGATGCAAATGTGTTTATTTTGTATTATACAGTAAATGTTACAGAATAGCAGCATAAATCTTAGCAAAGTTCATTATAAGAACAAACAGGTAAAGAAAACAAACAGCAATTAATATAATAAGATAATGTATGTTTTTTTGTATTACGACGGGAATGATTAAATATGTAGCTGTATTACAAGCTTTGTAATTGAAACACGTATAGATTTTGAGGAAAAACACATCAGAGTTGAGGCTATCTATCAGGTAATTGCAAAGAGGCTCGAGTGCACAATGTTCTCTTTCTTCTTTATTTTTCTTGTCAATGTATCGCTGTAGATATCGCATTATGGAGTTAGATGTAATCGTTCCTTCGTTGTTATGCAAGGATAATTGTACCGAAATTGCTTCACCTATTTCTACGTGTGGAATCATTATTTGCAGCGAATTATTTTTAATGCTTCTCTCTCCTTTTTCTATCTATGCATCGTACGTTATTTCCCTTTATGTGCGTAATATAATACATTATTGCGATATATACTCTAATTGCACAATTCTAATTATCCTACTACAACACTTTTATTAATTAAACCATTTTCATGAATGATTGGAATGAATCCTTGCCCTTGTATTCTCGATATTGAAATAGAAATACTTTCTGGTGAATCTCTTTTTACACATACATTGCCGATCAATTCTCATTACACGTTATTTACCGATCTACGTGAACAAAAAGACTTGTGAACAAAACGACTCGTTAATTCAAGGACATTAGCTCGTTACGTTAAATAAAATATTCGCCTTTAAAAGTCAAGACTTACTGTCTGATAAATCAAAATAAAGTAAGTACACATTTAAACGTTCAAGCGGGCTTTTAACCAGAGATTTAAATCAAATCTTACGGCAACAAGAGGCTATTACACGTTAGTGCAAAAGTGCAACGTATAATTAACGTAAAACTCTAGTTTGTTTTGTTGTTGACTTTTTTTTAATGTCCCGTCTCAATATACATGGAAACTTCCATGTTCCGAAAGATGATGGAACGCGACAGGGTTTTCCGTTACGCAATCATTACGTAAAGTGAAACCGCCGTGTGTGACAAGGATTACAAGGTAAGCAATCAAATCCGGAAGACGGAGCCGAGGTCGGCATCGGAGTCGGGCATTACGGGTCCTTACGGCGACGGGGAACGGATTTTAGTCGACCCTGCCCCCTTCCCTGGACTTGTTCTCCAGGTAGCGTCGTCGGTACGCCCCGGTAGGGTCGAATTTGTCCTCCAACAATTTCCAGTCGTCCGGCTTATTGTCGATTAGATGATGAGAGATCTTGTCGGCCATATTCTTCTGCGGCTCGCTACATCCGGCGCAGTCGTGCTCCAACGCATCCGGCAGATTTTCTAAAGGGGGACGCATCGAGATTATTAACGCACATGGTATATTATCGGGACGCGCTTTGTCCCGATTCGTTATTGATTGAAGAACGTAGCGAGAGAGCGAGAAATGCCGTACCAGAAATACCTCAATCGATCTTTCAAACCTCCATTTTAAAGAATTCATCTGAAGAATAATATTAAAATAATTTTTATATTTAATAACTATGATAAAATTTTATTTAAAAACTCTATAATAAAAAAGAAGGTGCCTATATTGAAATCTCAAAAATTCTACTTGCTTTCACTGAGAAAATCTCGGCAGTTCCAAGTCTCGAAGTATACACGAGTTATTGGAGTTACGGTTAAAGAGTTAAAGGGCCATGGAGAACGGGCGCCTCGCCGTTCGACGTACTTACTTTTTAGCTCCGCCGCGTCCGGAGTGCAGGGGTTCCGATCGAGCAGGCAACCCACGTATCCGTTCAACAGTCTGTCATTGTTTATTATCGCGTCCACGTCTACATTGTCGAATTTCGTGGTGTACGCCTCCTCGGCGAGAACGGAGGAGGACGAAAGGGCGCACACGGCGATAAGGGCGACGACTAGGTGTCCCATCGTACCGGACAAGAGTGATGCCTTGCTTCCGATTCACTGCTGATGGAGCTCATTACTTCGGATGTCTTATAAAGGAGCCTAGCACGCCTCGTTAGTCGCACGAAATCGTCTTCATGCGTCCTTGCCATAATTTATCGAAAAAAATATGCGAAATGAAGTCACTTCCTGTGTCGATGCAAATAGATATATTTCTCTGAAGAATCTTTTATAAATTTTTTATCGTGAAGTTATTGAATGTCATTAAAATTATTTTAATATTATTCTTCAGATTATTGTATAGATTATTATTACTGTAAGAGAATAATATTAGAAATTTTATGCGTATATTATTATATGCACAACTACTATTGTATATAATTAAGAATCTTATCATTTACGTCATGATTTTTCTATAATAATCGTTATAAAACTTAAAGAAACTTAATGTATTCAAGAAACAAATATCTCTCTTATAACAAAATAGATAATTTAAGAAATGTTACGTTTTTTTTGGTGAGAAAGAAAATGAGAGAAAGAAAGAGAGGCACAGAAAACATAATAATTGTATTAAATAACATTTTTTATAAGTTTGGTAATATGTGTGTAAAAGATTAATCCTGTGTGGTATAACGATTATATTTGCGTCAAGTATAAAAACGTGTAAATGGATAAAGCGCATAGCGATTAAGGAATTTATGTGTCATACGTGAAGAGAATTCTCGTGTTCCGATTCTTTTTTCGTATTCCATAGACGAGATGTATTACGTGTGCGTGACCTCGAGTTTTAGACGACTCGTGCAAGGGACGATTGTATAATCATCGTTATGCATTCCGGCAAAATTTCTCTAATTCGTAAATTTAAATTCCTCGCTCGAGGCATTTTGGCCTTGTATAAATTATCAGCAATTGTAATGCAATATCGTCCTCTGTAGCGGACAAAATTGATTCGCGGAAATCACCTCGTGTGTAATCTCGGCAGCGTACTTTTGAGAAGCATATAATTATAATACAGTGTCACATGAATAAAATAATTTACAAGTACTTTAACTTTGTGATATTTCTCTGCGTTTTTTAGATAAATGTTTTATTTTTAACAATTTTATTTCTAAGCCTGCAATTTATTTTGTACGTTTTAAATAGTTTTGTAGAAATTTTCAATATTTCGATGGATTTTTATGTCTTTAGCCAACTAGAGCCATCTTAGAAAATTCGCACCCGAGGAAAAATCGATTCCATCCGACAGATGGACATTCGTCTGATTTCAGAGATCAACTCTGAAAGTTTCGCGTTTCATAATCCGCGACAAAGTAGCTTATCAGCCGGAGGACTTTTGATTTCGCAAAAGGAGAAAACGAATGCCCGGCTTGGAGCGGATTAATCGCTGCGGCCGTCTGATCGAGGGCGCGCGACGGGATTTCCTGAAATATTATCTGAAAAAATGTCCGACCCTATTTCACATCTGCTACGATCCGATCGGCACCCATCGAAAAGCGAGGGCCTTCATCGGATTTCTCTTCGGATTTGTCGCAGCTGTCGTGTTGTACGAGGGCATAATCGTCGATCTACAATTTGACACGTATACCAGCATCTCTCTGGGAGCCATCCTTGTCGCGATGCTATCGATAGGATGTGCATCATCGATACAGGTAATCTCTTTTCTTACTTCACTCAATTGAGCTAATTACCTCTTTTGCTATATGTGTGTACCCCCTTGTGTTATCCTACATTTATTTTATCGACGCGCTTGACTAAGCATCAACAGTGATGTACCTCTCTCTCCGTGAGAGACATTCTTCTCTCTAAAATTGCATAATCACGTTACTATGTTGACCATATTGCGTACTTTTATTGCTCGGAATCCTTGATGGAGTCGGGTTGAAACGAACGCGTTTGCCTTGTTAAATATTTTACAAATCGGAACTTGCCTAGTTCTGTGAATTTAACTGCGTCGTATATAACATGCATTATGTATAGTCGCGTCACGCACGTTGCCTTGTCCACACAATCCGATTCTTTCTTACATCGGATTACAAATATTTGTTAAGTAAATGCGCGGTTTGACGCGATTTCCATTGATAATAAGAACATGTGGTTACGATAATTATAAGCAGTTTATACATTCACTTTGAAGCAAAATGATTCATTTTTATTCAATTAGCTATATTAGAAGGAACAAGGAAATACATAGGATGTCTAAGCAATATATATAATAGGTATCTTATAGCTCTTACTATATTTAAATAGTTATTACTATTTAAAAAATATTTAAGGTGAGAATTTGAATAGGTGAGATGCATCTGTCTTTTGACAATACCGACCTTCCTCGGCCGATCCGGTCGCAACGTTTTGAGGGCTCTCGTTCTGGGGTACGTAATAGCCGGGCCGATATTCAATCTAACATACAACAGTAAAGAAGTGGTGAGGACTTTCGCTTGCACAACACAGTTGACGTACAATCTCACCCAGACACGCTTCGATCTCATGTTCAAGCCATTCCAGCAGGTGTATCTGCTCATCAGAATAATAATGCAATGAGCACCGTCAGCACCGAATTTCGCAGAAGAGTAGTCGTTTATGCGACGAAACTTCGAATCGCGAAATTACCGATATAATCGAGCTATAATAAATATCTAACGATACGCAGGCGGTGCTCGCCATGAAAGCGGATGCGAACGAGCTGAAGGACACCTTATCCTCGGTGAGAGATTTGATGAGTCCGATAGTCGAGGAAATCGAGGGCGAAGAGGAGATGAACAGGCTGAAAGAGGAGAACGACTATTTGGACGAGCTCCAGGACGATACGAGGAGGAGCGACGAGATCGAGGAGAAACATGAGAAAGAGATCGCGAACGCGAGGTCCGAGGCTGATGTTTACGAGGCGAAGTACAAGAGAAAGATCGAGGCGCGCTGCGAAGAGCAGCTTAGCCGCGGTGCCGAACGGTGCAGGTATATAAGGACATTTAACACGGACCTGATCTAAATAACATCGACGATAACTTCGTGGTCCGCGAATAAGATACGTTTCTCGTGTTTCGTAAATGGATTTCTAGAAATTCATTCCCATGCAGATCCGGCGAATGGTATAGTGATACCAATGACAGGATTGACGAGACGACGATTCTCTTGCAGGAAGATAAACGAAAACCGTAGAATTCATTCTTTCATAGTTTTTGGGAAGAATATTATTGAATATGAAATTAATTCTATTTATTGTTAGCTGTGCGGTTCCTCGTAATAATTTATACATAGAAAGAAAAGAAGGGTCAAATCAAAATTTATATACTCAAAATAACGCGTTCATTATTTTGTTTATATACGCAACAATCTATAAATCTTTTTATAAAAATTTGATAATTTTAAACTTCGATATTACATTATTTTTTCTTGATTGAATTATATAAAATTACTTCATTCAAGCAAGTTTTCTTCGTTTAACGCAATATAATCTCATTTCAAGATTTCAACGTTGAAACTAAAGATATTTTCAAATCAAGAATACTCTTTTTTTCTATGTAGCTGTCGCAAAAATATCACTGCCTTTTAAGCTTCACGTGATACGTGATACATTTTATAAGTCTCTGAATATTTCTTTTGTTCAACTTTATGTTTCTAATTTGTATTTAACATAAGGATGTTTTTCAGAGACATGTTTGGTGACGCTTACGACAAGTGTTACGACACAGTGACGATCTTCGCGGCCTGGCTGCTGTGCTGGCCGATGAAGCTTACCTTCGTGTGCAACTTGGTGCAGGCTCTCGGCGGTTCCAATATCTGCGATCCCGAGGGGAAAGTGGACGCTGGTATCGGCGAGGGTTACGTCGCTTTAAAAAGTGAATATTTTTCGATGATTCGATAAAAATTTAGGAATGAACCCATTGAACTCCCCCCGCGACGTTTTCGCGAGATATTGTCTCCTCTTCGTGAAGGAGCCAGGGATGCGTTCAGCAAAAGTCTCAAGGACGCGAAACTTCAGTACAGAGTGAAGAAGATGCCGGTGATCCTAGATCTTCACGACGCCACAGACGCTGCCCAGGCTGTGATGCACGAATTCAATGCACGCAGAAAAGTCTTTGAGTCAGTGATGATGATTATCAAAAGGTATAGCAAGAATGTAGATAATTTCAAGGATAAATTGTTCCTCTCTTTAGAGTAAAAATAGAAGCAAACTGTGCGGAAAAATTTTGCACGACAGCAAAGCTTGTTTTCTTTTTACTAATAGAACCACACATGTTTATTATATAGTTTAAATATAGTTTAAATATAGTTTATTATATAGTTTAAATATAGTTTTAAATACATTATTGCCTTTTTTTATTATTTGTTTGTATATGGAGGGGTAAAAACCAGAGTAGTGTAAGTTAATTTTTTTTAAACATTTTCTCGTGTGCATAGATGCAATCTGTACAATATATAAATTTGACTTACACCACTCTGGTTTTTACCCCTCCATATGTACGTATATAAGGAAAATTCGGTTCGTTTTCTACTGACCTAAAGTCCATCTTTATAACATATATTTATATATATATATAAATATAATATATATTTTATACAATTATCCAGATGTCTATCCTTCGTTTTCTTGAGAATAATCGTAAGTGCTCAGACGTATCACGAGAAATATCTGGCCGAGATCGAGCATGACAACGTATATGTCACTTCGTACTTCCGTAAGATCGACGCGAGACGAAAGGCTCGCGGTAGTCTGACCCTACTGCCTCTGAAGAAGATCGAGAGGTCGGAATTCGTGGATCCATACAGCCTGCGACCGGGCGAAGTCGAGCGGGTGAATTTGACTGGCCAAACGGTGAAGTTGATCCTCGAGATGATCAGCGTGACGACGTTTATATTGCTGGATAGGCTCTTCTTCGAAGCGCTCGATTTGGTCAGAAGACACTCCCGCATGGAATATACTCAGGTTCGAGATTTGCGAGACGATCCTTGTTATTTCCAGTTTAGATTTGAATTTAATTTTGAATTTAAGTCCAAGATTCTTTCGACAAGTGAACTTTCGAAACAATTCTTCACATATCTCAAGTTTAATTCCCCATTTTTTATTTGCAAATTTGATAAAAAGATTTTCAATTTCGATTAATTCATCTAAACGTAATGCAAAAAAAGGAGGAAATCCATACGATTCTTCGCTTTTGACTTAAGGAAATAACGTAGCTACAATGAAGGTCAAGAGATCTTTAAGCAATGATAAATAATGATTAGCAACTAACATATGCAAAATGGCCAGAACCAATACGGTTTTTCCTAACGCGTTATATAAGTTAATTATTGTTTATCCTGTCCGATCTGTCTTGAACTTTAACTTGTACTTTTTCCAGGCGGGTCATCACGACATGACCTTGGAGGTTCGCGGAATCGGAGTGATAGCCTCTCTGATACGCAGCGTCATCCGCGGATTCAACGTGAAGAGGCGAGTGAAGACCGTGGTGTCCAACAGCGCGTGTCTACCGCGGGCCAGCAGAGTACCGAATTACATGATCCTCAAGATCTACTCGATCTATCTGGCCATTTGGGTGTTGCTGTTCACCGCCGCTTACACCCAGCGGCTGCGGCGCGTGATCTGTTCGTTCTTCTACAGGAAGCGCGAGAAGAGGCGCGTGCTGTACCTCTACAACGAGAGCCTGAGACGTAGACTCGGGCACGCCAGGTAGAGACGGGATTAAATGTATCTCGCGATTATAAGTTCGCACCTCGTCGGATTCTCCTCCGAGTTCTCTATGACTAATTCGAGAAACGGAGGAGGTATACTTTCAAATAGAGAATTCCTAACTGAATAGATTCGAGTCTCCTACGAATAAGAGACTCGGTTTTTTCCACATCGCTCGTTTTGTATGATAAGATTTAATTCCGGATAAAGTAGCTGATCTTACGAATGGTGCTCGAACCATTTTTATGAAACAAAACTCAGATATCAGAATTGATTCAAATCTTCGTGAATATATACATGCCGACCTTGATTCTATCTCCGATATCAAGGTTTATGCGAGCCAGGGTCAAGACTCTGGCCAGGACTCGTCGGCTGGAATACGACATAGATCCGTGGATCGCCCTGAGGCTGCGCTGGCCGGCGCTCTGCGGTTGGTTGGCGATCTTCGCCCGGGCACGTCACAGGTGCCTCGTTTGCGGCGAAGTGGAGCCGAGGAAAGGCCCGCAGTTCCGCAGATGCACGACACCCGGATGTCCCTTCGTCCATTGTCCCGAGTGCTGGGACGACATCGGTAGGATTTGCTATGCTTGCGCGGACATTGGCGAGACAACGACGGAGGACGACACAGACGAGTTTGACACTCACGTAATAAAGTAGAAGGAGGGTTGTACATACGATTTCGTGGATGTTTAATTCGATACGCGGATTGTTATATCATAAACGCCTTATATTATCAAGTCAATTAGATTTATATAATAAAGTTTTTATTTCATAAAAGGAGTTACACGAAGGAAATAACGAGTACAAATTCAGAATTTTACGATTATTTACAAATATGTTTCCAAAAATTGAGGCTTATAATTTCGACGAGTTTTGAATTTCCCGTACTCCATGAAAATAATGTTTTTTTTATAAGATATGCGTAAATACATAATATAAATCTAATTGATTTGACAATTGATATTCAGTATAATGTACAATAGTATAATTAATACCAATATTATATATCAAAAAGTTATCTGTATGCCGATGTATATACACATTATACTGATATTTATATCATTCAGTTTATTATTTAATTGTTATATATAAAAGCGAAAAACATCAATAACATAATCGATATAAAAAATACCGGTTTCAAGATGGAATCATGGAATTTAGTTCGACATTCGAAGATCGATTCTAAATATTTGCGTATTTTTTACATTATCTTCATACTTCGTACATCAAACTCGGGAAACGCAGTAAAAAGTCTCGATCTTTTTATTATGCGTACTTCGCTGCGACGTTGCCTTGAATTTTAATTGCTAGTTTTTATTAGTGTTATTTGAAAGAAGTTTCTTGACACGCCGCGAGCGGAAATCTTCCGCTCGGTGATAGCTATATTCGTGTTGAAGTTTTTTCCGTGTAAAAGAAAGCCGCGCGACTAGGATTCAAGTGAGGAAAATATATATCAGAGGATCCCCTGCACCATCGAGCAACGAAGATAAACACGACGTCATAAATACGCGCGGAACATATCACGATACAGTATATTATGAACGATATTTTATTTGCATACCCGCATATGTTACATTCTAATCGTCAAATCGCAACTAAGAAGGACGGTGAGACAATTAGCATTGCGTCATAATAGTTTTGCAGCATATATTCGTTTCCCTCCACGTCGATTTCTGATTAGATCTCTACGTTTTCCTCCTTGGCCATATCCTCGTACCTCTTCGCGTATTTTCCGTCCGAATCGTATTTCACCTTCAGCTCGTTCCACATATCTCTCTTGTTCAACACCAGGAATTTTATCACCTTTCTGACGAGTGTCTTCTGATGATCCGAACATTTCGCACACTCGGTTTCTAGCGCTTCGGTTATGTGTTCTGCAATTATATGATTATTATTCATCTAACGATATTGAATGCGATCGGGGATACCGATGCTTTGTCTCGATGACGTCAGAATCGACCTTTGACACGCGATACAATTAGCCATCAAAGATCTTAACATGTGATTATAGAGATGTTCTTCCTAACAAATTGAATATTTATTAGTCAAGCGTAATTTAACGAGCGATTCAATGCTTCCTAAGCAAAAACGCTTTACAAGCTTGTTTTAACACAAAAGAAACCGTATATCGGTGAATAAAGTTTTCTTTGCATATCTTACGTCACAAGTTACAAAGTTCTCTGCCTCTCTAAGAAATACGTTTTTAAAGCTGCTTCTGCAAACGATTCTTCTTTTCCAATACATTTACACTCTTCCAGCGTCTTAACGGCAATAAATAATTATGAGATCTTTCGATTAAATATAATTAACATTAGAATCAATGCCACGCACGCAGACTATCCAGACGCGAATAATAATCTAATTTAATTCAACTCGTTTGAAATGTTTTTCTATCCAAGCTGCACTTATAATAGCGAACTCTAATGATTTTTCTGGAAATTTCTTATATTTTATAAAAAATTTTGTAAGAATTGAGACTTGTGAAAAATTCTGAAAAAATATATAAAATTTCCAGATACTCCAGAAATAATTGGATGAGGATTTTCGGAATATTTCAGTATCCGTATATATAAAAACTTCTGATAGATTGCACAGATTTTCTCATATTTATTGAGATTTCTCCAAAGATATGTTGGAAAAATCTGAAATACTTTATTCTTATTTTGTCTGAGTTTTTCTGAAAAATGTTCCAATTCGTATAAAAAGTCTGAAAAATTCTGAGCATTTTAAGAAAGTCTGAAAATTTTTATAGAAATTCTGATTAATAGTATGAAAAATTCCGAGACATTTTTCCACTAGAGAATAAAAGAACACGTGTGCGATACTCACTCTTCAGTTCAACAGCTTCAGCGGGGCATCTAACGTTGGGCTTGTCCAGCATACAATCGACATACCGCTTCAGCAATCGGTCGTTACTAAGAATTTGATCTACATCTATGTTGTCGTATTTATGCGTGTACTCGTCCGATGTGTCCGCGTGGACGTAGACGACGGAAATTACAGCGAACAGGCAAATCACTGCGAGTTTCATGACTGCAACATCCATATACACGTCCGATTAAACGGGATCGAACGAAGCTCGAGTTTGGGGTAACTGCGTGTTGTGCCGCGAGTGATTTTGAAAGAATTTCATGGAATCTACAATCATGTTAACGGCATAAGCGAATATCTATCACTTACGGAAACTTACAACCGATCTCTTACGGAAAAATTATACTACAAAAGATTACTGTAGTTGTGCGAAAAACTGAATTCATACAATAATATTATTATTAGGCTACTAAGATCCAGCCCTCGGATTGTAAGTGGCATTTTTTTCTAATTAACTGTAAGATTCATATAGGTTTACTTATTATTGTTTACATAAATTTTGTATCACGATATTCATCGCGAAAAATTAAGGGAAGATCGATCGCGTTGCGTTTCTTGAAAGAATATCTGCAAGCGCATCTGCTCTTCAATAACATATCAAAATTTGCGAATTTGATTGTTCTTCTTCAAGAACCCTGTTAAATATTAAAGGATGGAATTTAAACCAATACTTTGGGTTAAATAACATTTTGTTACTTTTAACTACTGTGTCTGTCGAAATTTATTATTTTAACACAAATTAAACAGTATTATTTGAACCTCATTATTTTAGTTAAATTAACGATCGACATATTGAGTAGGACAGTGGGCGACCTATAGAAATAATTAAAAGTAATTCAAATTGAGTATAATTTAACACTATGAATTCAACAGTGAAGATCACACGTTGAAGCGGTATTGGATTCGCGCGAGACACGTAATGAAAACACGACGTCGCACGACGATAAAAAATATCGGACGAGGCGTGGTACATTTGCATTTCGATCAGACGCGATTGCGCGGCGAGGAATAAGTCTTGAGACACGTGTAATCTTTTCAGATTAACACTGTTAAATTCGTAGTGTCAAATTACATTCAATTTGAGTCATTTTTAACCATTCCTATTATAGATCGCTCTTACTCAATATGTCGTTAATTTAACTAAAACAATGTTAATTTAAATCAATGGAGTTAAACTAATACTGTTTTGTGTTAAAACAATAAATTTGGACACACACATGGTAGTAAAAAGTAACAAAATGTTACTTAACTCAAGGCGTTGGTTTAAATTTCATCCTTCAATATTTAACAGTGTACAGACCCCTTTTGGGAGAGCGTCACAAATAAATTTCCACATTTAATAATCGGTGCAATTATCTTCTTTTTTGTCGGTTTGCGTTTATGGAACACACTGCCCCATGTGTCGGTGGGGCGCAAACCCGAAAGTTAATGCGACGGTAAATTTATCTGCGACAGTTAATTTAGCTGCGCAATCACGTCCAGCTTCGAAAGCGGAGTCGCGACAAAGGAGTTCGCGCCGATCGACGCACGATAAATGCTCACCTAACACGTATTATTCGCGATCTGACGTAATTGTACGAGATGTACCCGTGTGACTTGACTTTATATAGATGCGAAGAAGCGCACGGCAGGGTGGGAATGGTACCGATTCATTCCGCGAATTCCGCCTTCATCATCAGCCAACACCTTCACCTTCGCACCCGCGATGGAAAACGCTTGCACGCGTCAGCATCGGCTTTAATGACGCACTATCATTTTTCTCTCTTCTCACTAGAGGACTTAAAAATGCAAAAGTGATTATCAACGGAGTGTCATTGCCATGCACAACGATCGCTTCTTCTTGGGGAAAAAAAAGGAACTATCCAGCTGACGCCGTCTCCAATGGGCATAATTTAAAATCTATTTTCCGCGAATGGCACGTTACAGAATGGGATGGAAAATTTTCTTTTTGTAGAAATTTTAGATTTATCACATGATCTATGCATCGATTTTAATCTTCGCATTTGCATACCATTTAAAAAGCGATGTAACTGGCGATTTTTCATTCTATTTACATTCATCTCTTCTTTATAAAAAATTCTATCACGAGAATAGAAGGAGCAATATAATTTCAACGCCTTGAAATTAATATCAATATAAATTATTATTGCGACAACAAAACTGATTATAGATAAAACTGGATTATAAAATTAATATTCAAGGCTCCGCAATGATCGAACGAATAATTCATTTTTGATTTCTGATTTCAGAGAAGTGATTTTTCGAGACTCGCTGTACCTGTAAACATCTCGGGCGATGTTATTTCCAGAAAATGTCAGCTCTATTTTTCATCTCATTTTTTCAAACGTTACTGAACGACTATAACTTTTCAAGACTTGACATGGTCGTTCATCTTTCTGTCATTATTAACAAAAATATCTCAAGCGCAACATACACGCGCATTCTCTTTCTCTCTCTTTTTCGCTCAATTGCATTCGAACTGAAACAAGCAGAAGCGTAAGTAATGCGCTGCGCCGGTTCGAAGAAACGTAGTATACGAGAAAAATATAATTGAAGGATATCGGGTAATTAGAAGAAAAACATCGCAAAAAAACGTTACACGTTTTTAATCTAATAGCTTGATTAGCTATGACTCGATGATCCTACGATGTTTGGAAGCAATTGAGACTTATTAAAGTAATCAGTATATAATTATTACCACGTGCATATTTCACACGAGGCTTTATCTCTCTCTTATCAGTATATAATTATTCCCACGTGCATATTTCACAGGAGGATCAACGTTAACTTGTATTCATCTGGGAGACCAGTGGAGAAGCAAGAAGGTATAGCGTTCACAGAAATCGTCACACAAGTCTTTCTTAAATGAAAATATCGCATAATTTATTTATCGCACAATATGTTCGACGAATATCCTTGTCAGAGTATACATCATAATAAGTAAATTGTAAAGAGTCTAATTTTCTGTTGTTCAATTGAGAAAATAGTGCGCACAGTGTAACACGCGTGTCGAAGATCATATAGACAATTTATTGTGACCGAAGCGGTACTTGATACGTCATTCTTTATCCGACTACAGTTGTTTCGTAAGGATTGTTCTATTAGGGTTAAATTTCGATGTTGACGCGCTATAGCTAAAATATCGACTTTTGCATACATATCGCAAAGACGAGACCTTTAATCGCTGATCTCGATTGCTTACCTACGATACGCACAACGCTTACGAGAGGAAGCCGTCCCAATAATACACATTAGCTATGTATCACCAAATATAGTCGGATAAACGGAAGAGGTATTTGTTTAATATCTATACAAAATATGAGCGAGTCGTTTGTATTTTAGCGTCGCTCTGTTCATACAAATGTTTCTCTTCGCGCGTGCGCGCGCACACACACATACAAATACGCACACACACATACATAACATACGCACGCACAAACGTACAGGCACACAAAGAGAAAGTCTGGATATAGAATTTGTCTACCTACTTAAACCTGAGTAGGTCTTTACTCCTGTTGTTATGTACAAATAGATAGGCTCTCTTTTATATCTACATAATTAGGACCTATATATACATTTCACCGTGTCCCTCTATTTAGACTTACATATACAATTTTAATAAGCGTGAAAATTTCGGGGACAATCGATTTAAATATTTAACATTATGGTACGGCTACGAAATTCCTGCTCTATTACTTTAGTGGTAAGTAATATACAAGCATAAGTTACATTCTGAAAAACATACTCGCGTCGTCATCCAACGTTTCGTAAAATAAAAATCGCAAATTGTTCACATCAGTCGACCCAAAAAGATCATCCGCGAGTCGGATCACTTTGATGACATTGAAATTATCTTAAAAAGTATTCAATGAGATTCGCATCTAAATTGTTTAATTTTTTTATTTATGTATATGATAATATTGATCGATAAATTATTCTTACGTTTTGAATGGGAGAGAATGTAAAAGTACGGCAAAAATAAAAATAGTTTCTCTCAATAATTTTTACATACTTTGTGTATATCGCTTTGAAATAAACATTTCCATAAATGTTTCTTACGGAGGCAGCTTTTGTGGTATCACAAAATTCAACACACGCGTACTAATATTAAAAAGGTTATTTTCGTGGATTTTGACTTTTAAAGTGATGGAAAATAATTACGCTCTCAAAGTATCTGTTAGGTGTCTTTTTCGTTACCGAAAATTTAGTTTAAAATTTTATCGTAATAATAATAATAATAAGGGCGACTCTTTATTGTCGCAAGGTTATAATTCTTTGTGCTTTGAAGCATATTATCGTTAAGAAGGTATTCCCTTGTCGTATATACAAATACTATACAAATAACAGGCAAATTATCCAGTACTATACATCGTACATTAATTGAATATGTGAATATTTGTATCATCCTTCGTCAATAAGGAATTTTTTCAGACCAAATAAAGGAATCAATTATCAAATAGATTATATAGCGTCACATACATAATTATATAATCATGGCTTGCATGGTACGCATAATGTGTATCATAACATATTTTAATTATATGGATTGTCAACCGGTTTATCAAGATTTATCATTCTATATTTCTTGTGAAATAACCAATTTCTTTTATATATTACATCATTAGGCTGAGTTTCCACTGAGCGCGTCACGCGTCGCGTCGTCTGTCGTTAACCAATCTGAACATCCCGTCACAAATAATGTAATAAAATAAGATGTTTTGATTGGTTGCGATGGATGACGCGACGCGTGACGCGCTCAGTGGAAACTCAGCCTTAGTCTTCATTCATATACGTACATTCGTACATATCAATATTTGAATAGCAATATATATCTAGCTAATAAATAACAACAATAATTATCATAGAGTAGTTAATTTCAATAATTTCTATACTGTCTTAAAAAGTTTCGATATATATCTTAGTACACTGCTTTGTATACTACGATATTTTATAACTCAAAAACAAAGATGCATGAATAATCTTGATATTTCCTTATTGCCGAATATGAACATTCAAAACAGAAAGTTGCGCGACGGGCATTATCTACACACGGAAATATAACACAGTGGAAGAATTAATTGAGCAATACGTTCAATGGCTCTACGTAGGCAGTGTTAAGAGATTCTTTCAAATAGCATTTAATTGGAAATGATAAGTAAAATATATTAAGGGCCGATTCTCTAAATATTTGTAAATGCTTGTCACAATTACTGAACTGTTTATTATTTTCGATATTTATAGCTAGCCTATAAGAAAAACCAATTTGAAAACATTATAAAAAAGCCATTTAAAAAAAGAACAAAGAAGCGATTGAACAATTTCCGAGATTTTATCATCGTAGAATCGGCCCTGAACTCATTGCGAGTTTTATCACAAAAAAAACATAAATAGCGCCTGATTATGAATCCATTTCATCCTACGTTGAACAATAGATCGCGTTATATCATAGCAACATCCTTGTTTAAAAGGATCAGCAACAATGCATCTACTATAATATGCATATACATGCGTTTTCTTTTTCTTCCGTTTCCTCTCTTCATCTGTCTTATATTTAACTAAATCAGACTTAAGAATTTTAGTTATATCTAAGACTTAGCTTATAAGATTAGAGATGACTTAGAGTGGCAAAATAGTCGCAAATTTTTACACATTTGATCAATTGGCTGTGATCCAACCGTTAGCTACTAGATAATGAAGAATTTTGCTTTCTGGTTCTGATTGAGGTACAATACTCGATCTTCTATTACCGTTTAAATATTCCTGTGACATTAAAAACGATATTAGCAAATTATATGCAACAGTTACAACAATAAAAGCAAATCGACGTTCATCACTTACTTGTAATAACAATGTCTTTTGCGTCAAATACTGAGTCGGCTTTAGATCAAGTTGAATACATAAGGATTTTTCTTGCTTCGTTAAAAGATGAGACGCAGCCTCCAATTCTATATCTCGCTCTGGGATAGAAGTGCTACCACCGCTGTAACCTTTTTCTTGTGAGGAACTGGGGCTGGAAGTCGATTGATTGGAAGTGTTTGGATTGCTATCCGACTCCGCCCACTGATTGGCTGGAGTCGTCGTCCGATTGTGACTGGTTTGACTGACTGTAGGGCTGGCCAAGTCTTGCTTTACAATGTATTTTCGGTCGATTGAAGAGTAACTTTTTTCTTCTTCTCTGTAAAGAAAAAAGAAAGAAAATGCGCACAATTCCTTTAGCCGTATAGAATATTTTATTAGTAATTCTAGA
Source organism: Temnothorax nylanderi (assembly GCF_030848795.1). NCBI lineage: Eukaryota > Metazoa > Arthropoda > Insecta > Hymenoptera > Formicidae > Temnothorax > Temnothorax nylanderi. Next base: position 172,542 of record NW_027249236.1, read on the forward strand.
ATTTTAAAAGTTTAACAACAGTCTAAGATATTGTAACAATACTATTGCTGCAACTTGAAAAGGAGCTTTACATAACAACGCTTAACAGAAACAATGAAGCAGACAAAATTTTCATTAAATATATAAATACAAAATAGACAAAGATATGCGTGATGATGTGAGAAGTAGCGATAATTATAAATCCCGCAATACAAAATGTAACATTTGATCCTACAAATATGACATCTCACCTTCTTTTTGAAGTGCTGCGTTGTATTGGCGTGGACGGCCCACTGCTGCCCTAAGTGAAATGCAAACTGATACAATCTGTTCACAAATGCCTGGCAACACGCACCACAAACAGTAGAATTAGTTAAAAATAAGCAAAAGCTAGTATATACAATATAGTTAAGGGTCTCAACTCTTTCTTTTAATTTTTATTGTACATATAAATGTACGATGAGAATAAAAGCCAAATATAGAGACAGTTGTGATTATTTTAAATAATTTTCTTCACATATCCTTTACGAAAGTATGAGATCAATGGAATATATATAAAGTTTATTACAAAAGAAGATAATAGAAATAGTAAAATTGATACATATAACATAATATTAATATATATCTTGTTACAGAGATAAATGTCTTGTCCACACACTTATACATATACAACATATAAATTCAAAGTAAAAGTTAAATGTCTATGTATAAATTAACACTGACACAAGTAAAAAGTTAAATATCTATAATAACGCACACAAAAATGACATGGTATAACAATTATAATAAGAAGCACAATAACATTGCTGCTTAATATCATTTTTTCAGGTGATATTTTGAGTGATATCTGTAGGTATAAAATATTTCAAGTGATATCTGTAAGTCTGAGATATCTTGGGTGATATCTCATAGTAACGTCATACATTGATATGTACTCAGCTTTAGCATGCGTTAGCATTTAGTATTAAAAAACTACGATAATATATCATACTCTTGTTATATAAATATATGACTAGCTTTTACGAATGCACATATATAAAAGTATCATGAAATATAAAATATTCTACATCCATACAGTGCCATAACAAGACGTTATATAAAAATAAAAATGTATACTTACAGATTTCTTTTCAGTCCAGTGATCCACTGTGTCATTTTGTCTTTGAGTCTGCGCAAGAACCTGCTCGAAATGAGCGCATTCCTCGTGTCTCGTAATGCCGTTCTCACGATATCGATACAGCTCCGAGAGCCGTAAGCGCAATTCTCTTTCCCTCTCGAGATTTGTTAGGAACTGTTCGTGCTCTTGTGCTGTGTAAAACTGTGCGAATACACGCATTCTGTCCCTAAATTCTCTGCGTAAAATAAACGAAATGCTTAATACGTTGAACGAGCGAAGACAATTAATCTATCAAAATATTGCGCAAAACACAAAGAAAAAAGTAATAATATTAATATGAATCGTACTTTTCTTCTTTCGTCCATTTTTTCTTTATTCCTTTATCTTTCCTGGATGATGCAAAAAAAGCAGACACAAGCTGGTAATCTCTTACGACGCGTTTTCGTCTGGCTCGCTCTCTGAGATTACTGGTGTACATATCAACTTGTGCTAGTTTAAGTGCGATATCAAGATCATCGTCTTCGGCAGGGTTCAGGAACAATGAAGAAACGAGAGACTCGGCCTCATGATTGTAATCCTGAAAAAGCATCATAATTGTTAAATTGCATTTCTAACAAAAAAATGAGATCATATTTTAAAAATCACACCTTTAGAAGAATAGCGTCACAACTCAAAAATTTACAATTTTCGGGAAAGAAAAAAAACAAATTTAATTCAATTTTTTTGAATTGTGAGATAACTAACGCAATTACAATTATGATATTCTATCATAATGAAATTTATACTGTTTTTTGAGGTCCGGTGGGATTCACTGGTCAATTCACTTACGACACTTCATCCAGCGACCGCAACATAATCAGTTTGAAAGAATAACGATACTTCTGTCCCGTGCAGCGGATTTCGCATATAGACGTGTGACACTTATAGCACGTAGGTAATATTTTAAGCATACTTTTTATAGGCTTAACTCAAAATCGAAATTTGAATTGTGACAGTATTTTTCTAGGATTGAGAAAAGTCCCGATTTTACTCTCTCAAAATCATCTCGTTGAGGCATGTAACCCAGTTGTGCGGCTTCTTCCGGGGTGATGTCCAATGGTGGTAATCTGGACGTGAGGTCAGGGGATAGAGGACCATGATCGGACTTTGTCTGATCCGTAAGATTTGGTACGTAGCTATCCGTAGGTGGCCATGTGTGCTTTCCGATGTTACCATTGAGATACCTAGCGATATATTCTTCTTTCGCTTCTGTAATGATAATGAAATAAATTCTATAATGATGGGATGCCAAATAGCTCAGTGCTAGAACAATTGCCTGCCAAGCTAAAGATCCGGGTTCGATTCCTGGACTCCCACATACATAACACAAGAAATTTAGAATAAAAATAAAAAATAAAGTACCCAAAACTGTATTTAATCCCAAGGTAACTGGGAATTATGGTACTATATTACTCCTCAAAGACCAACAATCTCCAAGCAACAACAATAATAAAATATTATAGTGTAAGGGTGGAGTCCCATGGATCGGATTCCGCGGAAGCGGAACGAGCGGATCACCAATCACAGGACCGTTTCGACGGAATCTTTGAAAGAGTTCTATCAGAATGATCCCGTGATTGGTGATCCGCTCGTTCCGCTTCCACGTAATCCGCTCCATGGGACTCCACCCTAAAAGACGAAGGGAAAACGATACGAACTAATTTAAAAAATCGACTCCAGACTTTGTGAGTTTCTCACGATGTTTACAAAGCATGTCAGTTGAATTACCTTCTGGCGTACGCGTCTCGATATGTTTGCTGATGTCTTCCCAGTTTCCGAAGCCAAACTGTTCGATAGCGTCCAGAAGTCTCAGCTGTTCTCTAGCTGTCCAATTGCCACGGCCATTGAATATGCTGATCGTACCAGAGTCCTAAGTTGATGTTTGTAGAAGTATATTAGTGCTAGCACTTCTGCAGAGTATAATTTCAAAATTGTCTGTTTGGTACATACCATAAATTGATAGGCATGATTATTTTTATGTTGACCAATTTCAGCACCGGCGGAAAAACACTGAAAACAATTTACAAAGTTAATACATCTTTTAATTAATTAATATTATCAATTAATATTTTTTAATCAATATTTCCAATTTTGTAAATAGTTTTCATATTTTTTTAAATATTAAATTTATGGGTCAGAGTATCTCATATTCATACTTTTATACAAAAATAGATTCAAATATCGTATCTTGCCAAAGAATATCATTTCTTGCCAAAAACAAAATGCTTACTCAGTATAAATAATTTAAATGACAAATAATATTCAAAAATATTGATTACTATGAAAGAAACATTTGTGCGCACTTCAATGATCATTACATCACCTGTTAAAAAACTACGATAAATATTCATATACGATTTAAAATTGTAATATCAAAGTTTCATAGACGTCACATTTCAAAATATCCGCCAATACGCCCACGTGTATTTTAGCCATCGCAGCTCCATTCACAAGTTCGTAAATAGAATAAAGGTGCTTAAAAAAGGGGGGAGGGAAAATGGAGGGTGAGAAATGCGGAAACACAAGTGAAACATACCTAAAAGCGGATGTTGACTGAAACTATGAGAGAAGTACGAAATAAAAAGTGAACAGATGGAAAGGAGAAAATAATAAGAAGAGAAAGCGGGGAACGTGGCACGGAGAGGAGAGAAAAGGAGAGCGGAGAAACGGGAAAGGGGTCGAAGAAAGAAACGTGGCAAGGGGGAGCCGAGGCTGTCACGTGACCCAAAATGGTCGTCCGAACGGTCGACCCACCTGCAAGCAAAGGTCGAACTCCGGGCACTCGATGCACTTGACGCGTAAACCCGCGATGTCCTCCTGGCAATAGGTGCAGTTGTACTTGGCGTACAGATCTGAAACGCAAGGCGCATAACGATATAGAGACGGCGATAACGGCAAGGCGGAAGGGGGGGGGTGGGCGGGCGAGCGAGAGGGTCGCTCGACGCCGCGACACGGAATACGCACCCGCCATTATTGTCCCGCTGGATCCTTCCCAGAACAGATTCGGGTGACGTCACCGCATACCATCGGGCCAGTGAGTTTCACGGTATCACGAGGCGCTGGGACGCGGTGCCGCCGCCGTGATCATCATCTTTCCGTTCGCGTATATAGGATCCCGCGCGAGAAGAACGTCGCGGAATCGCGACGCGTCTCTCTCTCTCTTTCTCTCCCCCCTGCGCAGCCCTCCGTTCACCCCGTGCAGACGTGTGTGATCCGCGAGGAACACCGACCAAAGAAAAAAAAAAAAGGACCGGAAGGGTCGTGTTTACGGCTGTTGCGTCGCGCGACGAATACGCATGCGCCGGGCGTCACTCAGCTGCTCGCCACTGTCCGCGCCGCTCTTGATCATTCTTCGAACGTGGCCCTCCGACGACTAGATGACTCTCGCTCCCGCCCCACTTCCGCTTCAACTTACGCCATAGACGTAATAAGTGTAGATCGGGGGGTCGATCCGTGTATCTTGAAACGCGCGAGCCGCGAGGTGAAAATTGCAAAAGTGAAGAAATTCACTAGAGTAGCCGCGATTTTATTTGTCGAAATCTAGTAAATCTGCTCACTTTTGGTAATTTCACTTTTCCTTGATTCTCTCTGGCGCCACGTGACGCGCAATGCTCGCGCCGGACGAAAGCGCGAAAATCGTCGATGTTTCCCCCATTCGACGCTTCGATTTGAATATCTTTTTCAAGAAATTTATCGCCACTCGAATTGATGACGTCAATAGAAGGTCAAAACATTTTTAATATTTTTAAATATATATATATATATATATCACTTTTCTCTGCAATAATTATCTCTTTTTTAAATGAGTGCTCTTTTTTTTAACATTTGGTTTCTTAGCAACCGATAAAACAATGAATATAAGAGCGATAAAATTGTTTATTTTACTTGTCAGCGAGAAGCATGATTTTAAATGGAGTTGTCATTAAATCAGGAATTCCGAAAATGTTCGTAAGGAATGTGCGCAAGGTAACATAATAAATAATTGAGATATTTAATATTCTCGATACAGTATATCATATTAAATATCATGATTAATTATTAATTAAGTATAAATCATTGTTGTATGAAAGAATCGTAGAATATATTTTTATGTATATCTTAAATCGTCTGGGACGAGTCTTAAATGTTATTACAGCTGTAATTAAGTTGTATTGTTGGATTAGTGCCAAATGTATGTCGTGTATCTACTAAATAAAGTTGGAAACGTAGTTACCCAGTTTCAAAATAACTTTTATTAATTAAAATAAATTTTTATACTTTTTCTGTAAATAAAATTTGTCAAAAATTCCAGTTTACATCTTTACAAAGCAAAACTTGATAGAAAGAGGAATAAATAATCTTCTGTGCCAATCTAATGAGTCGACGAAAGATATTTTGCATTTTGAGAAAAAAATGTTTTCTCATTAAGAACTCAATTTAACTCGATTTAGATACAACGCATGTACAGTGCTCCAATATTACGAAGATCGTTCGGCACAAATCAACCGCTTGCAGAGTGCAACAAAGCGTTCGAGAAATTTAAATTGAAGCAAGCAAAGATGCAGGTATACATAATAATTCCAGTCTTAAAAGCTCGACATAAAAATTGCATGTTAATGCATGCATCGTTTTATCTCACTAGTGCGACGACGGGCTTCCAGTCTACTTAAAGGGTGGCATGCGCGATAAAATACTGTTTAACATCACGCTAGCTTTGCTCTTGCTTAACACGCTCCAATCAATCTACACAATTAAGGAGTTCTTGACAAGATTTTAATTTTGCGCGTGTCGAAAGTTCAGCTCTTGGAAGTTCAGATATTTTATTTGGGAATCGACTTGTATAAGCCAGAATATTAAATAATTTCACTTTATGTAAAACATCAATACATCTGGTATATTACGCACGCATACAAACATACACACGACTACATATGTCATGCATTTACGTACATTATTTATATTTAATACCGCTCCTAATTTTGGAAGAGATTTAATAAGGCACTCGATTATACGCTGCAGATGTCGATATTATTCCATCAGTCTGTTAAATATTGTATAATGAATTTCGTGGAAGAGATTTATAATTTATATCAGTTTAAATTTAATTTTTGGTTTGCTACAAGCGAGACGCGGCATATCAAAATTAGAAACTTCTATGTTCAATAAGCAACACTAAATGCAAAAGTCGACGTAAACAGGCAACAGCTCATATCAGTTTAATGTTTACAACTTGTGGACGTATTTATATGTCCGTAATTATAATTTAATACGTAACAAATAAAAATGTAATTATAAGTCAAAAAATGACTATAAGGTATATTCCTACTGTACATAAATTAATATTTTGGCGTATTTGTATAATTTTGCGCTCCGTGAAAATTCGATCATATTTGATATGAATGTATAGTATGCAAAATTGTACAGTATTTCCTTCAAACTATTTTCAAGCTATCGTAAATATCGTACATAAGTATGGGAAAGTCAATTTTATACTTTCCACATATTGATAGCGCGAGCATATTACATATTAAAAAATACAATATTTTTTTATATCACAGAAAAACGTATTTACATTATGTTACAATGTTACACACTTGTTCCGCTAGTAACATTTAATAAAGTTACTTATGAAACATTATTTAATAAAGTTTCTTATAATTCATTCTCTACTTTTGCTATTTTGCTGTGAACTTTCTTTTCCACTAATATTTATATTATTTGAATTTACATTGGTTTCCTCTGCAATCGATTTTCTATTATTTTCTGATATATATTTGTTATTATGCATGTTGGCTGCATGTTCCTTCGGCGATGTCTTTTTTCTTCGTTGTATTAAAGCCTTTAGAGCTTCGTTGAATTGTAATAATGTCTCAGCGATTGGCCGTTCCATATATTTAGCTGCAATTTCATCGAATTGATCGTCTTCCTCCGAGGTTAATTCATGCTTAATGTATTTAAATTGATCTATTATTTCCTTAAGACTTTCTCTAGCATCTTTTACCATCAGTTGACCATTACTTTCCACAGAATAATCAATTTCCTCCGCTATGTGCGAATCGCTCTCAATACGTTTTGTATCATTTGTTGATGCCATTGTATCAGTATCATCACGTATGAAATCTTTCTCAAATTCCTTAAACTGATTTATTATATTCCTTATGCTTTCTCTTACATTTATTGATTTGGGTGTTTTGGCATTCTCTTCTTTATCCTCTTCTTGTACAACTTCTGTCTCAGATAACTCTATGTCAATTTTATCTTGCGACTTTGCAATCTTTTTCGCATCTACTTTTATATCTACAATTTTATTTTCTTCTTCCACTGTATCTTCAGTTTGTTCTAGATTACCTGATTTTATTAGCTTGATTTTACCTTTCTTTTGTGTAACAACTGGCTTCTGTATACTAAATTTCTGTTTACTAAATTCATCATCTTTCATATGTTCTTTCACGATCTTGAGTTCTTCTCCCATTGTTGATGTTTTATCTGTAGATGATGGTTCTTTTAACTCCTGTTCCAATATTTCTATCCCTTTTACCATCTCCGCTGTTACTCCTTTCTTCTTCATTGGTTTTATTGAAAGTTCTATATTTTTTCGTTCATCGTTGACTTCTCTTCTCTGTTTGGCTTCTAGCTTCTTTTCTTGAATCATTTTTTTAACAGTTTCCTTAACACCTTGAGTTTCTTGACGTAGATTTGCACCGTTTTTAGATTTTCCCTTAATGATATTTTCTTCTTCAATCTTCGTTTTTTCATCAGGTTTTACATCACTAATATCAGAAACATCTTCCCATGTAGTACTTTCCATAGATGTCACGTTATCGTCTGGCAAATCATTAAACATTTCTACTTTTTTCTCCATTGTATCATTTTCAGTTTCAACTTCGATATCCGAAAAATTTTGCTCAACAGTTTCTTCGACCTCCTCAAGTTTTTCTATTGACTCCACAAGTTTGTCAACTACTTCCTCTTCAAGTGACGTGTTCAATTTCATGTTTTCTGTATCATTTACCTGGTTTCCAAAATCCATCTTTACAGAAGACCTTGATTTTGCTTTATTAGGATCATATTTGATATTCGATTTTCTTTTCATAATAAATATACTTGGCTTCGTTTTAATCCTAATAGGCGGTAGCATGTTGTGATTTAATGTTATATGCGAAAATCCATCGATAGGATCAATAATATCATGAGTTCTTAGGTAGGGCTTTATATTCGGAGAATACTTGCTTCTTGCTTCCATCAAGAGATGAGTAAACTGTAGCATTTCAGGATCATCGGTAGTGAGGTTCTCTTGTTTTGAATAACTGTAATAAGTGTTTTTTCTATTAAAAAGTACCATGACGCAGGCAGTAAGGAACTTGTTACAGGCAAAATAACTTACACCCAAGAAGCATTGGTCTGTGTAAATCTTGATACCCCGGTTTGTGCAGTAAACACATCAATATGCACATGTACTGGTTCGATTGAGTCTCTCTCAAGTCTGTGTAACTTAGCGATTGCCAATCCTCCAGGATAATTAGAGCTAGCCACGCATAGTAGAAACATGGAGAATATAACATTCAATACAAGATGACCAAAGACTAATAACGCTAGAAAACCATTCAACGTCGTTTTTGCTCTGTTTTCCCATCTAATTTCCAACAAGAAATAGTTTTTACATTATTACATTATATATAATTATAAAGATTCATAATCGGAAGCTTAATTCGCCATCAGTAGCTATAATCTGACCTCTATAATTAAATTCTAGAGTGTTTTATTGATAAAGGGACAAAAAATATACATATTTAATTATTGAAAAAATATAGATTTTTCTTTATATCTTAAGAGCAGAAAGCATAATAATAATAACAATTGTAATTTCGTAATCCTTACAATTATAAATACATTTTAAACAATTATTTTAGTAAATTAGAATTACTGATGGAAAATTAATCAAACTATAATTAAAATGAAACATATACTTACATTCTGTGGCAAGCAGCAGCTGCGCCAATATTCAACAGTGGAAATACGTATATTATGAATCTCAATTCCTTGTGTGGTAAAAATGAAAATAATAGGATGAATATGATAGCTGGAACAGTAAACAGGCGAACTCTAGCATCCCAGATCATCCCAAAGGGAATTAGAAAGTATGAAAGTGCTAGACCTCTCGGCAATGCTGAATAAAAGTACCATAAAAATGGTGATGTCTATTCATTTGTCAAGTTCATTTACGTACTGATTTATATATTGAAAGATTACAAATATCTGTTCAAGGATCTCTAATATCTCAATTAAAAGTGCATGTTTGAGAATTTATGGTAGGTGGCCACATATTATGACCAGAAATTTGAAAAAGTGCTGTAAGTAACCAATCATATATTTCGTAATATGATAGATCGAAAACAATTTTTTCTGACGTTACAATCCAAGATTTACCATCCGAGATATTGAGAATCCTTAACGGAAAAGTTTGTTATGTCTGAAAAGGATACACCCCATTCGCTGCTCTTATTAAGAATAGTGTTGAAATAAAACACTTCGCCTTCTGGCCACACTAAGCGTCTCCAAAATATTGAATCTATAGTAATAGTAAGGGCTAAGAACAATACACCAGCTGGAACCGCAATTTTAAGTAGTCTAAAAATTATTATAAAACATTATTGTATAATAAGCAAAGTAATTTGGAAAGAAATCGTATAAAAGATTAGATATTTTTTAATGATATAAAACTGTAATCGGTCTTTCGTCTCGATGAGATCCAAAGATACTTTCATGTTAATGTATTTAATACACATAACATTTAGAGATTTGACTTGAAAGCTTAAAAATCTGTGCAGTTTTGCAGAAGACCCTTTGACAATTTTAATCATCTCTGTTTGTAATCTTACAGCCATATTAGGAATCAATGGTCCATGACATAATATGTAAATACCTTTGTATAGAAAGTTTCTGGCTCGCTATATCGTATAAAAGGAATAATCCCAAAAGTATGGCGAGTTCTGCTCTGAATATTATTATTGCTGCAGCCGACGACCAGATAAACAACACATGCTTTTGCCTCAGCCATCCAAATAAGGCCACTAATACTACAATATCAGTCCCATTAATTAAAAAGAACATGTGTAATTAATAATATAAATAATGTGAAATTATATGAGTTAAACATTTTAAAATTTAAAATACTGAAATATAAGCTCTTCAATTAACAAAAATCTATACATATACATATATAAAGAGTTTTACTTTATTACCTAAAGGCATAGCCATTATATTTGGCAGTGGACGACTAAGATAGTACATAAAATGATACTGCGTCACAGTTATGATCACAAACCACTTTGCGAACTGCAGCCCAAAGATACTTTGTAAAGCGTGCCTGTATAACTTCAATGTACTTATTACCAATAATCCCAATATTGCTCTTACTAAAAATAAAAAAACTAATGTTAAACTCTTTATTTTACAAAAATATGTGAAATTATTATTATACTTAAAAATTACTTACCCACATACTGAGCAAAAAATTTATTGAGCTTCAGGTAATTAATACCCGCCACCAATGGTGAGGCAAGACCAGATATGACAATAGGCCCCAAAAAAGAGCGTGGCACGACTCCAGGAAATTCATGATGATCATACTAGAACAATAACAAAAATATGATTTGTTAATTAAAAATGTTTTGTGACGCTAAGCGGGAAATTATATCCGAGTGATCTGACTTGCAATAAAAGTATATCTTTATTTTGTCTCTCAGACCTAGAGACAAAGCTGACCCACGTTAACCTATCTCAACATTTTTTATTTATAAATACAAGGTATTGAAAGATCTTCAACCTTTTTCTCTGTCGAGTCGTACGTACATACGCAAACTTTGTATACAGATCAGGTGTTTGCCAGAGATATTCATAGCAGAAAAGGCACAGTATTTAAATAAAGCTCAAAAAATAAGAATTTGTCCGTTAATGCATTATAAATGAATTAGGGGCGGCATCAGCTGATCGCGAGTTTATAAATACGCGTGCCTATCTGGTACTAAATATAATGCGGCACTTTTTACGTGCTGGCTGCTCGATCACGGCAGTCGGCCGGGGCGGACAACGATCGTCGAGCAACTCGGTGGCCTCCATCGAGTCGGACGACCCGATGATCGTTTAATGTTTCAGTCATTACCTCCGTTAAATTGGCGCCGTGATAGAGGATATCGTGCATCGCCTGCAGGTTGAAGCTCTCCTCGACTTTCGTAAACGGGCAGTATAGCAGGTGCATCAGCGATACCAAGATAACCAGCTGATCCATGATCACCGTTGTGCGTTTCACGCAGAGCATACGTTGCCACTCGACGAACTCTCGGGTCTCGTCATGATAAATTCGACGTGTCGGCACGTGAAGGACACTTTTTCTTTCGTTTTCCCTCAAACACACGGTGTAACCACAGTGTTATTGTGAGGCGGGCACCACACCACGTATACTGTTACAAAACGGAGCGACTCGCGCATGCGTCTCCACGCTCCACAAGTTGATTCTCGATCCTCGGCGGAAAATCTCCGGAATCATTTCGTCTCTCTTCCTTCTCTTAGGAATCTCTTTCTTGAAAAAGTCGATGTTGAAATAGCTATAAGCGTCTTCTTGCTCATTAAGTCTCTAAACCTATGATTTATAATGTAATAAACGAAAAAAATCAATCGAGTGGAAAATAATTTGTTTATCTTTATACGTTAATTTAATTTCAAATCGTCTGTTACGTTATTTTAAATCCTGGTCGAACTTCCATCGCAAACGGCTCTCGTTTTTGAATCTTTTAAGTTTCATCAATCTTATCAATCTAATTAAAACCCTGAAAATCGTAGTACGCTGTAATCCTGCAGAGTAGAGATTTATTAATCAAGAAGAATCATTCGCTCGACTCGCAGCAGCGACGAATTGTCTTTTGTATTGGTCCTTCCCGAGGAAATAGGATGCTCGTGACTTGCATTCACCTCCGGAGCAATTCTTCCGATCGCAAGAGAAAATATCTGCTTCTGGGGCGGACGTCCATCAAACTACAAAAAGAAAATAAAATGCTGCTGCGCGAGAAGATGTCTTATTCCTAAAGAATTCTTCAAACTTCAATCAACTCAATTAAAGACGATTTCGACTAAACTCCGATTGATGACGTCTGAAGACGTCTTTCAATGACGTTAGAGACGTATTAAGACGGAATTAATACGTTATTTGACGTCACTCTGCTACCTATGATACTATTTTGTTAATGGATAGACTAATTAATTTGTTGTTGTTTAATACACGGACGAAATAGATTCGGCAAATTATATAATTTAAGTGAAATAATTTACAAGTGAAATTTAACAAGTAATTCTGTCGGTTGTATTAATCGCTGTTTAATTGTCGAGTTTCTTCGAAGTCCTCCTAATTCAATCGACAACATTGCTCATAACAATATTCCTAATTACATAATCGTTGTTCTTATAATCTAATCTATTTCTCCATATATATGTCACAATAAACGACAACAAAGTTAATTAATTCTATTCGTATGAACAAAACAGTATCGAGCATCACTTGATTACTACATTAGTTAATCGGAGTTTGGTCGAAGTCATCCAAAGAAAATTCATCTCGGTGTCATTTGCATCCAACCGAAGATCGTGACAGATCGTGTATTCCAGAGACACGTTTCCTCCGATCCGATTGCACGCGGCACGCGGCAAGTGAGGATTCCGTTGCGCAAGCTCGCCGACGAAGCGGCGGATCATCTGGTGACAGGCAACAGCCAACAGTAGCGACGAAACATTCATAGTGCCCTTTCAGCCAGTTTCAGCGGCAAAAGCAGCCGGTGTGATTACTGTGATTCAGGATTCGCGATGTCACGTGCGAATCGAGACGTTAGGTAGAACTGGATAGAAAGCTCCTTCTCTCACCATTGCCGGGATAACCCGATCATCTCGGTACTATTTGCAACTCCGTTTGATCTGTCGAGAGATTTCTCTCTCCCTGCGGTCTCTCGTCGCTCGAAAGGCTACCGGCAAAAGGATTGACTGATCACGCTTCTTATTTATACGTTCTAAAGGTAAATTATAAAGATTTGAGGCATGAAATAACAAGTGCATCAAAATTTTCACGCACAATACCTACGTGAAGTTTGCATCGAAACGTTTCATTCTCATTCCTCCCCTTCTTCCCCTCAGCTTGTGGTCGATATCAAAAAACGATATATATAGGGTGTCTCGAACGTACTCGTACTTATCACTTGTTATTTCAAGAACTTTTCTCTTAAACTAGAAGTCTCTAAATCAATATTCCTTAGCTAAAACAACATATATAATTTTATATACATGTACGTATACATAATTAGTCAAATGTTTCTAAATTTTGTTTTTTTCTGTGTCTTACGTGGCAATTACCAGCAATAAATATTTTCTTTATTCCGACTTACAATATTTTTTGTTTATTATGAAAAATGATATACCTTGTTATATATTTATATACCTTTTATTATAATATATATTACCTTTGTACATTTATCATGAAAACATCATACAGCTCTATATCAAAACATTTTGCTCATCCTATGCTACATGATAATAAATGCTATACCAGAATACACTGTTATTTCCCCAAAAATTAATATAAATATGTGTATGATATATCAAGAACAGCCTTAATATTCTCTGCGATATTAAAAACAAACGCTCTTATTTTATTGTTGAATACATCTTTTACAACTTATAGTAACCGTTCTCGAAGGAATTATAGCACATTAAAAAATATACTTCGCTTTCGTTTCCTTCATTATAAAACTTGAAATCAAACAATTGTCTTATTATATAAAATACCAATTTTGGTAATCCAGATGTTAAAATGACGAAGAAGGAAAAATGCATTAACACGCGAATAACAGGCGATAGATAAGTAATAGATGAATGATGGTAGATCAAGGCAGTTGACGTAATAATACGTTTTGCAGCATCATCTTTTCGTTTATCGTGGCTGCTTCATCTCATTGCAGTCGTTGCGCTCAAGACATTGGATTTTCGAGTTTTGACCCAGGATTTAAACTGCAAAATGTCCGTCGACGCATATAACAGAGTCACGCACTGCATCTTCGATATGGACGGTTTATTGCTTGGTAAGGTATCGAGACGGAGTCAGATATCTTTCTGACCATTCGATTCGTAATTAGTCCTTATTGTCTGTCTTTTACTTCAGATACAGAATATCTGTACACCAAGGCTTTCAACCGTATCACCAATCGTTATGGCAAGGAGTTCACGTGGGAGCACAAGGCGCAAATAATGGGTTTCAAGAGCAAGGACGTTGCCGGATACGTAGTTAAAATGTTGGAATTACCGTTAACAGCGGACGAATTCAGGCAAGAGATTATTGGGATCTATCAGGAGTTGTTTCCGCATACCAATCCCATGCCAGGTAATGCTCTACATCGTAACACATCCATTGATATCGGACTAAGTTGTTACGTAATTCTGATCGATTTCCTGATACAAATTATACAATCCGTTGTGCACTGTGTAATAGGCGCCGTTCGGTTACTGAAGCACCTGAAAGAGAACAACGTTCCGATTGCGTTAGCCACGGGCTCGGATCGAGAGAACTACGAGTTGAAAACCAGGCATTGGCACGATCTTTTTGAGCTCTTTCATCACAAAGTCCTCGGTGGCTCGGATCCCGAAATCGCGCACGGAAAACCGGAACCTGACATATTTCTCGTAGCTGCCAAGCGTTTCCCCGACAATCCGGATCCTTCGAAGGTAACGTGACTTTCGGATACGGTCGTTTAACCATCAAGTGTAGCTTGTAGAATATCATTTCGATTAAGCATCGTTCAGACTCTAATTTCAAAGCTGATTGAAATCTAAGAGTCAATTATCTACAGTGTTCAAGACAGCTTTCTTTTTAGTGCCTGGTCTTCGAGGATGCGCCGAACGGCGTGAAAGCAGCACTTAACGCCGGCATGCAGGTCGTTATGGTGCCGGACCCGATGCTTCCCAAACGTTATACGAGCGAAGCGACTCTGGTCTTGGACAGCCTCGAGAAGTTTCAACCAGAGAAGTTCGGATTACCGCCATATGTGACGTAGTACATCCTTCTGTTGGTTTATCGCGTGTGACACGGATTTCGTGGACGAAATCATCTTATTTTAAAAATAACTTAATTCGCGTAAAATTTCCTTAATCGCAATCTTTTGTTTTATTTGTATCTTATTCCTTAGCTGATTGGCATGTTTCTCGTTAAACTTCTTTATCCGTGTCGTCGGACAGATCCCCCAGTTCGTCGTAATCCTCTCGCGAACCGGCACTGACAAATATTCCCGCGGAATTGCTGAATATTCCTGTGATATTTACACATGAGAACTTGTTTCGCTTCAATTGTCTGTCAATTGCTTCTTTCAGTGTGTTGTACGCGGCTATCATATCCCGTGGACATTGAGATAACAGATCTGAAAACAAATTGAAACGCTTATTCTTATGTTTCTCTAAATATTGTAATATAATATGCGGCAAAAGAGATTATTACGTTTGTAAGCTGGTTGAGTAATGTCGAACATTTTATGGTAATAGTACAATTGATTGTACAGATCTGTTCCAGAATACTGAAAATGTACAAACGTGTATATATTGTATAGTTTCAAAATAAAAATATATGTGAAACTGATTCAATAAACTTACAACTCGACTCATGGAAACGTCCTTGCACACTGAACAATCTGGAAACTTTTTCGTGAAATCTAATGGCAATCGTCTCGTTCGGTTGGAACAAAGTGGATTTTCGCATTCCAACCAGCCACTATAATACTTGCTAATTGCTTTTCTCATGGCAAGTTGAATTACATTCTGTATCACGTTTGCGTACTTCCAGGGTGGTAATTTACAGTCCTGATTGGGACACATGCTAAGTGATAATTGCCGACCAGAATGCTGCAAAGAATAACATATAAATATTGAACAATATAACTATCACAAAAAATGTTAATTGAGAAGATATGATAAAATATGATAAAATTGTAAAAGAAAAAGAATTATAAAAAGAAGAGAGAAACAGAGGCACTTACAAATTCTGTAACAGTATCCTTAATTACTATTTCGGTATTACATCGCTCGTTTTTACATTTAAATGTCAAAGGAAGACAATTATTGAACCTGTCATCATTAATAGCCAGCGGTAAGTTCAGAGTTGCCTCGCAAGCTATCGTCTTCGGCTTGTAAACATATTGTAAACCTGGCGAACAAATTGGCACATAAAATCATGCATTATTCCATTTGTAGAGCCTACAATAATTCTGAGATACCTAAATTGTTGGCTAAGAAGACGTCGTCGATACCCTCGATTGGGTCGCAGATTCGCAACACTACAGGGAATATTTGACTCAGTAGATAGTAATTAACGTCCACCTTTAATTTCTCACTATTCTTCACTTCGTCAATGTGATACGCTCGTTCCGTCGCGCTTGCATCGGTTCCATCCTAATGTTAAAATAATCTTCATTTCTGCCATCTTTTCGTAGATATTTTTATATTTCTATAATTTATTCGAAAAATTCGCAAATTAAAATTGTAAAATAAAAAAAACCTCGCATATAACGTATGGCAGTGTGTCACCGGCTTTCCACATCCGACCACCTGCTTTATTTAGTCTGAGTGCCACCATAACGTGAGACAATTGTTTTTTATCTGGATACGCATCAGGATTTTTCGACAGTTGTTTGGTGATAACAAATGATGACAGTGGTGCCGTTCTCTCCTTTACACTTTTCGCAACGTTCTGCAGAATTTGCACAACTTGTTCCAAACGCGTTTCGCTCGACTGATCGCAGAGAAGTATGTCCAAAATTTTTCTAAAAGAAGGAGCAAGATAATTTAAATAGATTTAAATAAAATTAATCTATGAAAATATATTATAGCACGTATATCTACTAACTTTCCAGTATCGCAGGCCAACGGACACCAGTCTCTTCTCACAATATCCAGACCCTTGTGTTCCTGCGCCATTTGTATTTGACCATTTGGTAATTTCGACATCGTAACTGCAGCGTATTTCTTCTTTTGCAAGAGCAACAGATATCGGAATACCCCGTCGATATCTAATTCAACTTTCTTGTATCGGTTGTTGACTTCGCGCATAATCTAGAAAATATTTAGTTCTATAATGTCGCTAATGAACATCTCTGCATAACATAAATGTAGGAAATGATATGAATTAGTACAAAATTATACGATGGAGTATCCTTCTCACCTTTCTGCCGATCGAGAAAACGTCATCGTATTCCAAAATGTTGGTATTTATCATCAGAGAATCGGTGTCGCCATAAATCACTTCGTATTGCAGTTTCTCAACCAAATGCTTCGTATCCTCCAGAATCTCCCTACCCTTGGCTGAAGAACAGTGAATGCTTCATGTTATCGGCGTTTTAAATATACAATATTTCGCGTCTTACCTGTTATCAGAGCGGCGAGACCTTTAGCGTAAAATCGACAATGCGTCGCCCCCAAACATCCATACATGGAATTGGCTGTGAGCTTCAACGCCATTTGCCTGATATGGTAATCCATTTTCTGTTCCAGCGATAGATTAGGCGCTTTCATGAGTTGCTTGATCTGCTGTCTGCTTTTGACTAATTTGTGAATCTCCGTCGGGATCACACCTGGCTCCAGATTTGACTCGGGAATATTTAATTGCTGCACCGTGCAAATTACGTTTTAGTCGAGAGTCGAGATATTTACTTCACGGATGTTGTTTGCATGTAAGAGAATTACCTCGACGTCGGCATACGCCGCACCGGGCACGGTGGTGAAACACAAATTGTACTCTTGTATAATGCTCGGATACAAGGAATTGAAGTCCATCAGCAGTACCAGTTTGTCGTAGAAACCTTTCTTCGGATCAAGTACGAGGCCTCCAGCATACGCCGCAGCTTTCCTACGCGGACCATCTAACATATATCTAGCATTAGCACACCTAGTACACATAATAATTTCGTAATAACGACAATGCATAGAAATATATTGAGATCTCACCGTCTCGCCCCTTCTTTTCAATTTTCTTATCCGGCGTTATGTAATCTTTCAAATTAAAAGCATGTAACAACAGATATTCGTTTCTCTCCGCTCTTCCGCCTAATAGCGTCCTTGATAAAATATTACCTATATTCATTCAATTCGCAACATTTAATTATAATTGCATTATTATATTTCATAAATGAAATGAAAAATATAATGAAATGTACCTGCTAAACAAGTGATTTGAAGCGCGAGCGGTATAACGTTGAGATCCATCACTATAGTCATAATGTATTTTGCTTCTTTTAACGTCACATGCATTAGATTTAGCACTTTGTCCGCTGTATTGAAGAACGATAGAGTTTCCGCTGGCGTGATCTCTTTACATTCGTGTTCCTTCGTCTTTAATACCTAAATATTTGTCAAAATTAAGTTGTTTGGTCGGATGAACAATATAATACCAATATTACGAGTATCGTATGACTTACTGCACTGCAGAGTGATTGCAGATCATAACTTCTGACTTTTAAGTTCAATTCCTTCGCCGAAACTTGTATATCACAAATTGGACGACCAACGAATGCTTGATTAAGGATTATTTTCCCCTGTATAAATATTACATGTGTTATTTTATGTTAAAGAAATTATCTTATTTATATGTCAGTTATATAAACATAATTTTAATGTTTTACGTAAATATACCATACTAATTTTACTATTTTAACTTTAATTTATTTAAAGAATTATGTATTTTACCCGAAGTAGGGGAGTAGTTGTTGATTTTAATCTTCCCATTCTGTTCCAATTGGATACTTTTAATGTAAGCATTCTCTGCATCAAAACATCAAACTGAAATGCGCAGTCGTAGCCTATTATTAAATCGGGATCCGCTTTCTGCATTAAAGTTAACAACTCTTCGAGTAACTCGCTTTCAGTTTCGCATTTTATTACTTCGGTATTCGGAACTTTCAGCAAAGCATCACGAATTTGCCGCGGCCACGGAGTATCTCGCGGATGTGTGACAACTGTAAAGAATTGCAAATTAATTACACAGCCTTCATTAAGACATTGTCAATGTCTTGGCAGACGAATGGAAAAATATAATATCTGAGAAGAGTATTTTAAAGATAAAATAATGAGTGTCTTGTTATCTAAGCCAACTAAAAATCTTTTTTCTGTTTCTGAATTACAGAATAAAAAAAATATTGACATTTTAAAATGTTAATTTAATTATTAAAGAAAATGAAAGAAACGATTAATAAATAATGCAACGCAAAAGCAAACTTACAGCAAAATTGACGCTCATAAGGCGGCTTTGGTGGTTCCTTATCGATATTGTACTTATGATTAATTAACACAGCAACCATTACTACTTCATTCTGCAATTTTGCGTTCAAAGACATCCTCACGTTTAGAGTCGCTATCACCATTGGTGGCTTAGGTTTTTCTTGGGAACACAGCGATATATTGTCCATGTCCGAAGTAACCACCTGTTGCATTGTGTAGTATAAAATATACTGTATCAAATTTATTTTTTATTGCTATATGATAAATTCGTTTACATACTATCTGTGGACACCACGCAACTCGTCCTGCAGTGGGCGATATATTCTTAATGTCTAACCAGCAAGGTCCTTTAATTTTTCGTTCTATAAGCAACAACTCTAATGCATTCACTGTTGTGCCAAAGACACGTTCTATCGCCAGACCCGAGTAATTAGAATCAATTACCGGATAGCGTGCATTATATCTGATTTCCAAGTAGTCTGAAGTTTTCGGTGTACCCTCCTTTTCAAAGGCATAATGCTTCTTCACTTCTTTCCACTTAAACTCCGTCATATGCAGTTTGTTGGCATACTCATCGAACTCTTTGTACACATCCTCCATAGTGGTTAATTGCGATTCGGTGTTTTTTATCTGCAATTCACGTAAAAAGAAACTGTATTTGATTTAATAATAATTAGGAAGTACCAGCACATTCATATCGAGTAGATTAGAGAAGAAAAGGTACGTTAAAAAAATATACATACATATTTTCTGGGCAAGACATATATTCTCCTTGGTATAGAATTCACCATAACGCAACACGAACAGTACGTATCGTGGCTTGATACATAAGTCTTGCCGAAGAGATACACAGTTCCAGGATTCTTGTAAGGGTTTTCGTAGGCATCCAGATAATAGAATCTAAATACCTCTTCCTCCTTTTCCGCATCTTTTGTTTTGACCAGTTGCGGTGCTACTTCCGTCAGATCAACGGCATTACCGATTTTCATACTTTTGACAGAAGTCTTACATGCAGCTTTTTGTACATCTATCCCATTTTTCTGAGATTTAATGTTTTTCGCCGACGATGAGAAATCCATGTCCATGCTTCCATCATCAAAATCTATAGTAGATAGCTGCAATATATTTTATGCAATATATATATATATATATATATATAGCTTCGTTCATCTTATTATTTTATAAATAATAAAATAAGCTAATAAGACAACTTACATCTCCAACACATTCACTAAGATCCATCGTAGGGCTCTTCTCCTCCTCGATAATCTGACTTGCATTCTGCTCAACATTATTGGATTCTACTGGTTTTCTTATACTTTGGTCTTCTGGCTTTGACTCTTTAATTTTTGAACAATTATTTGATTCTGCTGGTTTACTT
Source organism: Temnothorax nylanderi (assembly GCF_030848795.1). Taxonomy (NCBI): domain Eukaryota; kingdom Metazoa; phylum Arthropoda; class Insecta; order Hymenoptera; family Formicidae; genus Temnothorax; species Temnothorax nylanderi. The sequence continues at coordinate 193,328 of NW_027249236.1, forward strand.
ATGCTCTTCTGCGGTGCATCAAATATTACAGTATCATCTTCATCTTCAATTATCTGGCTTTCACTTTGTGTAATATTATTGGATTCCAACACGATTTCCTGCGGCTTTTCAGATATCACTTTATCAACCGGTTTTAGATTTATAGATGAAGACTGATATGTTTGCCTATAATAAATATGTATACGTTTATAGTTGACTTCTACTCGATATAAAAAAGCATACATAGTAGTATAAACAGAATTCATTGACTTACGTAATGTTAGAGTGAATAGTATGACAAAATTTGTTCTTGCTACCTCCTGGTTTAGGACTATTTGTTGTCTTTTTACTCGTAGATATCTCACTAAGCAATTCTCCCAAAATATCATCATCTTTGATCTGAGTTACATTAGCATCTTTCTTAGAAGGCATATTCCTAATCATACTTTGAATATCCCCTTTCTTCTTATCATCTTCCTTTCTTCTTTTTCTAGGTCCAGTCATGTTATGCCTTTGTTTTCTCACTTCTTGAATGCTCTCTTCATCCAGATCATCATCAAAAACTTCCCTTCCATCTTCAATATAACCGCTTTCTCCTTCAATGTTTTAATTCAAATTTAATATATACGTACCTTTTTATGTCTCTGAGAGGCAGAATTAAATATGTTCTTATAACATATCTATTAAGCAAGTTACTTTTTCAATGTATTCTACTTAAATCTAATTTAATAATACAGCAATTTTTTAGCAATTAGTAAATACGAGAACTTTTATACCATCGTCAACTATCCAATCGTCCCGTTGGCGCTTTAGAACGGTGTTACTGTACTCTTTCTCGTCCACTTCGTCGTAAACATTTTCTAACTCTTCAATCTCGTACTTGCGCTTGCCACCGCTCCGAGCCTCCTTCAGTCTTTCCAGAGCCGAGAGTCTACCAGTCTTATCGACTTTCTGACGCCTGGACCTTCCAGACGTAGACGCTAAAACATTGTTCAGTAAGATAAGACTACGGTGATTCTCTTAATTGTACATACATAATAAAATAACAATGTCATATAGGTACAATGCATTCTAACTGTATATCATTTATGGAAGAACTGTTCTTTCAAATTAAACTCAAATTATAAGGATATACTCAATTATGCTCATCTACTGAGTTATCATTTATAGAAATACATGTAAACAAAAGATATGGTAAGGATCCAAATTGAAGGTCCAGGGCAGTTCACGAATGTATAATTGCATTTATCGCGATGGGATACTCGGTTGAAATTGTACCCCCGTCTCATATCATTCTCTCGATCACTTGGCGATCTACCTACCTTGCGAATCGTCCATTATCCTTCCCGTAAATCGCGTTTATCAACACGAGCACGCACGAGGCATTTCGTCCCGTGACAGTCTCGCGTGGTCCCACGAGTTTTGGCGGGAGATGAATGATGAATCTCCCGGACTCCCGGCGAGAGAACCTCGCGATATCTCGCGATTCGAAAGTTCGATTCGATTCGAGATCTGAGTCGTGAGTGAGGTTCGTTCTGAAATGTAATTCTAGCGTAGATATTTCGAGAAAACGGGAGACTGATTGGTAATTGCGTTGTCGCATTATTAATTTTTGTCGTGTTTTGTATTTAGAACGATTTAAAATCATCTTACCTATTACGCGATACTATACGGTCATTTCATTGGCCGATAGGAATCTTTAAGATTACATATAGGTATCTATTTAATTTTTTTCAAAATTAATGACCATATTGTAATCATATTTACTGATCCTTTCTTTTTTCTTTTCAACGTATCCTGGTTGCGTCAATATATAATTTAGCTTGGACGTGATGTAAACGGGGAGCGTTGCAAAACATGGCGTTGAAATTCAAATGACGCCTGATTTTCGCGCGTCGGTCAATTTCGTCGACGTTCGACGTCACGATTTCAGGCAGGAACGGTGCGCCGTTCTATGTCGTGCTCCATGCTCTCGAATTTCAACTTCAACCCGTCAAATTCGTAACGAACTTCAGACAGTTCAGTTCAGACAGCGAAGGTTTTATATCTAACGAGCCGCAGGGTGCGAGAGCCGAGAGGGTAAATATATTCTCTTCTTTACGGTGGAATGCTCGTGTAACAACACCCGTCGATTGGTCGCTAATAATATGCATCTATTCATGATCGCTTTGCGGATGGTGATATAATGCCGGACAATTTCGGAGCGACCCGAGCCTCGATAATGACTCCTAACCGCGAATCTAACGTTTGCCACGGATGAGTGAGTGATAAGAAAAAAAAAAAGAACACAAAAGGACTACACGAAACGCTGACTTCTGGTCTCGTCGACTATGTCTGCGTGAGATGTGTTTATTGACAAGGAAATATTTCTTCGTTGCACCTGATTAACCTATTTAAAGAGAGCAATTGTCCTTTTGTAAATTGAGATAAAGGTGACGTGAGTTCTGTTCTATTTTAGCCGAACTTGTTGCACAGTTCATCTTTCCTCCTTTTCTCTCCAACGTGAGAAGAAAAAGAGGAAAGATGAACAGTGCAAGAAGTTCAGCTAAAACAAACAGGCCTATGGTCAACGCGTCAGCAAGAACCATTGTCTTCCTCGCATTGTCATTGTATATTACGGTTCAATATTTGCACATTATATTAATTTGTAAACAGTCCCATTTGAAAAACGCGCTTATTTTGCCCGTTATTTTCTATAATAAATGGTTTTTCAACATGCCAATGTGTCAAAGTGACATAGCACTTTTATATTTTTGTAACGTTGTACTTGGATTTTATGTAGTCGATTGCCTTCATAATAAAAATGCAATTTCAGTTATAATGTCAAAGACGCACAGTCCAACGCATTTTAATGGGGAAATAGACAACTTTTACGATCCAAACTTTTCTGTGGATATCAACACGCGGATGCGAGTTCCGAAGAGCATTCGTGTAAACGGAGATTACCCGGACGAGGATATTGCTATCACAGATAGAGTTACGTGGAATCAAATACCTGCTATGGAGAAACTTGAAATGCACGTGCCAGAAAGGATTCTTGTTGTCGGTGAGACATTTTCAAACGATTAAACTACTTTCGCGTTTGTTACAGAAATATTTTATTACGCTTGCTCGTTTGCGATAGTCCTACATAAATTTATCTATTGCAGGACAAGAGCAGCATGTCGGTACCAAGGCACCACCGCCAGAGATTGTTTTAGAAAATGCTGTAATGCGCACTGAACCTGCTATAGTCAGAGTACAGGTAATATATTTTAAAAAAATTTACAAGTCGATAAGTTTGCCATTAAATATTTGTCGCTGTCAACAGACACCTCCGAGAATTTTGACTCTGGACAATCATTACTTCCCGGCAGTGGATGAAGAGGAGCTTCTTGAAGATGACGATGAAATCATAAAGCCAATGGAAGTAGCACCTAAAACGTATAATGCAGAAACGCAGATAACAAGACACGTCAGGTAGAGACCTCTTTACATTACTAGAATAGAATCTTTTGCAGAATATCTTATTTCTTATTTGGTGTCGTATCCTCACATAGAGAACAAACACCCTTTAATCCTCTCGACGTGTCTCTACCGCCCAGCGAGGAAGTTCATCACTTACGTCGTCAAGTAGGTAAATTAAACCGCAGAGTGATGGCACTCGAACTAGACATGCTACATCGCCAGCAGAGAGACAAGCTTCTGTATATCGCGACTATAGCATATTTTATTCTAAAAGCCTTCTCCTGGATAACTAGAAACTGAAGCAAGTTGATAAAGAAGGAAAAAGGGGTAAGAGAAATGCCAGAGATATTTATTTCCTTAGAACAAAAAATGTCAAACCAACATCTTGAGCCATTCTTGCTGTAAGAAAGTATAACCAAAGACCTTTTATCAGCGTCTCGTGTGTCATTGGAGATAACGGTACAGCATATGTGTGAATGTTATCGTACGATTAGAAAGACAGATGACAAGTGTAATGATCGATCATCTCTCTTACCGTATTAAAAGTAAATCTCCCTTAACTTTAAAGGATATGTATGTACTCTATTAGATTTGACAATATGTATATGTTATTGTTAATGTATATACAGCATTCGGGGAATTAATAAACTGGGTTAATTTTCATATGATGAATATACCAAATGATAGTCGCACGTATTAAATTTGTTAAGCTAAGTATCTCATTTTCTATATTCTCAGTATTACAATGACATTCTTAGAAACAGTTTATTTGTCGTGCGATATCGTGAAAATGGTATTTATTGCTGTATTTATTCGATTAGTACGACTTATTTCTAAGTAGTTGTTTCTTCTTCGTGGCCATAACACTTAGAATTGTAATCCTAACATATATTGTGACTAATGAGATCAATAAAGTTATTATTATCAAAATTTTATAACATTACAATTAATGTATAAAATTATGTAATTAGGAACAATCTGTACTTATGAGACTCAACGAGTCAACATGAAAACCTTTGTGACAAATTATATTTATTTTTGTACTTCATACTTTTTGTCATTTGGATCACTTATAGATAATTGCTTTTGAAATCATAATAAAGTGTATTAATATATTTTGCAAAATTTTATTTTTTTATCATATTAGTACAAGACTTAGTTTCCTATATATTTTTTGGCAATCTAAAAAAGATTATTACAAATGCATGATTGCATGTAATTTTGATCATCGACAGTTACCGACGGCGAAAAGTTTTCACATAATCCAAATTCGAAGATAAATAAAGGAGAGGGAAACGTACTTGCTTCGGCGATACATATAAAATTGGGACAATATAGAAAACATTTAACATAAATATATTTATAATATATAATAATAATTACATAAAATATAATCTAAAAGTAGTAGTTCCCGATTTCGCCGTTAGACGGCGAAAACTTGTAACTTTTCATTTCTCGTTAGTACACTTGTTTGTATTACTCAATATATAAACCTTATTGTAAGGACGAAGTAATGTACTTGCTTCGGCAGTACATATACTAAAATTGGAACGATACAGAGAAGATTAGCATGGCCCCTGCGCAAGGATGACACGCAAAATCGTGAAGCGTTCCACATTTTTTGCTACCCTGGGTAGCGATCATGTAACTTTTTCTCTAGAGCGGAAACGTGAAAAGTTTCATGTAACTATCTCTTTCTATTGGTGTTGAATAGAGAGAGAGATAAACTTTTCACTTTTCACGTTTCCGTCCTAGGGGAAAAGATACATGATCGATCTTCTGATATATATTTATTATTCATTCATTAAATTATTAATAAAATTATATAATAATTTATATTATACGATTTTATTAATAATTTAATGAATGAATATTATATTTTACGATTTATATTATATTATCTAATTTATATTATACGATTATTTATAAACTAAATGTCCTAGTGATTGAAATGATAAGAAGGCGCGATTAGTTCCATGGTTATTAATTGATAATTAATGGCACTTGGCATCACGAAAGAATTAATGTCTACATAAAAGTTTGTTTATCGGTGTGGTTGAAAAATATTAATAAATATTAATAAATCTATAAATTTAAAAGGAATACTTAAATAAAGTTTCAATAAAATTAAATAATAATAAAATAATTAAAATAATATTGAAATAAATTAAAATATTGAAACTCTTTAGATGTTCTCTTTTAAGGGGGTAGACCAGTGTGACGGGCGTTTTTTCAGGGTCATTTTCAGGAATTAATTTCTAACAAAGTATTTATGATACACCATTAAATTTTTTTTTATTATTTTGAGTACACATTGAAGAACGTGTCCAATTTTTTATGTGTAAAAAAATAAAGAACTCTTCGAGTTAAGTTACTTCGCGCATCCCTATAATTTTCAAGCATGGTCGGATGGTGTACACGATTTTGTGAAAACCAGTCGTCTGAAACAAAAATAAAAAATATTCTCATTATCTATATTGTATTGGCTTTCGGCTGACGGAGCATTTTTTTTTTTTCATTTTTGGCGACGAGAAAAAAATTCCTGAATTTTTTACTGCAATTGGGCAAAATTCAGGAATTTTTTTCTCGTCGCCAAAAATGAAAAAAAAAAAAATGCTCCGTCAGCCGAAAGCCAATACAATATAGATAATGAGAATATTTTTTATTTTTGTTTCAGACGACTGGTTTTCACAAAATCGTGTACACCATCCGACCATGCTTGAAAATTATAGGGATGCGCGAAGTAACTTAACTCGAAGAGTTCTTTATTTTTTTACACATAAAAAATTGGACACGTTTTTCAATGTGTACTCAAAATAATAAAAAAAAATTTAATGGTGTATCATAAATACTTTGTTAGAAATTAATTCCTGAAAATGACCCTGAAAAAACGCCCGTCACACTGGTCTACCCCCTTAACCTTTAGAAGGCGGGGGTGGTCGAAATATCGACCACCCAAAAAACACAAACTATTTGATGTTTTCAGGCAAAATTTGGTGTGTTGAATAAGGGAAAAATAGTAAAAAGAAAAAAAAAATTTTCCCGCCCTCTAAAGGTTAAAGAATTAAGAATATTCTTTAATTTCTTATACTTAAATATTCTTGTAGTATATTTTTAAGTGTTAGTTTAGCATTCTTTCTTATGTATTAATTCGTTTGATAAAAGCATTTTTTTAGACCCGTATTCGTAGTCCGTTCTCATTTCAAGACCGTCTCTGATATCTAATTATGATACATCTTAAAATTGTACTTAAAACGGTATTAAATATAGAGAACCGACTGAATACCGTCCTATGAATACCGGCCTATAAATACCGGCTTTTATGAATGCCGGCCAAAGTCAATGACAAACAGATTCATTCGTATGTACTTGGCCGAAAATGAACGTTTTTTTTTAAGAATCTCTATATGAAATCGTTTGTATTTCGTATGAAGATTTTTGAAGTGCAATTGAAAAAAGTTTGTGAGTCATTCGTTTAATTGTAATTAATTATTTATTTTTACACCCCATGCATTTAGCCGAAATAGATAAATTAATAAAAGTTTTTATATGGAATCGTTTGTATTTTGTATGAAGAGTTATGAAGTGTGATTAAAAAGGTTTGTGAGTCACCCAGATAATGTTAATTAAATATTTATAAACTCGGTAATTAGCCGAAAAATACAGATTTTTAAGTTATTCATGTTGAAAGAAGAAGGCGCTACTGTTCCCGAAGCTCCATTGACTGCCGCACCACCTACATATGTAGGTGTAAATGCATGGGTGTAAAAATAAATAATTAATTACAATTAAACGAATGACTCACAAACTTTTTCAATTGCACTTCAAAAGTCTTCATACGAAATACAAACGATTTCATACAGAGATTCTTTAAAAAAACGTTTTACGAATTCACAGATTCGATCTCTTTCTTCGGAGTCGCGGAGTCGTCGTCGGCTGGGGAGTAATGGGGAGAACCTAGGGAAATTTGCCTGAAATCGCGGATCGACATGCCTGCGAGCGCGAGTGGAAACGGGAGGTCAGTGCACGTCACGTAGTTGTTGCTCGAAGCCGTCGAAGCCGAGGAATCCGTTCGGTGACTTCGGTTCGGTCGTTCGCGGTGGCTCGTCGGCGCTCACAAGTGGGATACGCAGCAGAGAACTGTTCTGTCGGAGACCTCCCGAGCGGGCCGGGGACATTTGGTGCGCGGTCAGGCTCGGTCTGCTCACGCTCGGTTCGCGCTCGACGGCCACGGCTACATCGGGCGAACGCGCGCGCGCGCGCGTGGAGGAACAGCGGGAACCGTGGTAGAGAACGGAATCGCGGACGCCGTGCGCGACGACGACGAAGACGACGACCCGGAGGTGTGTGTGAATAACCGAGCCTACCGCGAGGAAACAAGTCGCCGAGCGAGCGATAGTGAACGAGAGTGAAAGAGACAGACGGACGATCGCTGGATGTAAACGAGCTCGCGATCCCAGCCGGTGCAACCCTTCTCGACTTCGACCGCCTACTCTATCCTAAGAACCTACCTCGTCCCCTCCGATACGGTCGCCACCGCCGCCGCCGCCGCCGCCGCCGTCGTTCGACGCCCGCCGCCGACGTCGACGACGACGACACGCGAGGCAGCCGCGCGAGTCGCAGGTTATGTCAAGCGGATTGGCAGGCGCTGTCTCAAACCAGGTCAGTGTGTTGTGTTGACGCGCTACGCGCCGCGCCGCGCCGTGCCGCGCTGCGCCGCGCCGCGCCGCGCCGCGCCGTGCCGTGCCGTGCCGTGCCGCGCCACGCCGCGCCGCGCCGCGCCACGCCGTTATTGTTGCCGCTACCGCGGCAGACAACTGACACATTACCACCTTCCCACCTTCCCCCCCTTCTCGTACCTGCCTGCCCCCCTGCCACAGTCACGCTGCCGAGGGCTGGCACTTCTCTAAATTTTGTATGTTTTTTCATGCGACGGCATGCAGCGGATGAAAGGACAAACCGGCAACCAAGGTGAGTACCCTGCCAGCACAACTGGCGCCGACGACTTCCCCTGCCTTCCTCCTCGCTGTCACTCGGACGTCTAAGATCCCTCGTAGAAGGAGCGCGTTGAATGAGAGCAGCGAAGAGCGTACTCTTTTATTGGAGGATAATGCTACGTTAATCGTTTGGACGCTCGGAGAAATATAGTTGTGTATACATTGAAGTACTGATAGCCGAAGAATAAGTCTTGTTGCCTGGGTAATGAAGAAATTGAAGCTGGCAGAACGAAATGAAATTCAAAGATTTAAATGCACAGTATCAGTAATCTGAATCTCTGTAGAATACGACGGTGATTGATTTATCATTAGATTTAATTTCAAACCTTTCAACTTGCATAACTGTAATTATCGAGTTAGAAACTTGTCTCTTGTTAATTTACTATCTGAATGATGTAACTCCGATGTAAGGTAACAATAAAAAGTTGTAAATCATCTTAATCGTGCTGTTCTAGTATCCGCAATGCGAGTTTATATTTACTTCGGGAAACAATATTGAAATAATATTAACAATCTCTTTGTGAGGGACGAGCAATATCTTGGCTGCTGTTTTATCACGTGTGCCTAATCGCTACGTATACCTTTGAGCACTGAGTAAACGCAGTTCTGTTTCGGACAGTGAGCAATGGTCCTAAGGAACACCAGCAGCAACAGCAAACAGAGCATGCCGCTGGCGAGGACACTGGTTTCGACTCGTGGCGGGGTGGCAACAATGCTCAGCATCACTCGAGTTATCCGATCGGCACCGGCGATCCGTACAGCCCGTACTACGCCGGTACCTCGTTCCCTTATCAGACCTTCGGCGCTGGCGACGGCACCTGGTCGAACGGCACCGATCCGGTCGCCTTTCTGTCCGGTTACGGCGGTCAAATAGGCCACGATGCCTATGGCATGGATGGCATGTTCTCGGCGTCGGCAGCCGGTGGTGGTTTCAGCGCGTTCGGTCAGCCGCCGTTCAACTACTTTCATGGCAACGGTGACTTCAATACATGGGGCACCCCAAGGAGAACCAAGTATGAGGACTACTATCAGCCACCGCGCGGCAACGAGAGCTATGTTAATCCGGCGGCGAGCGGCACCGGCGAGATCAAGACCATTGAGCAGGGCGTGCAAGGTCTGTCGATCGGCGGCAGCGGCGGTGGTGAGCTACCACGGCAGGATCAGCAGCATCCACAGCAGGCTACGGCGCAGCAGATCAAGCCCGAGCCGAAGGAACCGAGAAAGATAACGTGGGCGAGCGTGGCGAGCCAACCGGCGAAACCGGTGCCGCCGCTCTCGTCCTCGCAGGGAATGAAGAAGAAGGCGGGCATGCCGCCGCCGCCTATCGTGCCGGGCAAGCACAACATGGACATCGGGACGTGGGGCGAGGGTAAGTCTTCCGCACCGCCGCCGCCTACGGCGCCCCCGCCACCGCAGGTACAACCGCCGATTCCGCCACCGCCGCCGCCCGTTCAGAGGCAGCAACGACCGCAACAACCCCCACAGCCGTGCTGGAACAGACAGCCGTCGGTGACGGCGACGCCACCGATTCCACAACCACAGTCGCAAACGCAAATTCATATGCCGCCGCAGTCGCAGCAGCATCAACAGTCGCATCAGCAGCACCATCAGCAACAACATCAGCAAGTACATCAACATCAACATCAACAACAGCAGCAGCAGCAGCAGCAACAGCAACAACTTGCCCAGGGCAATCCATCGCATCCGGTCCTCGACGAACTAAAAGTGAAGAACGACTACAATCCTGTGGATTTTGATCAGACCGCACCTGGCGCGAGGTTTTTCGTGATTAAATCCTACTCGGAGGATGACATCCACCGGTCCATCAAGTATGAAATTTGGTGCAGCACGGAGCACGGTAATAAGCGGCTGGATCAAGCTTACCGGGAAGCGAGTCGCGAAGGTGCGCCCCTTTATCTGTTTTTCTCCGTAAACGGATCCGGTCATTTCTGCGGCATGGCGCAGATGGTCTCCCCTGTTGACTATCAGTCCAACAGTAGTGTCTGGTCCCAGGACAAGTGGAAGGGTCAGTTTCGCGTCCGTTGGATATACGTGAAGGATGTTCCTAATGTGCAGCTGCGACACATTAAGCTCGAGAACAATGAGAACAAGCCGGTAACCAACTCGCGAGACGCGCAAGAGGTCCCGCACTCGAAAGGTATCACGGTACTGCGTATCCTGCATACCTATCGCCACTCCACGAGCATCTTCGACGACTTCGGGCATTACGAGCGCCGACAGGCTGAGGAGGATCAGCGCAAGGTACCCAATGTCATACAGCATCACCATTCTTCCTCCAATCACAGGAACAGGGGACATGCCTCCGATATGTCCAGAGATCACCATCAGCACGGTCACCAGCCTCATCTGCATCAGCGCAAGGTAGATATCTGTTGAGTTACGACTGTTTGATTTGTACTACGACAACGAAATTACCCCCAAACGAGATTGTTCGCTCACGGTCATCTAATGAAACGTTATTCTCTTGCAGGAGCGCGGTGGTCGTGGTGGTAGAGGAGGATCGCGCCAGTAGCGCCTGATATTGCGGAGACGTAATGCCGTTAACGAGAATAATCGATGTAAAGGAAGCACGCTACGACTAATAATCACGTCCTACCACTTACCTTTGCTTTCCTGGATCCACGATGGGCGGCTTCTTCTGTTTTCCTGTGAATCGAACATTCGTTGTTGACCTCGGCCGCGTTGGTCTTTCGTTGAAATGATTAATCCGATAATCAGATTACACTAGCATCGCGTCGGCATCATCGTAAAATAATATATAACCACAACTTATGAGGAAAAGGAAAAAGAAGAGAGGAAACGGAGAAGGATAATACAACAATTTCGAAGGATATTTGATTAAACTCGCTGACGATTATAAAGTATATAGTGTGGTGTTGCGTGCTATTCATCGAAAGGTGTTTCTTAAACGTACAAATCATAGAACAGGACAGAAGACAGGAAGAGAGAGGAAGAGGGGGGGAAAGAGGGAAAGAAAGAAAACGCGGTATAGAAGAAAAAAAAATAAATAAAAACTGTAATATGTGGACTAATCCTTGTAAAATGCTTAAACTTTTGTTGAAAATGAAAAAATCTATACAAGAACATTATATTATAAACAAGTGTCATTTGGATTGGTTATATATCGTTTTAAATACCAATGAACATTCAATCTGGTGCCTGCAGCTCGACAGAAGGGTCGAATTTCCCCTTAATTGTTAATAAGGTGCAGGGGCTTGTTACAACGTTTTCAGTTGTATTTATAACCATCATGCTTCACAAAATGAATTATACAGAAAATTATTGGCGTTTATTTTAGCGCGTATTCTATATCTGTATTGCGAATATATCATCTATTATTATATTATTCATGGACTACAGAGAAATGAGTTGAGGATAATATAACGCGAAAAGTGAAATAATATTACAATTAATCTACTGTAATGTACACGATGACGACGATCATTATTATTGTACCATTTGATGACATTTCATGAGATATGATTCTTATTGTTAAACGCATCTCTGTTTTTTCATTAGATGATTACATTCTTTGCAACGATGGCAACGTTATATCGTGAGTAATACTGAATAATATAAACAAATTCGTGTTCCTTGATTTATAGGGACAAATTTTTCTTTAACGTTAAGCATAAGTAGATACTTCTTTTTGAAAATTAAAAAATTCAGTTTTTAAATTTTATAAAAAATCATGTAAAATTAAAAATAAAGAATAAATATTAAATTTCATATGGCACTCAACTAAAAAACTATTGATAATTCAACGTTCTGCTTTTGATTAAAAAGAAATCTAAATCTGTTTCAAAGAAACAATTTTTTGTTAATATTATTCAGGATTACTCTGTATAAGGTAGTGCTATTTTTATAAAGGACAAGAAAAATTGCTTGTAAAATTTATTAGCAAACCTTATAGGTTTGAATCGATTAAGGGATCGGTATTGAAAACACCGATAAATCCATTTATGCGTTAATTGATTAATTAAGCCGTTATCAATTCTTTATGACCAATCATATCGAATTCTTTGTCCATGCATTTGCTCGCATTAACATCATCCTCCACGTTTTGCGCGATTATATTATCCGCAAGAAGCTTCTGTTCATTTTCCCTTTCTTGTATCTTTTTAGCTTCAATGTCCACGTCATCCTGCAGCGTACCCTCCTGAAGAAAATAATCGCGCAGGTTCTCCCGGACTTCCTGGCAGAATTTGTCGCGGTTCGCCTCAATATAGCGATACACGAACAGATCAGCGCCGGTAATGACGAAGCGATGATTGTACACGTTAATGCGCGCGCCAATGAAAAGATCCTGCGGCGTATAGTACTCCGGATTGTCTTTTCCCGTACACGGCTTCGGAATCAGCCTGGAGGATAGGAAGCAACCCTCGCGTCGACCCGAATTACGCTTCTCGGTCTCGTTGATTTGAATGGTGCCGTCGCTCAGGCTGTACTCCATCACGAAGTCGCGACCCTCATCCTCCGGGTGCACCGCATCCATTCGCGCAGAGTAGCGCAGCTTCTTCGGGAAGTTCGCCAGTTGACGAATAACATTCTTCTTGGGTGGCTTCGGTATGAACGACAAACAGCTGGCGTACGTGTCCTCGGGACTGCCAAACTTTATGTGCGGTGGTATCTCGTATTTCGCCGGCGCTGGCCTTTCCACTCTCGCGGGAACCGGAATCGCGTCTGGCTGCGGTGTACCCAACATGTCGGAGTAATATTTGCGCGTGAAAGCATCGCAATCGTGCAACAGGAAGCGTCGTCCGAATAGGAGGATCGTTTCGCCTACCTGAAGACGAAGTAATAACATGATTCTGAATTCGCTTTTATTTGCTTTATTTAATATTTATATTTGCATATGAACATAAGTTTTACTGAGTTTATTTTTACTGCGCTCCAGTAAAATCAAAAATGTTATTAAAATTCTTTAATATCATCAATTTACAGGTTTTTTTTTAATTCGGTATTATCTTGAAACATATAAAAGAAACTCGCTTCTTGGTCCTTGAACTTTGCTCGTTTCTCCTTTTAGGCAACAAATTTTAAAATTACATTTTGTAATCAAATAGCGTGAATAGGGATATATAAATTATCCATTATTAATACTTAGACCTATTTAATTAAAATGTACTGTTACAACAAAATAGCACGAGGCTGAAAATAGGTCTTACTCAGGCAAATTAGTCTTACTCTAAAATCTTGCGGCGTGCAGTACTCCACGATTTCGGGATCCCCGTATTCCATGTAGATACTCGGGTGCCAAGACGGTAGACTCTGCCAGTTCTTGGGTACGCGCATTCGCTTCAGCAGCATCGCCACGGGATCCTTGCCGTCGTTGGGCTCGTGAATCTCCCGGATTGCCACGGTATCATCCGTCAGGAAATACATCACTCGATAGTGATCGTCGTTCCACGTGGCATCGAACGACAGCACCATACCGTCGTATTCCAGGAAGCGTCGCCGACGATCATCGCCCAACACCCGCGTGATCCCCGTCGGTGTTCTGCACTTGGCGTCGCGCTGCTCCGTGTAAGGATCCGCGGGAAGACTCTCCTTTTCACCGACATCGATGCCTTGACTCGTCAGGAACTCTCTGGTGAACGGATCACAGTCGACGATGTGATAAACCACGCCATAAATGCCTAGAAGAAATGTACTCGATTCTATTAAGGATCGTTTGTATTGTCCAAGGTTGTCGCCCGAGCAAAAATCCTAATTATTGAAATATAAATTTATACATACATGTATGTATATTTATATTTTAACAGTCAGGATTTAATAGCGTTTGGTATTTTAATAGTGCTATTTTAATTTCGTGTGCACATGAGTACACACACACACAAAGTGTCTCAAGAGTTTTTTAATTTCTTGGTCAAAGAACTTATTATTAAATAATTATTTGTGAAAAATATATATGATTTAATTTGTTCTACAATATACCGAGGAATTCTGTACAGATAAAGAGAATGCTAAGAAATATAGACAGAAGGAAAAAGGCGAAAGAAATACATCAACATACAAACATCAATCCCGACATTGAAATCTTTCCAGATGAACAGGTCTCTCTTGACATTTTTCGGGATTCTGCCGCGTCTCACCAGCTTGCCCTGCCGGAAACCAGCGTTCTTTACCACAGGCTCTATCACGCAGAGCGTGTCGTCTTCCAGGTAATAGATGATGTCTACATGACGAACGCGATAATGCTCCTCTGGGGAATTGAAGACTCCTTGGCGAAAGAAGGCCTTGAAGCGGAGGCACTTTTGCGCAAACACCGCGTAATGTGGCACGAATTGCCGATACACGTAGCAAGGCACCCGGCCATAAATCGATGATATATCATATCTGTTAATAATGATAAAAATTAAATAAAGCCAAGTAATTACTTTAATCGCGATTAAATAATAATATTAATACGTACACTATATAATATTTAATTAACACACTTGCTATTGTCTATAAAATGATAATATAATATTGATAATCAAGTATTGTTTACCTGTTTTCATTTTCAAAGTTTATCCGAACGTATCGAGACAAAAGCAAAAGTCATTTTACGTTCATTAATATGTTCATTAATATGAACTATTTTAATTATCCTAATAAATTGGAAAATGTGATTTTATGGCGATTCAATGGATTAAATTCAAAATCGTAAAACAATTATACTAATTACTTTTAATAATTCCAATAATTATTTTAATTAGTTCTGTAAATACATTATTGTTTTATAGAATAATATAATTAATATCAATGCGACGGAGTTTTCGAATAGGAAGGTCTGCAGTTACTTACTCCACGGGATCTAGTCCTTCGGCATATCGAACGGATGCTGCGTCCGTTAATCTTCTTCCGATGCCGTAATTGGTATCGCGTACCACAGGAAAGCCATTTAAAACATCAAGCTTGTGCGGCAATTTGTAATCCTTGACCTTACGAAACGATGCGATTTGTTTAATACGTCGTCATTAGTTATCAAAGCACCAATTTGAAAAACTACACCCCTCGAAATCAATAGCCCACGCAATTCTCCCAATTATTATTCTCTTGATAACGTGGAAATGAAGAGAAAGCTTAATTACAATTATTCGGGCACTTACGCTAATGTCTCGAAAAGTGTATCCCGGTAAAAGGGGAAAATTTGCCATATCAACGATCAAATGTCGTGTCGAGACTAGGAACGACTCTTCGGCCGGACGCCGACATGTTCGCTGTCGATCGATTTACAATTCGCTCCGCTCGGCGCTCGCTCGTTGACTTTAAGATTAAACACATTTCTATAACAACGCGACTGCCTATCGATTTAACTAATTAACCCCCATACCCCATATCGCCATATAACCGGTATCCTCCGCAAAAAGGATGGTGTGGATCTATTCTGGATTGCGATGAGAGGAAGTTGAGAGAAAGCGCCACGAAGCGGATGAAAATTCCTTTGTTCGACCATTTATTTGTTCAGAACTTATTGACAACAGCAGTATTTGGATGGTTTTCTGCGTCTAAAGCGCCTCGGTTGTTCGCAACTGCGAAGGATCACAAACTAATTATCTCGCGGAAAATGGCCATGCAGCCGGCGGACAGGCAGCCGGCCATCGGCACGGTGATCAGCCACGCGAACGCGATATTGCGAAACAGCTTCCACGACACCCCCTCGCCGCCACGCGAGGCCCATCCTACACACACCACCGATCCCACTTTACAGTGCGTTGTTGAGATGGGTAGACCAATTTTACTTGCTAACAGGACCGTCACCGCGGCACCCACCTGCAATCGAAAGTTTCATGTCGGTTTCAACGAGATAAGTAATACATAATTCAATGAGTGGAGAGAAAGGCTCAATGTCTATGAAATCAAATAGGAAATGACTTTGTCATATTGTCTCTGAATATATGTAGAGGAGAAAGAGATAGAGAATAATGGTATATTATTAATTCCTTTAGGCCTACAATGTTCATTGGATTGGACAGCAAATCAGGGATCGCAACTTATACTTTGAGAAAATAAAATAAAATTAAATTAAAAAATTTCATGAGATGTTGCGTGTAATGGACATCAATTCTTATTAGTCATGAAAATCGTGTCATAAATTTATTCTTGTGTACTCAGATATACGATATAATATTTTTCTGCGCGATAAAAATCGGAGACCGAAAAGATTAACTCTGTTTTACGCAAAATTCCCCGAAAATAATCAGTTCTCTAAGGACCGCCCATTTACCTCTATAGTGAATCCGGTCGTGGGAGTGATGCGGGCCAGATCCTGGCCCAAGGTCCGTATAACCCTGCGTCCCCACACCCACAATCCCGTGGAGATACCTAGGCCGCCGTACAGCAGTATGAGTATGGGTGTTTCGGCCTCCTGCCGGGCTGAACCCTCCGCGTATACCGCCCAGAGCGCGATCAGCGGCCCGATCGCGTTACTGACGTCGTTGCCGCCGTGCGCGAAGCTGCCGAACGTCGCGGTGAGCACTTGCAGAAAGGCGAACAGCCTCGATACTTCCGGCTGCTCATCGTCGTCTACTATCCCGTCCATCTGCGCGTTCTCTGCGTCCGCCTGAGTGACCATCAGCAACGGGCTCTCGCTGGTGTTACCGCGCAACTTCGGCGCCAGATCGGCCTTCGCGTTACCATTGCTGCTGTCGCAGGGAGCCTCCGAGATCACCGACAACGCCGTTGTCTCGTTATTCTCTTGGCAGGGGCCAAAGTGCGCCGCCGTCGTTGCCGCTGCTTTCTCGTCGCTGCCGTTCGATGATAATAGTATTCTCGCCCTCTGTCGTGGCACCACGAACACGTATACGTACAACGCAGTGAATTTGCCCGCCAGCAGCGAAATTATCAAGCTACTCCACCACGGCAACTTGTCCATCTTTAATACTAACATATTAAAAAAACACATTTTGAATAAGAAGAAAAATTCAAGATGATGAGGAGTATTGCATGAAGTATATCATTCCCAACAATATATTTTTCTTTTCGCTCTCTTGAAAATATATGATTTCGAATTTTGGGATAAAATGACATACTTCATTTTTCTAAAATACTTACGTTTAGGTCCATCAAGCGCAATTGACATAATATTGATAGCAACGGTCAGACCGTATGCTATGGGGAGAATATAGAGACCTTGTTCAAATGGCTTGTTAGACTGGAGCACCGATTTTCTCAGAACCCAAAAGATACTGGCAGATACAATCCCGCTGAGTACAGGGCTGGCAAACCAGGACGCCGCTATGTTAGCGAGAGCTATCCATTTTACCTGCGACATCAATACGGCTTTAAGTTAGATTACTACATTCATGGGCTATGCTACGTAACGCAATCGCAACGCGTCGTGGTGCTACTAACCCCGGCGGTACCCCGGCACACGAGCGAAAATCCAACTGTAGCACCAACAATGGAATGCGTACCGGAAATTGGAAGTCGTAACGCGGTAGCCAGCAGTAGCCAGATACCGGACCCAGCTAGACTGGATAACGCCCCTATCATCAACTCCTTCTCGTGGCCCTCGTACAACGAGACGTCCAGTATACCCTTTCGCATTGTGTCGGAGACCTGCAGCGGAGGGATAAATCGCCAAGTGAGAACAATTTGCAGAGGTCCAACTTATTACTATCGGTCGCTCTATAAAATCCGTGTGCGAATCTTGCTTTCAGAAATAAAGCAAGCGAGATTAAAGCAAGTTTTGAGAAATATAAACTATATATACATTATTCCTTCGGTTTATAATATTTTTTATTCATTTATGAAATGAATAGGAAAGTTTGACAACGGGCGTTGTCTCGATACCTGCCTTGTATCCTATCAGAACGGCACCGGCGATCTCGAAGACGGTCGCCAGGGCACAGGCTTGGAATATCGTGAGCACCCCGGCGCCGACGCTCGTCCCGAAGCTATTGGCGACATCGTTGGCGCCGATGCCGAACGCTAGGACGAACGCCACTATAAAGCCGACCACTACTATCCAGATCAAGCTCTCATCGTATGGTATACTCATTGTTCTCGTTTCTAACTTAAATCTATTCGGCTTGAGCTTTCGATGCAATGTGTTTGTTGCGTGTATGTTGCTTCTATGCGATTATCCTCCTACTACACGTGTGCATCCGTCAGAAAATTGATAGGCATAAGTTATCATCTTCTCTCTTTTTCCTAAACGCTTCCATAACAAATAATGTCAATCGACTTCTAAGGACCTCGTGGCAAGGAAGAGTCTTTTCTGATACAGAACGTTATATCAATACTGTGTGTAAACGCTTATCCATCAGAATATATCCTTTCTATATATACTTGGATGAATGTATATATAATATATATATATATAATTCTTTTATAATATAATAATGTATCTATATCTTTTCATTGTAGCCCTAATACGATCAATTCTTCGGTAGTTTTGTACATGTAGCAGAGGTAGTGTTTTGGCGCAGCACCTGATTTATCTAACATCGTGATTTCATCGCACATTCGTACGTCAACGATGCACAACTGTGTGCCGAGCTAATATACTCGGAGAAACAAGGAAGGTTACTGGTGGCTGACTATTCTTTCAACGATCGTCGTGTTGTTCCTCGGATCGAGATTGTGACGGGCGATCTTCGTGTCCTCTTGATGCTCCTTTATCAGCGCTTTCCTCGTGTGGAAACACGCCGGTCGCTGTATTCCCCGCATCTGCAAATCGTACAAAACGATCTCATCGACTGTATCTGGCACGACGTATCATACACAATATACAATTTCTATTAACATTGCAAAATCCTCATAGGTTTCTCGTGACTGCCACTCAAAATATATGTTTCAAATCTGAAATCTGACAGTCACAAAATTTAACACTTTTGGTAGTAAAAAAGAATTTGTTCTTTTTCTTTTCTTATCGCTAATTTTTCTCTCTTATTAGTCTTTCCGAAAAAGAACGAGACAAATTTCCCAGGGACGAAACTTCAAACAAGAATTCGTATCTCATGTAAAATATTAAAAAATTGCACATTCCGTATCTTTTAATAGATGACTATTAAAAAAAACCAAATATACAAAATACAAAAATAGATCATCATTTTGCATATCGTTATCTTGGAATAAAATTGGAAAAAAATCTTACAAAAATTACACAAAAAAAGGAGACAAAGAATCATTTAATTAATTCGAAATTTAGTATTCCGATAATGAGGATATCTGAATTATTAGACGAGCAGGCTTTCAACACGAGTTGCAACATTTTTCCTCCCAAATTGAGATACGAACGAGCTGGCGGTGCCGGCTGAATGCAGCATTGCATGCACCCCCCGAGCATTTATTCGATCGTTATACTCCAACCATTTCAATTTCCTCCCCCCCCCTCTCCCTCCGCCGCCAAGAGATTCTAACGAAGCTATTCTCACGTTATCCCCCGATTTTACGTCACTTTCCCTTCTGATGCCACTCAGAATTTCACCCCCGAAATCTCACCCCGAGAGACCGTGCATTCCACGAGACAGCGAGACGAGACGAAAAATGATCGAAGCCGTCCAATTGGCGCCCCCGTAACTTTCAACGCGACCCCTGAGTCATCCACCGCGATTCGATCTTCGAACTATATATAGCGACGCGGAAACTGACAACTCGCGTTGTCACGAGCCCCCAAAATACGCACAAAATTCTCGTGTCTTCTCAATCCCGGGAGGCTGCCCTAAAAATCCCCCGGGACGACGAAATTCCATCGAACGTGCGAAAATTTCAACCTCCGCGTGTCGCCTCCGTTAAACAGCCCGACAATTCGCCGACAGATCCGGAGTCGATTTTCGACCATCAGCGTGCGAACGGGAAAAATGCCGTAGCTGTGTCGCCGAATTAAATTCTCTCCTTCGATTTCTTTCAGACGTCCCGTGTCGGAGACGGTCGGGCCGATTGCCGGGTGCATGCAGAGCGACGATAATCTCTCGAACGTTCCGCCGCGCCGGTCGAAGCTCGAAAACCCGCTTCCTTCGAGAAATGGACACGACCGAGGATCGCGGCCGCGCTCGGCGTGACTTCGAGACTTTAATGTCGAGGAGGCTGAATTACCACGCTCCGAATCATTTTTCGTGCTGACCAGCGCGCGTCGTGTCCTTCGGCACGTTGCTGGCGAGAGGTCGGTGGTCACGCGGTCTCATCCGGCAGGTATGGATACTCGCTCGGCGTTCGAGGGAGGAATACACTCGCGTTCAGGAGGACCAGCGGGCCAGCGGGATCCAACAGCACTCGGAGCCGCCGCGCGAGACGACTCGGACGACGATGAAATCACAACGGCGTTCTTGAAACTTTTGGCGGCCGCACGCACGCTTCTCCTCTCGGAGCGATGCCGCTCACCGCTCGGCTCAGCTCCGCGTGGGGGTGAGATATTGATCCGTCAATTTGCCCGCGAAACGCGTGCCGCACGTATGTAGGGGGATGATGCAACCCAATGACGATCAATGGACGATCCACGAGTACGGCGAGTACGGCCCGGTCGAATCCCATTGGAGCTCTTTCGTTCACCCTCTTCCTCATCTTCGCGGATTTGCGCTGATTTGCAGGACGCTCGTCCATGCATGGGCACTGAGGGACAAGTCGAGGTGCATTAATCGTCTCGCGGTGTGTCGAGGTATCGATTTCGGAGTTGGAGGAAGCTCGAAAAGATGTCAATTTGAAACTCGATGCAAAAGCACATTTAATTTAAAAACGAAAAAAATAATAAAAAGACGGCAATACAATGTGATAAGAATGGGGCTTCGGAAAGTGTGACTTTGGTCAATTTTTCTTTAAAAATTCGCGGACGGAAGGACACGTGTTCAATCACCCTCATTGAGGCTTTCAAATCTAACTATAATAAAATTTCTCGCTAAAATATTCCTATAAGTATATGCGACTTCAAAAATTTCAGTATTTTTCGTATTCAAAAAATTATAATAACCGATAGAACTGCATTTTCTTAATTTCTCTTCTTTCTTGAATGTCCATTTAGAAATTAAAGAAAACTGGCTCTTTTATAAATACTAAATGCTTATCGATTTATAAATATTGTAAATTTTGTAGACATACTCGTTTTATGTGTCATATGAATTTATTGCATTCACTACGCTGTTCTACGCTTTCTCGTGTTTTTTTTCTCGCTCAACTCGTAGACCTTGATGGAGCGTATTAACGTCATTATTATCATTATTATTATTACCGCTTGATTATCGTTTAAATTATCACGCGTACCATCTAAATAATTGATAACGTGCACTTATATAGGAGATATTAATGAGTGACGGATGAACGCGATAACAACCGATGGTAAAATATATACATTTTCCAACAACGACTATTTTCTGTCTGCAATCTATTCAATATCCTTCATGTAATGAGTTAGGAATTATTTAGGGGCATGTGCATTACAATAATTAAACAATAATAATGTTATATTCTATCAATACGCAGCATGTGGCTATTCCTGCGAGATATTTTTCCACATTATCAATTTGAGTCGGCTTATTGTCATTTATTTACTTGCAGTTCATATTATTCATTACTTGGAAGTGGTCGTTTGGGAAATTAGACGGATGTTGCAACGCAACAGAGTACAGAACGTTGCCGCATACTTATTGCTGTTTCCAACAAAAGCAAATATAATTTATTTAATATCTATTCATCTTATGTATGTACAGACCAGCTCTTCTCCGCATTAAAGAACGGATAATCTTTGTTATATTGCTATAGTAATCATTGCGCTACGCTTTACGACGCCTCCCATGCCTCTCTCTCCTCGCGCTCTTTCACAACTTCATCGACGTATGGCTTAAGGTAAAGTACGTCCTATAAAAACATTCTTTCGTTAGCTGAGGAAATTCTAGATCAATCATATTAT
The DNA here is from genome assembly GCF_030848795.1 of Temnothorax nylanderi. NCBI lineage: Eukaryota > Metazoa > Arthropoda > Insecta > Hymenoptera > Formicidae > Temnothorax > Temnothorax nylanderi. The sequence goes on from NW_027249236.1 coordinate 215,603, forward strand.
TACTAGAGTCACATCGATCAATCAATGACAATTGATGTTTACTGACCTCTTCATACTTAGTCCATTCCTCCTCGGGTAGGATTCTCTTGTTGGCGTCCAACTGTATGGCTCTCACTATGCGGAAGTTGCGTAGATCCTTGATTTCCTGAGGCAGGCGCCTCAGCGCTTCGATCACGTCCGCATCTTCAATGAGCAAATCATCCCTCCATAAACCTGTGGGCAGAAAAATTAATTTCTTATAATACAATTATAATTAGTTCTGGATGTACAGTATCCAAACAATTTCTGCACAATCGGTATAATCCGTGAACAAATTGTCATACTCCTTAGCGTTAATTTCTTCATAAAAATGCACACATCCACGTTTAGCTAGTGATATCGAAACACTACTAATCAAGTTCTTGTCATCAAATTTAGCTAATATACAAAATTGATACATAAAAAAAGGCAGCTACAGTACAACTATAGGCATTACTATTTCAAACATAACAAATGCTTGTCTCCAATAGTCCAATAGTCCTCTACACCAGAAAATCAATATATCAACACAACGATGTTAGGTTAGGTCGGGAATTTTACTCCGTTTTTGCGCGATACAAATCAACGACGTAAAAATGTCATTCTTCATTACCGTATTGATTAAATCTGCTGATATTGTAGCACCATTTCTTGAAGCCGACGGCTGAAACAAATAAATGCGTTATGTAAGAATCATTTCACTTGACGATCGATCGCGTGAAGAAACAAAAAAGGAGATTTTATTAAAAGAGACAAGGGAATGAAATTGGCTATTTACTGATCAACTGATTCATTCGCCTGCTCATTTCTAGTGACGCTTTCTACGGGGAAATCGCGAGAAAATACGACGGACTTCACGGTGAGCAGATTAATGCACCGAAATTAAATGGCGGCGTGCGTTCGACTGTCACCACGACGCGCGACACCGGCGCGACCATCGAAGATACGGCCCTGGCAATTCAAAAGAGCAAATAGCATAATTAAATAATAAATATAATACTATCCAACAAATAGTATTTCACATTTTTCAATTATAGAATTGATTACGTTATATAATTATAAAGTTATTTGAAAAATGATATTTGTAGGATAATAACGTGCGATATAAGTATATATAAAGATGTGTGACATAAGGGTGCAGTCCCACGTAGAGGAAAAACCGAACGAAAAAAAAACATAGGCTGCGTTCGGGGAGCGCGCTATTAGCGCTATTTGCTTATTCTATCCTTGTTCTACACTTGATGAGCGATAAAGATAGAATGGTCGCGTTCAGGAGGTCGATATTCTGTATTTTGAGGAGGTGAAAATTACAAAAGTGAACAGATTTACTTGATTTCGACAAGTGAAATCGTAGATACACTAGTGAATTTTCTCACTTTTTGCATTTTCACCTCGTGAAAGATACGTAATAGGCCCCCAGGGGGTCGATTCTGTATCTTGGGACGAGGTGAAAATTACAAAAGTGAGGAAATTCACCAGAGAATCTACAATTTCATTTGTCGAAATCTAGTAAATCTGTTCACTTTTGTAATTTTCACCTCGTCCCAAGATACAGAATCGACCCCCAGAGAACGTTTCTCCAAATATCCGTTCCGATTTTATATGACCGGGTTCCCCATGTACATACATAATACATACCAGGAAAAACGGAAATATTAAAAATCATTTTTTATTAATTATACTTTATAAAAATAATTAACATTATGAGATAATATCTGTCTATGATAAATGGAACAATCTTATGGAATATATTTTACGGAAAAACAAAGATAATTCAAAATTATTGTAAATTTTAGGTAAGAATTCTTTCCGTTTTTCCGTAAAATATCGTCCATAGGGAACCCAGTCATATAAAAGCGGAACGGAATGAAAGTGATTGGTTACCTCCTACTATGCTTCCTTTCCGTTCCGCTTTTTTCCTCTACGTAGGACTGCACCCTGATTTGTCGGCACAAGTTACGCCGCAGTTAGGCCCGGTCTACAATTGATGTTGTAAGTCGTAAAGTCGTAAGAATTGGCCAATCACAGTTCATTATGGCCAGTCTACAATGAGTCGTTAGTCGTTAGTCAGATGTCGGAAGAGAGTCGGAAAAAGTCATAACGTGTTATAAGGCGATCGGAAGTCTGTAATCGGCAATCGTAAGCGATTGGTCAAATGCCATCTCTTACGATCACCGATTACAGACTTCCGATTGCCTTACGATACGCTTATAACTATTTCTTCCGACATCTGACTAACGACTAACGACTCATTGTAGACTGGCCATTAGTCTTCGACCGCAAGGAGAATAATGAACTGTGATTGGTCAATTCTTACGACTTACGACTTAGGGTGCTGTCACATGGCAGTCAGAAATTCGGAAAACGGAATCTCGGAAAAGTAACGGAGAGGGGGTCAACCAATCAGAGTCAGCTCGATCGGTGCGATTTTTCAAGGTCCGGGCTCCCCATGAAACGACTTTTACGGAAAACTAAATGGCATTCTAACCTTAACATATTTTTAAATTAAAGAAATTTCTATATAATTTTAGAGTATAATAAAAAATACGTCGAAGCTTTATTTTTTAATAGACTCTACTACTACGGTAAGTATCTTTTTTCTTCTAAAACAATAAAAATAATTTTTTCAATTTTTACTTATTCCGGAAATATCAGTCCATGGGGAGCCCAGTCACAAAAGTTTCGGACTTTTCCGAGATTCCGTTTTCCGAATTTCTGACTGCCATGTGACAGCACCCTTACAACATCCATTGTAGACCGGGCCTTACGCTTACGCAAGTTACGCCGCATGTGACGATTGTGACGGCACCCTCACAGTTGGTACTGCTGGTAGGTGTCTCCGTGTTGTACACTGTAGTGACACGTTTGTGCATGTTGTGCATTTGTGTGAATGTATGTTCTGTATGTACATACGTTTACTTTTCCCCAGAGGTAGGCACGAGGTAGGCCACAAACTTATATCCACTTCGTGAAACCGTCTCCTTTTTCCCAGCGAGATATTCCACAGCTGTCGCCATGAATTCTGGTGCGCTCAATAACCTTGGAACCTCGCTCTACGTACTCAACCTGCATGTCGACATCACCGAGATGATGCTGGACAAGATATTTTCAACGGTCGGGCCTGTGAGGCTCACAAAAGTATTCCGCGACAAGAATACTAACAGCTCTCTTGGCTACGCATACGTTGGCTTCAAATGCTGGTCCGATGGTAATTTGATATTTTTATTATTATTTTTGTTATTATTATTATTATTATTAATTATCGTTGCCCCATTCCCACAATGGCAGTGGTGGTAATCCACGTGGTCAACGTGAACGTAATCGGTACACGTGAATCGCCACGTGCTACTTTCATACATCGCGCCGACGCGCGCCCTGTTGGATCTGGTTGGATCCTCGTCGTTGCTCCACCGTGGGTGCTTTTCATAAGCGACACAAGTGTCATTCTGTCTTTTTTCAATATCTAGTGAACAACAAAGGGAGCTTTCTAGCAAGCGACACAAAGTCGACGCAAGTATCGTTTTATCTTTGTTACTCATCACCAAAAAAGAAAGATAGAACGATGCTTGTGTCGACTTGTGTCGTTAACTGAAAAGCACCCATCAGTCGTATGTCGGAGTCGGATATTGGAACGTAACCGATGATCCAATGAGGAAAATTCGTTATCGAAAAAGAAATTCTCTTATTGGACCATCGGCATGCGTTTCTGACATCCTACTCCGACATATGACTTGTGCCGGTTCTACAATACATCGCAAACGATGGCAACTGCTAGTTGAAAAGTGTTATTTCTGATTGCCGATTGACAGTTACCGTCGCCAAAAAAGTTAAAAGTTCGCCAACTTTCTTTTTACAATCGCAATTGACAAGCGCAACGTGGAAATAACATTTTTCAACTACCAGTTGTCCATCGTTTGCGACGTATTGTAGAACCGGCTTTATTATAAAACTGGCCTTAATACTTTGACTGTCAGCGTGGTTATCCGGCATTATCATAAGTCTTTTAAGATGCTTGTAAAAAAAAACACTATATTGTTAGCTCTATATTATTTAAAATTCTATATTAAAATTTTAAATGGTACAAACAGCTAAAAATATAGACATATAACAATATAAACAAGTAGATAACAATATAAAGTATAAAGTGCACTATTCAACGTAGTGCTCATAAGGATACAATTTTATCTAATCACATTACACATTATTTCATTACATACTTACCATAATGCAGACTGTGAGTATACTGTAACGCACACGATAAAGCAGGGCACACACACTTTGCCGTAGAACGTAACAGTAAGGTTTCGACCAATCGTGTTGCTCGATTCGGCCGTCTAACCGTACAAGTAAGAATCGAGCAACACGATTGGTCGAAACCTTACTGTTACGTTCTACGGAAAAGTGTGTGTGCCCTGCTAAGACAAAACTTGTTAGGCAGGCAATGTGTTAACTTTTTTTTTAAGCTACACTTTCCGCATTTAAAACGAGATAAATGAACTCGAGATAACTCGAACTTCAGAGATATTTTGTTTGTTATCAATTAGAAAAGCATCTATTTTTATATTATATTAAAAGATAAAATCATGGAAAACATTATTAATATATCTTATTCTGTAATTTTACATTAATTTCAATTGTGAGAGAAAAAAAGGAATCAAAATTTGTAAATTTTAATTGAAAACAACGAATTTACAACCTATAACTTGGTTTAGTAAATGTATTGCGAGATACGCAAACAGAAAAATACAAGATTTATTCTTTTCATATATTATACTTGGGAGGATGAGTTCATAGAAAATCATAGTCGCTGTGCAATTGCTCGTCGCACATTGCGCTCAAGTTATGAGCGAGTTACTTTTTGTACATTTTCAAAGGTTATTTGGAATAAAGACACTTTTGCGTTCCACTCTACAAACATATCCAATACTATAATTTAATTAAAAAATATTGAGTTTTTGCAGATGCATCTTTAGTTTACAAACTTTCGACAGTTGCAAGAGCAAGTGTATTATACACACATAAATTGATTTAACAATAAGGAATACACTTTTAAGCATGGCAGTAAAATATTTAAATTATTCAACTTTCGCAAAGATGATACATTAGCATAAATACATATGTAAACGTTTATGTTTCAGCCGAACTGGCCATTGATATCATAAATTTCTGCATTATAAACGGGCGGCCTATTCAGATCATGCGGTATAAGGACTTTCCCACTTTAAGCAAGTTTGATGACAAAAATGTATCTATTACAAACCTAGACAAAAAGATAGATCATCAAGCGCTGTACGATACATTTTCCGCGTTCGGCAAGATAGTGACGTGTAAGGTTGAGAAAAGCGAATCAAAGGGCACGTCAAAGGGTTATGTCCATTTTGAAACGAAGGAAGCAGCCAACAAATCTATCAAGGAGATCAACAAGATGTTGCGAAGTGGCAGGAAGGTAAAGTAACGCTCTTTACCCATCAGGATAAAAGTTGTCACTCGATTGATTCGTTTATCAAATCCATAGACTTATGTACATAGACTGTGGGAGCGCTTGCAAGGCAAGACTTAATGAAAAGAATAGTTATATTCCCTTTCTATTGTCCTCCGACATGTCCTTGTCGCACAGAAAGAAAAGAAAAGGTTTAAGGTGCCTTTTCACGTTGACGCTCGATCGGCTCGACGCTCATCTTCAGTGAGCAAAAATCTTTAGAAATAATATTTTTTATTTATATATATATTCGTAAAATATTATTACTTGAAGATATTACTTGAAAATAATTAATATTTTACGTATTTCGAAGCCTATTTTTGATTGTACTGAGACGATCAACGACGATTCAGCGTCAACGCTGGATGTTGAATAAATTCAGCTTTATTTCTTGACGCTAGCGTCAAATCGAAACCACGTGACCCTAGAAATAATATTTTTTACTTATTTATATTATATAAGTAAATTTATATATGTATATAAATAAAATATATTATATTTGAAGGTTTTTGCTCGCTGAAAATGAGCGTCGAGCGTCAACGTGAAATGGCACCTTTATAGTTCTTATCACGCAAACTTTCTCCAATAGAAGTTAAGCCAAACAAAGATAGATTGTCCTTGCACTTGTTCTCTCTTTCTCTGGTGTCATAGCTTCTTGTAGAAGCGCTCAGTTCACGTATATAAGTCTTTGATCAAACGAGTGTTTCTTTTTTGTTTCTCAATGTGGATTGCGCTCACAGGTATACATTGGCAAGTTTATCCCACATAAGGAACGCCGAAAGGATTTGGAAGAAAAGGCTGATGTTTCATTGTTCCCAAATTTTCACTTTGACGAGGACATGACTGACAAGCTGAATTACGTTCGGGACGATTACAAGCCACAAAATGCTGATCAAGAATGTCAAGTACTGGCGGCACAGCTTGGCATCTATCGTGACATCATGTTCGCCGAACGTAATACAGGTAATATTAAGGAAATTAAGAATAGAATGTTACAAAAGCAAATTATTATTACGCCTGTAACAATAATTTGCTTTTGTTTAAAGTTAAACCTGTATTTCTTTAATCCTTAAGATACAAACATGGGTATTACGTCCGATCAATTTCTATCCATAAAAGTTTCTTGAAATTTTAAAAAGTTTCCCATTCCTTATCCGCTCCTAAAAAAATGTTCGTCTTGGGAGAGACCTTTGTGTGATGGGGCGAAACCAAAACCATCAGTTCCTCTGTAAATAACGTGTCAAGATAAGAGTTAATCATCCTGATAGAAATCGAGGTGTATATTAGATAAGAATTGGATTAGAATCCGGTCTTGTAAGTTCAACTATGAATCAGTCTCTTGTGTACAGAACCAGGCATTATCCTGTTAAATCCTGTATTGTTATCATTTGTATTATTTATTTTGTCGGAGTTTGTTTTGAATATCTAACAGATTAGTCATGTATAAAGAAGTACCACAGACCGCTATTAAAAATGAAATTAAAAAGTCATAAATGTTTTGAAAGGCTTGAAAGCAACCAGAAAAGTTGTTGTCTTTTAGTGGAATATCTGAAATGGTTTCTATAGAGGATGGTCTGTAAAAATAAAATTATTATTTGTTAATTAAACTTATTTTCTTATCTTACAAATGAATGAATATGTACTTAATTATTGTAACAATATAATTGCCTTAACATTATTATATTGATTATAATATTGTACAATAATAATTGTAGTTGGATTCAAATATTAGTGAAAATAATTGTTACTTTACAATCTCTCTGTGTCTCAGATTTACAAGCAGTTCGTGGTGTCAGACGAAGCCGTTTCAGGACCAGTTTTCGGCGTTTAGAGGGATTACACGTGCGCAGCGAGCAGTCACTGTTCCATTTGCGCGGTTGGCGCAAGCCTTTGACTGGCTCACATTTAGGGCCAGGAGCCGCTCACATCGTTGATCGCAGCGCTATCACAAAAGCAAATGCTAAGAGAATTTCCCGGAGACTCCAAGGAGACATGTATCATGCCTTAGATTCATACAAGTGGGCTTCAGTGTTCCCCTACTCTGGACCCGTTGACTTGAGCATAAAGCGTGGTACTATGGTTCATTAGAACCGGAGATCCGGCTAAGAAGAAGAAGAAGAGACATGTATCCACGACTGACTGGTATCGTTTGAAGATTGCAGAATTTCTGACGCATAACTGCACAGCCAACACGTGACCATTTTGCATGCTCATATGCAGATTATTTCGCATAAGGCATTTCCAGGGTTACATTTGCATGAAAAGAAGCAATGACATTGGCTAGTCATTCCTATACTTCTGGGCTGCGTTCGGAAACGTCACCCGGGTACACACGGGTATACTCCCTTCTCCTTCTAACTCGCTGAGATAGAAAGAGAAGGGAGTATACTCGTGTGCACTCGGGTGACGTTTTCGAACGCAGCCCTGCTGTAGTAGCGAGTGAAGCCTGAAATTGACAGTTTGAGACAGAGCAAGAAAGTTGATTTGCCCCTAATACTTTCTCACTTTTTCTTTCTTTCTCCAGTATAAAATATTTTGTCAAACGCGCGCGTTTGAAAAAAGCACGCATTTGATTAGTGTAACCTATGGAGACGCATGTTTGATGCGGGTTATAACGCGCGGAAACGCGTGCATGGAAACCTGGGATAATGGCGACTCTTGACAGTCGCTCTAAAGGCCTCTGTCCACGATGCTAAAATTTGGTCTAAGTTCTCGGACCAAGTTCTAGCATCGTGGACACAGGCCTTAAGCTAGAGTAAAAAAAGGGCAATTAGGGGCAAATTATATACGTCTTTGGAAAGAAGTTATAACAGTTGCAACAAATGTTGATTTTTTATATAACAAAGTCGGCTGAAAATGTGTGAACTATATTATTTAATTTCTAAAAACCTTCAGAAACTATTTTCTTTAACATATATTCTCTTTTTATAATAGGTCTATGGATGCTTTTGCGTTACACCACACATGCGCCAGAAATCCAGCAATCTTCCAACACTGCTGACCGGTAAGATCATCGGTATATTGCAGGAGATCGACGACAGCAAACCTTTATATGCTGGAGCACATGGAATCCGAGAAGGCCAAACTCGACGAAGCCGTATTACTGTGGTGTGAGCACTTATCAGGCTAAGCGATCGCGCAAAAAAAAAATAATAATAAAACGTCTTATCGATAATCTTTATTTTTAATAAGAAGAATTACATATCGATAAGTTTTAAATTTGATTCGATGTACATCGTGCGTGGTGTTGTCCACTATTTTATTTTATTTCTTTAAATTTATGAAATTATAATCGTGTCAATGTATGTTTTCGTAACGGATTTACTTTTCAAGACGTAACCGGCTCCGAGATATCACTTGAGAAAACAGAAATGTACTTTTTACGATATAAAATTTTAAGGGAGAAATATCTTCGTATTCGGCATATTAGAATGCGGACACGTTTTCTGAATGAGCGGTTACGTTCGCCTTGTGTTTGTTTACTGAAGGAAACGGAATGGTAAAAAGATTCCTAGTTCTAGAATTTTAAGATAATAAGTATTTCTTTCAAGATACATGTATATAAGACTAATGTTCAGCAGATGTAACGATTAAACGAACGGCTTATGAAAAGTTAATTTAATTCAATAGATCTCATGTGTAATAGACAGTATTAGATAGGATATAACCGCAGGCAATTAACGTATACAATTGTTACATCTGCTGAATACGTTTTTTGTTTTAATACTTTTCCGTCTAATATTAGTTTTCAACTATTTCTTACCAATTTTTTTGCAAAGTGTAATTAATTGATTTTATTTCATTATTTTTAAATAAAAATGTTCAGAACAGTGAAATTTTTGTTAAAATGTTATTTTATAATTAATTTTTTAATTATGCTTTAAAATAAAACTGGATTTGATCCGAAAAATGGTTCAAAGTGGTCAAATTTCAAATTAAAAAAAACAAAATTTTGATGTAACGTAAACAAATGATTAGTACCGGGGTGCTACGGAGGCACCTATCATAATCTACCAACAAAACTAAATAATTATTTTGGTTGTGGTACTGTGTAATGAAAAAAATGTGTTGATACGCAGGAAAATTTGTATTTTGTGACTGAATCAAAATATGAAATAAATATGAAATAAGTTCTTTAAAGATGTGATATCAGAATTAAGTCGCGAGCTTGGAAGCCGTTTGTATGATATGTCATGAAAATCTTGGCATTAATTATATGAAAAAAAACCGTCGTTAGTTCTGAAACAGAGAGCTAATATTATTATCGAGGACATAAACGTACTTTCCTTGATAACTTGCACAGTTGTGACTGCATCTGGTTTCAGTTTATCCCTATGGTTTCTATATAATTTAAAAATATTAAAAATATATAGATAAATAATTTTTAACTTATGCAAATATATCACACATGGTATCTTTTATTGCTTAACAATATTTTTCTCAAATTTGCAATACGCAATGTGCGCAGGTTTGTGGAAGTATACGCGATAAACGATAAATATATATCCTTGTCGTCTACACGTTCTTACATCTAATCAATTATCTCGGAAACTTATACATCCTTCAATCTGTGACAAATGGACAAGACATCATAATTACGAAGCATAAAAATAATCATATACATATATCGCATGATTTCTTTCAATAAATATGTCGCGTATTTATTGCACTGTATAGATCGCGTACGATTTTCAATTTTGTGAATTTCTTATCGAGGAACAGCGTTAATACAACGATATATTTAATTTGTATAACGTCATTTCAAAATCGTCTTTTCTTCCGCTATTATTTCCACGATTCTCATGTCGAAATTGTTCAACTGCAAATCTAACGTCTCGATTATATGCTGTAGTGTTATGTTTCAATATTTAAATTTTAAACGAATAAATACAAAAATAAAGCCTAAGTAAATAAGTGTAACCGAAGTAAACAATCCCTCGATTCGTCACATATATATTCAGTCCTTCATATTAGTGGTTGAAAGTCACAGCCTCTTCGGCTATCCGGTATTCTAATAAACATACGATGTTGCCAGACAAAGGAAAATATGAGCAAAGGTAGAACTATATATTACTGCTGTCAGTTCACAACGGTCCGTTACAGAGGATTATTAGGAGCTGTAGAGTGACTGTGCTAAAATGGATATTCTTTCAACAAATAATGATCCATACAGCTGTGCGCTACCAGGTACTTTAATTATTTAATTAGCTACATGAAAATGACGTAAAGGATTTAAAATGTTTTTATTCATTCTTTTTTAAGAATATAGAATGAAATGACAAATGTTAGCACAATTCATATGGGAAGATGAGATTCTCTTCCCATTGTACATACATTTAATATACGTGTCTTTAGTAATTAACAATTTTCAAAATTAGATTGCTATTTCGCGACGTTAATTAACTTACAATATTCTCAAGTGCATAAACTGTGTTAGTATAAAGACTTGAAAATTATTTACGTATTATAAATATATCAAGAAACACGGTAGTGTCTCGCGTAAATGATACCGTACGCAATTATATTAATTTTAATTACAATATATTGTTTTTGTCATGTGCATTACATTTCTATATTACCAATTATTACCAATATTAACTTATATATTTTTTAAATTTATGTACCTGTCTAATTATTAGAACTCGCGCGTGTAAACCATACCCATTTAGAGTTGAATGTGGATTTTGATCAAAAAGTTCTTGAAGGGAAAGCGATTTTGAATATAATAAAAAAATCTGAATGTGAAAAAGGGACTATTGTGAGTATAAGTAGTGAGATATTTCTTTCTACATTCAGCAAAAATTTTGATTTATTATTGATATGTATGGTAATGCCGAATAATTATAGTTTCTGGATAGCTGCAATCTTGATATAATAAAAGTCACAGATTCTAAGACTGGGTCACCGTTATGTTATGATATTGGACTTAATTGTTCTTGCGGAAATATATTTAAGATAGAGTTGCCAGGAAATCGTGTAACATATAAAATAGAGATTGAATACAGAACAAGTGAACATTCACGTGCACTAATTTGGCTAACACCTGAGCAAACTGCCGATGGCAAACATCCTTTCCTATTGTCTAACACTAAGGTAAACTCACAGTTACATATATAAATAAACAAATCAATTTATCTTGATCAACGTACGTTAAATATAGATTTCAAATCTTTTAGTATACATATGCAAGAGCCATGTTCCCATGCCAAGACACACCATCTGTCAAAATTACGTATTCAGCTAAGGTAAAAATTTATACATAGACGGTATTTATATGGATTCTTTACTTGTTTATACATATAAACACAGTAACATGATTATTATTAATACAATTCATAAAGTAATGAAAAGTTTGGAAAGAAATTGTTATGTGTAAATAAAATTAATTTAAATGTATGTTTGTGAATATACATATGTATCTATAATATATTTATAATAATTTATTTATATCTATATATATACATATATGTTTACATGTTCTTTTAAGCTGTTTTGGTAAAAATTAAATTAAACGGTCCATTTATTTTTTTTTATGTATATTTCATGTGTCTTAAATTCTTATTTCTAGATTTCAACACCAAAGAATTTTAGAGTTATAATGTCCGCAAAATTGAAAAATATAATTGTAACTCAAGACCAAGCCATGATATATGAATTTGTTCAAAGGAGTCTAACACCGGCTTACGGGGTAGTTATTGCTGTGGGATCACTAAAGGCGGCGAGAGTTTGTCCAAGAATCAATGTGTATGCTGAATCCAAATTTATCGATGAAAGCCGCACGACGTTTGAGAATTTTGAAAGCATGTTGCAGATTGCCGATGACTTGTATGGATCTCCTTTGGGTAAAACATCAACTAAATTACATATACTTATCAACTTAATAAAACACACACACAATAAGTTTTATTTTTGTAAATTAGAAATCCTCTTTTTTTTATTTATTACTTATTATTTATTATTTATTTATTATTTATTTATTATTTATTATTTATTTATTATTCTTTTGTTATTACATTAAAATTTCTAGATAAACAAAATATATGCGTGCTTCCACCAACTATCTCACCCAAGTATTTCACAGTACAATGTCGAAACGTGATATTTGTATCGCCATCCTTACTTCGCGGAGATATCTCTTTGATCAGTTCACTTGCTCAGCAAATCTCACACTTATGGACCGAGTATTTTGTTGTAAATTATGATCATATGTGGTTGAGTAAGAGTATCGGTATGTTTATTTGCAAAAAAATTTTAAACCGCATGCCGATTAATGGGAAAACGAAGGAATTTTTACGAATGAAAATGGACCGCAAACTGGTAAAAAGGGTAAAGTATTAACTTTTATTACAGATAAAACAAATAAAGTAATAAATAACGTCGAACATGATGCCAGATAACAATATTTTGTAACACACACACACACACACACACGTGCGCGTTTCGGTATTTCTACTATATGTATATTATTACCGAAAATGTATTATAGATTGAAGGATACAAGGATATCGGTATATTACAAAGTTTAATACCCAGATTGGGAAATATTTCGCCTAATGATCTCATGGAACGTGTGCCTTATGAAGTGGGATGTATGCTCTTGGAAAAGTTACAGCATGAATTAGGAGGACCATCGGTATTCGAAAGATATCTTAAATTATATTTTTATACTTTTCTACACAGAAGTATAAACACACAAGATTGGATGAAACACTTGATTGAGTACTGTGCTAATTTTTGTGAGAAAAAAGAGGTGACGCAATTTTTATTCAAATAAATTATGGTTTTATCAGTATTTATATTTTTAGCATTAAAAATAATAAATTTTGTGTTGTTTTAGATGATAACTTCTTTTGATTGGAGCACATACTTTTTTTGCACAGAATCACTTATTCCAGACATTTCAATAACCGCGTTGGAAACAGCATGTTGGAATTTAGCGGAAGAATGGATAAGATGGGATGATAATGCCGAAGATATACCTCGTAAATTCGTAGAAGTAATATCTTATTCTGATATTGAGAAAATAGAACTTTTAAAATACCTATATGATTCGTCTGTCGGCCTGACCGCGATCAAGATGAAATCAATGTCAAATTTTTATGATTCCCATGTCCACACTTATGAAATACGGTAAATATGAGTATCCGCGTTTAGACTGATTCACATTTGCGTAATGTAACACACACCTATTTCTCAGGTTCCGTTGGATACGTTTGTGTATCAAAAATCGATGGGAACCTATAGTTGATACTGCCTTGAATTTTGCCATTCACTTTTCTACGCCAAAGTATGCGTGTTCTATATTTGAAGATTTATACGACTGGAAAGAAATACGTCTAATAACGATCGAAGCATATAGACGCAACGAGAAAAAGTTCGTTCATAAAACACAGGAAAAAATAAATTCAATTATGCGGCTAAATTGACACACATTAACAACCAAATCATCTTTTCTTTTTACAAAGTAAGTCAATATTAACTGACATACAAAGTAATTTATTTATTGTAGAGAAAAAGAGTATAACAAATGTTGTACAATTTATCGAAAGAATGTAAAAATTGATTTTTATATCATACATATTTGGATAACTTAACTAAAATTTAAAAAGTTGTTTATTTTGTATGTGAATTACAGGTCTAAAGATTGAAAACGAGTTGGTGCGCAACATGATATGACAATTCTTATTCTCTAAAAATATTTAAATTTGTGAAAAAAAAATTAATTATATAGAATATAAATAATTTGTTAATAATCGATAAATAAATCTATCTCTGCATGAACATTTCGTTAATTTTTTTTTGTAATAAAATGAAGTACAGCTAGGTTGCTTCATCTAAAACATCAGTCCATGTGACCGCACCCTTAGATTGCAATAGTTCAAGATTTATGCGGTTCGATTTCTGGGATCTCACGATCCCATCATCGAAATTATTTGTTAAAATTATGGATCTAGAAAGCGAACTGCCCGCAGTACAACATATTGGCAACAGATTTGCTCGGCTATCGCAAAAAAATCCGGCATCTCTTTCCGAATTTATTCGCTTTTTACCGGCACAGTCTGCCAATATAATTTGATAACAGATTGTCAACAGAAACCAAACAAAATCTGTCATTTTGTAAACATTTAAATTGTTACGAATCGGATTTTGCTGACAAATTTCTGCAGAGCCAATCCGTCATTATATTCCGTTAGCAGATTTTTTTATATGCCTGTAGGTATTCTATCGACGAAATTTGCAGCAGTCACTTTCAAAATCTGGTCTCGACAGATTTTCCGGGGAGTTAAACGCGCCAATTTCGATCTAAGATCTCATTTGTATACGCGCGCCATTACATGGCGGTGATAATGCGGGGTCTACAATGCGAGTCGCAAGAAATTGACCAATCACAGTCGATTATTCTCCTCAAATTCGACTGTGATTGGTCAATTTCCCACGACTCGCATTGTAGACCCAGCATAATGGGCGCGTTCAGCAGACACAACTGTTGCACAACTGTTGAGTTCGTCTTATCAACCCTCTGCGTTGATTGATTGGTTCTAAAAAAGTAAGAGCCAATCACGTTCGACTGCTACTGAGCGGCTTGGCTGAACACGACCAATCATGGCTGCGTCTTTCTCTCTTGGGAGACACAAGACACAAGTTGTGTCTCCTATCCTAATTTGTGATTGGGTGGATCCAAAGGTAAGAACCAATCACATTCTACTGCTATTAGCCGTTCAGTGAGCGGTTCCTCTACTAGCAGTACTGGCTCAACTGGCTGCACCATTATGGCGCTGACGTTGGCTGACGTGAGCGGCGGAAGGGAGGGAACTACTTCGCTGGAGCGGGCGACGGTCGTTGCGCGGCCCAAGCGTGGATATATAAACGCGCGCAAGGAACAGCGCGCCGTCATTTTTTGGCCCCAGTAAAGGTAGAGTTGTGTTCGCGTTGTGCGTTTGTTGTGTGCGTTTACTTTTCCCCGGAGATAGGCCACATAACCTATGTCCAATTCGTGAAACTAAATAACTCTCCCAGAAAAATCCAAAAAAACGAAAAAAATCGTGAAAAAACTCATCGTAAGAAAAAAATCGCAAAACCGCAGGCGAAAATCATCGCGTGACCCTGGGAAAGATAACCCAGCAGCGTGGTGATAGAAGGGAAGAAAGGGAAAGAAACACCGAGAGAGCAAAAGCCAGAGTGTGAGGCGCCGAGAAACGGACGGAAAATCCATCGTACCCAGTCACGCAACCAAAAAAAAAGGAGAACAGGAACTACGCACGCACGAGGTGAACGCGGCAAGAGGCGCTTGTAAAGAAAACGTGCGCGAGAGACGGCGTGCCGAGAGCGACTTGTCGCGAAGTAGAGAGAGACGAGGCGAAGCGTAATCGCGTCCGCGCAACGAGGACGAACGTCGTTCCGTTTCCCTATTCCCAGCCAGATACCCCACGGCCGCCGCCATGAATCCTGGAGCGCCCAACTACCCCATGGCCTCGCTCTACGTGGGCAACCTGCACACCGACATCACCGAGGCGATGCTGTTCGAGAAGTTCTCGACGGCCGGGCCCGTGCTGTCGATACGCGTATGCCGCGACATGATTACCCGCCGCTCGCTCGGCTACGCATATGTCAACTTCCAGCAGCCGGCCGATGGTAATTTTTCATACTTTCATCATTATTATTATTATCGGTTATTATTATTATTGTTATTTTTATCGTTGCCCCGTTCCCACGATGGCCACGACGACGAGATGGCTGGCGCGGATCAGCGTGGTCGACGCTCGATGCGAGCGTCGGTCGACCGCGCGAATCGCCACCTGCTGCGCTGCGTGCCTCGTACATTTACGCGATACGCGCGGCGCCGCGCCGCGCCGCGCCGCGCCGCGCCGACGCGCGCCCTGTGCCCCGTGCTCCGTGCTCCATTGGACTCGCGCCGTTGCTCCACCGTGAAGCACGTAGAGACCACGCGTCAGAAACGCGGCGGATGATCGCGAACCGAGAATTAGAACTCGACTAATCGAATCATCTTAATCTTAATCCGTTTTCATCCGGTTGATCGAATTCCAATCTCCAATTTGCGATTCTCGACCGTCCACGCGTAATCCAATACGGGCTTAACGGTGGTTAACGGATAAACGGATTTGTCGCGGCAAGGAGAGGAGAGGCGATATTTTTTTTGTCTTCTTGTCGCGCGTTATCTGGAGACACGCCGCCAGAATAGAGTCGTAGAAACAAAATCTCTCCCGAGTTAATACGTTTATTTCGTTTAAAATGCAGAAAGTGTAGCTGCAAAATACAGTTAAAAAAAACAAAGCCACGGGGAATGAAGGAATATAAAGTTAACATATAGATAATGAAGAAAAATCTAAAAGACTAACTAAACTAAAAAAAACATCTCTACTTTTGTCTTTTGATTTTTTAAATTAATGTTAGAATTTCGACCTTGAGTAGAAATAAAAAAAATTCAAGTTTTTTTCCAGTTTAGTTAGTCTCTTACTTGTTAGTTTAGTTTTTTTTTATTGTGACCTCACGTAGAAATTAAAAAAAAAATTTCTTTACAAGGAAAACATTTGTCCTTTTATAAGAAACATTTAGATATTTTTCATTTGTCCGTGCATTTGTTCCTACTATCTGTACTCCGGTCGTTCTTTTCGCGCGAATTCGATCTCCTTCTAGAAGACGAAACAAACCCTCGATTCCACGTGCGCGCTGTTTGAGCGTCCTTCGCCTTACATGACTTTCCCTTTTAAGTAAATCCGAAACCTTTAGCCACCGTGGAAACTTACATCCGTTACTTGTCAAAACAACAAAGAAGCAGGCATTTCTGATGAAGGAATAAAGGAAAAGCGGGATGGAACTTAAGTTTCTTCCTTCTACCTGACTTGGAGTTTTACCCAGTGGATCTGTCCCTTTAGCTCTTTTCCGGCCGTTTTTTTTTCCGCGCGCATTCGATTTCCTTTTGGAAGAAGAAACAAATACTCTTTTTCGCATGCACGTCGTTTGAGCGTCTTTCGTCTCGCATGACTTTCGCTTTTAAGTAAATCCGAAACCTCTAACCATTGTAGAAAGATTCTAAAAGGTTCGTGGAAACTTACATCCGTCACTTGTCGAAACAACAAAGGAGCAGGCATTTCTGCTGAAGGAATAAAGGAAAAGCGGGATGGAACTTAAGTTTCTTCCTTCTACCTGACTTGAAGTTTCACCTCCGGTCGAAATTCCAATGGTGGAAAAGACAAGAGAGACCATCCGTTTCTAGATTTTTCTGCCTGCCTGCCTACATTTTTTGCACGTCTTTGCTCACCATGAATTTTACTCCTTCAATACTTTGACTGCCAGCGTGGTCATCCATAACTAGCATTGTCGTAGTCTTTTAAGACGCTTGTAAAAAATGAACATCGTATATTGTTATTGTAGTTCTACATTATTCATATATTGTGAACTCTATATCACTTAAAATTCCGTAGAATTTTAGAATTTTAAGCGATACAAATAGCTAACAATATAAAGACAAATAGATAACATAAGGGAAAAAATGCGCTATTTAACGCAGTGCTCATAAGAATACAATCTTATTTAATCATATTTTATTTTATACTTACGATAATGAAAATTCCACTGTGACGCACACGATAAGACATACAAAACTTGCTGGCCAGGCAACGTGTTAACTATATTTTGTGGTTACACTTTCCGCGTTTAAAACGATATAAACGAAGATAAATTAGAAAAGTATATATTTTTTATATCAAAAGAGTTAAAATCATGAAAGACATTAATATATCTCATTTTGTAATTTCACATTAATTTCAATTGTGAGAGAAAAAAAGAGAAATCAAAATTTGTAAATTCTAATTGGAAAGAACAAATTTACAACTTGTAACTTGGTTTAGTAAATGTATTGCGAGATACGCAAACAGAAAAATACAATATTTATTCTTTTCATATATATTTGAGACGATGGGTTCATAGAAAATCATAGAAAATCATTATCACTGTGCAATTACTCATTGCGCATTGTGCTTGAGTGATGAGCGAGTTACTTTTTGTACATTTTCAAAAATTATCCGGAATAAAGACAGTTTCTCGCCTCAGTACTGTAATATAGGTAATCCTTCGCTTGGACACGTGGATCTACGGCTTACGAGCCAAAGTCAGACATCTACTCGTAACTATAAAACTGCCAAGCAAAATAAAAACAATGTTTAAACAATGTTTATGAAAACTATAAAGTCGCTAATGTAGACAGATGTATGAATTTTTTCAGATTTTTAAAAATACTTTAAGATACAGGGAAAGTAGCGTCGGAAAAGACAGACCCACGTGTTCACTGGGAAGATACCGAAAAAACGTATTCACTAGCAGGATTAATTTAAAAATATTAAGTTCATGCATTGAGTTTTTGTAGATGCATATTTTGCTTACAAATTTCAGACAGTTTCAAGAGCAATTGTGTAAATTTATTTAATGATAAGAGATACACTTTTCCGATAAGCATGGCGGTAAAATATTTAAATTATTCAACTTTCACGAAGATGACATATATTAGCATAAATACATTTGCGGATATTTTTGTTTCAGCCGAACGCGCCCTTGATACCATGAATTTTGACAATATAAAAGGGCGGCCTATTCGGATCATGTGGTCCCAGCGCGATCCCTCCCTACGCAAGTCTGGTGTCGGAAATGTATTTATTAAAAATCTGGATAAGAACATAGACAATAAGGCGATGTACGATACATTTTCTGCGTTCGGGAATATATTGAGCTGCAAGGTAACGCAAGACGAATCGGGCGCGTCGAAGGGTTACGGTTTTGTCCATTTCGAAACGGAGGAAGCAGCCAACAAATCTATTGAGAAGGTCAACGGGATGTTGCTAAACGGCAAGAAGGTAAAGTAACGCTCTTTATTCATCGATTAGAATAAAAATTGTCACTCAAGTGAGTTGTTCATAAAATACATAGACTTGTCTACATGGACTGCGCCTTCTTATAGGAGCTAGCAAGACAAGACTGATAGTTATATTCCTTTTTCACTGTCCTCAGACATGTTGTCCTTGTCGCACAGAAAGAAAAAAAGAAGGTTTAGCCCTCACCACATTTCATGCAACTTTCTCCAATAAAAGTCTCAAGCTAAATAAATATAGATTGCCTGTGTATCTATTTTCTCTTTATCTGATCATGACGTGTAGCCTCTTGTAGAAGCGCTCAGTCTACGTATATAAGTCTTTGATCAAATTAATGTTCTTTTTTTGTTTCTCAATATGGATTGTGCTTACAGGTGTACGTTGGCAAATTCATTCCGCGTAAGGAACGCCAGAAGGAATTAGGCGAAAAGGCCAAACTGTTCACGAATGTTTACGTGAAGAACTTCGGCGAGGATATGTCCGATGACAAGCTGAAAGATATGTTTGAGAAGTATGGGACAATTACGAGTCATAAAGTAATGATCAAGGACGACGGCAAGTCACGTGGGTTTGGATTTGTCGCATTTGAGGATCCCAACTCTGCCGAGCAGGCGGTGATAGATTTAAACGGCAAGGAGATTGCCGAGGGTAAGCTCATGTATGTTGGGCGGGCACAGAAGAAAGCCGAGCGCCAGCAAGAGCTTAAACGAAAATTCGAGCAGCTGAAGATCGAGCGTCTGAATCGTTATCAAGGCGTGAATTTATACGTGAAGAATCTGGACGACACGATCGACGATGAGCGCCTGCGAAAAGAATTTACTCCATTTGGCACGATCACGTCTGCAAAGGTGATGATGGAGGAAGGACGTAGCAAGGGCTTCGGCTTCGTGTGCTTCTCACAGCCGGAGGAAGCTACTAAGGCAGTTACCGAGATGAACGGACGCATCGTCGGTTCCAAGCCTCTCTATGTCGCTTTGGCACAGCGTAAGGAGGATCGTAAAGCACATCTCGCTTCTCAATACATGCAGCGCATGGCAAATATGCGCATGCAGCAGATGGGTCAGATATTCCATCAGCCCGGTAATACCAGCAGTTACTTCGTACCTACCCTACCGCAGCCGCAGCGATTCTATGGACCCGCGCAGATGGCGCAGATCCGCGCTACTCCACGTTGGCCGGCGCAACCGAATCAAGTGCGACCGAACGCGCAGACCGGTAACTCCGGATTCGCGTCGATGCAAGCTGCACCATTCCGAGCGGCACCGCGCGCTCCTGCTGCACAGGCTGGCGCCTTGCGTAACAACATGTCCGCCAGACCTATCACAGGTGATTATTAAGGAAATTAAAAATATAATATACGCCTGTGACATTAATTTACTGTTGTTTAAACCTTTATATTATTTATTTGACTATCCTGACAGAAATCGAAGCATCAGATAATAATTGAGTTAGAATCTTGAAACACTTGTAAACCCAACTAACGTATCAACGTCTCTTATGTAAAGCCATGTATTATCCCGTGTTATTATCGTTGATATTATTTATCTTATCAGAGTTCGTTTTAAATATCTAACAGATTAGTATATAAAGTAGCACACCTCAAACCGTTATTAAAAATTAAATTAAAAAGTCATAAATGTTTTAAAAAAGGTTTGAAAACAACTAGACAACAAGTTGTTGTCTTTTAGTGAATTATCTGAAATGGTTTCTATAGAAGATGTTTTTTAAAATTATTATTTGTTGATTAAACTTATTTTCTTATCTTACAAATAAATGAATATATACTTAATTATTGTTATGACCACGGTTGTTATAACAGTATAATTGCCATTACATTATTATACTAATTATAGTATTGTACAATAATAATCATAATTGGATTCAGTTATGAAAATAATTGTTACTTTACAATCTTTGCGTATCTCAGGTCTACAAGCAGTTGGTGGCGCCAATATGCAAAGCCGTTCCATGGCCGGACCAGCCGTTGGCGTCTCGCCCGGTCAAAGCCGTCCAACGAATTACAAGTACACGGCAAATATGCGCAACCCGCCGCAAGCAGCCATGGCTCCATTCGCGCCGAATCCTACTGCGCAGCCTGCGGTTCACATTCAGGGCCAGGAACCGCTCACCGCGTCGATGTTAGCCGCGGCGCCGCCACAGGAGCAAAAGCAGATGCTTGGAGAACGCTTATTCCCTCTGATTCAACATATGCATCCGCAACTGACTGGCAAGATCACTGGTATGCTGTTGGAGATTGACAACAGCGAGCTGCTTCACATGCTGGAGCACAAGGAATCGCTGAAGGCTAAAGTCGAGGAAGCCGTGGCCGTATTGCAGGCCCATCAGGCCAAGCAAGCCGTTGCACCGAAAAAGGAATAAGCATTATAACGATAATCTTTATTTTTAATAAGGAGAATTACATTTCGATAAATTTTTAATTTGATTCGATGTACATCGCCGTGTTGTCCACTAATTTCATCTTATTTCTCTAAATTTATGTAATTATAATCGTGTTAATGTATGTTTTCGTAACGGATTTACTTTCCAAGACGTAACCGACTCCGAGATATCGCTTGAGAAAAAACAGGAATGTATACACTTTTTATGACATAAAATTTTAAGGGAGAAATCTCTTCGTATTTGGCGTATTAGATTACAGGGAGTTGCGGACACGTTTTCTGAATGAGCGGTTACGTTCGTCCTGTGTTTGTTTACTGAAAGAACCGAAATTGTGAAAAGATTTCCAGTTCTAGAATTTTAAGATAATAAATTTTTCTTTCAAGATATATGTATATAAGACGGTTAACGTTCAGCAGATGTAATGATTAAACGACCCGCTTATGAAAATTTAATCCAATAGATTTTTAGTATGTAACTGCAGGCAGTTGTTACTTAATAACATGTATAATTGTTACATCTGCTGGATACATTTTTTTATTCTTAATTCCTTCTCATATTTTTTCCCTTTTCGAGACGAACGAAAATCGTCTCTGAATTAAGGAAAATGTTGTGTTTAAATTATTTACACTAGAGCCCGTCGCGTAACGTAGACATAACGTGACTTGTGTTGTAATCATCTGTTTGTTCTAATTTGTCAGAAGGTGGATAATGGTTACTTGGCGTGTTACATTTTGCAAACAAATCTGCGCCTGACGTATGAAAAGGAAATTGGATTGGAACGAAGTTGATAAAATATGTAGCTAGAAATTTAACTGTAATTAATTATGCCGGTTGAGTTAGAGGTGATTCGAATCAAAACTTGAATTAAACTTAATCATCGATTAAGAGCCTCCGCACAAGACTCTCGTATGATAGCGTAGCGTAACGTAACGTAGATCAACGCACAAGAAACACGTATTGACGTATAACGCCGTAACCGATACGTTTCTTGTGCGTTGACCCACGTTTCGTTACACTACGTTATCATACGAGAGTCTTGTGCGGAGGCTCTTAATCGATGATTAAGTTTAATTCAAGTTTTGATTCGAATCACCTTTACGCGCACTTTTTTCTCTGATAACATTACATTCTGAAGTTTCTTAATTATCGAACAATCCGAATGCGAAAAATACTTTGGCTACACCGCTGTCGAGAGAACTCGCAAATTTCAATTAGATTGCAACAGGGAAAGATCTATGCGGTTCGATCTCTCGGATCCCAACATCGAAATTATTTGTAATTTATGAATCTAGAAAGCAAACTGCTCGCAGTACGACAAAATATTGGCAACTGATTTGCTCGGATGTCGCAATAAGTTATCTTTGTCCGAATTAAGGGGATGCTGGAGCCGCAGGCGAACTCGATCAGCGTCGATAAAGAAGTGCTCACCGACTATATCTGTCCTTGTATAGACAAGGATATAGACAAGGATAGCACCTAACCTTGCATCTTCCACTGGTCTAAGTAATATCTTTTTTTTTAGGCTTCAAATCTTACTTCTAATTGCACGATATTATTCCTGACAGTTTTTTATAGAGGGCTGCATCACTATTTTCTATAGAAAAACTGCAGAATTTTTGTATAAAGCAAATATTGTCGTCAGGTGAAGACAATATTAATAAAAATAAAATTTTTTTTTAGTTTATCAGAAAAAATCATGTACAGCCCTCTACATTTTTGTGCGTACTTTAATCGTGTAAAAGGATTTTCCATTCTGTTCAGCCAATTCAAAGATATTGCTTAGACCGATTATGCCTTGTCGCTGTCACTCCAGGATCCCCTTAATATCGCGTTTTACTTGCAGAGTCTGTCGATATAATCTGACAGCAGATTATCGGCAGAAATCGGACAGAATCTGTAACTTTGTAAACATGTATACGTAAATGGAATACGTCATTTAAATGGTTACGAAACGGCAGATTTCACTCAGTTTCTGCAGAGCCAATCCGTCATTGGTCGCGTTCAGCAGACCAAGCCGCTCAGTAGCAATCGAACGTGATTGGCTCTTACTTTTAGAACCAACCAATCAACGCAGAGTGTTGATAAGACGAACTCAACAGTTGTGTCTGCTGAACGCGCCCATTATATTCCGTTAGCAGATTATAGGCCGATATCACAGTCTCCGATTAACGTGATCCTCCGATTAAACTCACTCTGCATCTCTTTCTAACTGTCTTTTCGTCTCTTTCTAGAGGGATAGTTAGAAAGAGATGCAGAGTGAGTTTAATCGGAGGATCACGTTAATCGGAGACTGTGATATCGGCCCTTTATTGTATCCCTGTTGGCATTCTCTCTCCTCCCCTCTCCTCCTCCTCCTCCTCCCTCTCTCCTCTCTCCTATCAACGAAATTTGCAGCAATTATTTTCAAAACCCGTTCTCGATAGATTTGCCTATTCGGGAAAAGTCGAACACGTGAACTTCGATCTAAGATCGCATTTGTATACGCGCGCCATTACGCGGCGCGATAATCGTTGTTTACATTCTTTAATCGACACACATTGCGCGATAATACGCAAATTGCGCAATGTCGTGCAATCAATGCGTGTAAAATGATTGAGAACAGAGCTGACGGTAACTGATGATAAACGCCTGAAGCTTAATAAATTAAGCAGTGAAAAAATAATCGTAAACTTTTCAATTAACGGTTTTTTCTACGTATAACGTCTCCTTTCACAGATGGATTTTCGTTGCACTTTCTGCTCTAGATAAGGACCGCGTTGTCCGTAGGTCTGTATGTTCTTTCTGCACTGCATTATATATTCTACAGTTAAAATGAAACAGGTATATTAGTACAATTAGACGTCAAAGAGAGAGAGAGAGAGAGAGAGAGAGAGAGAGAGAGAGAGAGAGAGAGAGAGAGAGAGAGAGAGAGAGAGAGAGAGAGAGAGAGAGAGAAAAGAGCCAAAAAGTACGGAAATGTCAGCCACGAAGGACAAACCTAAGGGCGTCGAGATAAAAATAAGAAATCTGAAAAGTGCAGGAAAAGTGCATCTAGGAAAGAGCGAACAATCTAGACGCGTTCGACTGGAATGCGACTGACTTCAGGCGCATGAGGCGCATACGCGTGGTCGAGTTTTTAACACGCGATCAATGGCCCGTTGATTTTGAGACAGAAAGGTTATATGTTATATCAGTATTTGTTTTTCTTTTCATTGGCTAAAAGTAACCGAAAGTATCTCTCTGAATAAAAAGAAATTAAAAAAAGTGGCCGAATTGAACGATCGACGCGATTCGGAGATCGCGCGAAATTCGCGCCAGCCATCAGGCGGCTCTGGACTCCTCGAGATGGCGCTGAGGGCGCTTGTGCGGTTCGTGCGGACTACTTCGCCGGAAATTGGCGCCGGTGGTTGCGCGGCTGGGGTATATAAACGCGCGCAGGAAGCCGCGCGACGCTCTTCTGCCTCAGTAAGAGTAGAGTTGTGTTCACGTGTGGTTGTGTGCGTTTCCTTTTTCCCCGAAATAGGCCACACAACCTACGTCCATTCCGTGAAACTAACTCTCCTAGAAAAACCCAAAAAAAGTAAAAAATCTTCGTAAAAAAAAACGCATACAAAAAAATCGCAAAACCGTAGGCGAAAAACCGTCGTAACCTCGTACCGTGGTAACAGCGTGGTGATAAAAAAAAAGGAAAAAAAAAGGAAGAAAGGAGTACAAGCCAGAGTGTGAGCCGTCGACGTCGTCAAAAGAAACCGGACCGAAGGACCCATCTACCCAACAGGCACGCGAAAAAAAAGATTCTCCAGACACGCACGAGGCAGAAGCAAAAAAAAGTAAAAAAAAAAAAAGGAGAAAAAGCGTGCGAGCTAGAAGCTAGAGGGTCCTTGGACGAGCCATATTACGAGGTAGTGGAAAAAGAAGGGGGCAAAGCGAGGAGATCGTCGCGCGTAAGGAGGAAACGTCGTTTCTGCCTGTTTCTGCCTCTGTTCCCCTCGGCGCAGTAAATCTCCCCGTTTGACCCACCGCCGTCGCCATGAATCCTGGTGCGCCCAACTACCCCATGGCCTCGCTCTACGTGGGCGACCTGCACACCGATATCACCGAGGCGATGCTGTTCGAGAAGTTCTCGTCGGCCGGGCCCGTGCTGTCGATACGCGTATGCCGCGACATGATTACCCGCCGCTCGCTCGGCTATGCATATGTCAACTTCCAGCAACCGGCTGATGGTGAGTCATCATCGTCGCCGCTGCCGCCGCCGCCGTCGTCGTCGTCGTCCTCATAATCATCATCGTCATCATCTTAGCATAGCGCCTGTCCCCATGATGGTGATAGTGGTGATGATGGTGGTGGACAACGTGGTGACGCAACGTGGGTCCGCTCGAATGGCCGCCCGCTGCGTGCCACACACGTGCCTCGCCAACGTGCCCACCATATTGGATCCACGTCCTCGCTCGGGCGTAATGGTAGTTAACGGTTAAACGGTCTCGCCGCGGGAGGGGGAAGGATATTTCCTTTTTCTCCCTTTGTCGCGCATTACCTGAAGACCCATGTCCATAACGGATTTAAATGTGATTTTTTTTCTTCTTTCTTCTACCTGACTTGGAGGTTGACCTGAGATCGAAAGGCGGATGTTACAAAAGCGAAAGACCGTCTCGGGGTTTATTTTTTCTATATTGTCCGAGCTCTATTCTCCGTAGATCTGCCCTTTTCTATTTTGACCTTTTGTTCGTTGCGCAAATCTGATTCCTTTCTATGGAAACCCTTGGCGCCACGTGCGTGTTAGTCATGTTTTTATTTTTTATTTTTCATTCATGAAAATGGTTCTGTAAAGTGAGAAAGAAAAAAAGTCTGAAAATGCTTGGTCACGCGAACGAATCTCACGTATCTCGAGACGAGTAACGTTGTCCGCGCGCGGATGTTCGCAGCATTTATTTTTACATGTAAAGCCACGTCGTAATTGTATTCATTCTTCCTTCAGAATTCGATAAATATGTATATGCAAATATAAAAGAGAAATGAAAAAGAATCTGAAGAAACTTTAGTCTACTTTATGTCAAAGTTGCAACCATAAATTGTCGGAAACATCTGTTTCCTTGAATTTTTTTCAAAAGTACAAGGAACGTCGGTTTCTAGAAATCTATTCTAATTTAATATATCTTAATCTGTTTCAACTTCCATAAATATATCTTCGAAATAAATCAGAATAGATTCGTAGAAATCTGCAATCATATGTTCGAGAAGAATTGAAAAATTTTAAAAATAATAGGCTTGTTCGTTTTAGCTGAACTTTTTGCACAGTTTATCTTTTCTTCTTTTCTCTTCAACGTGAAATGAAAAGGATAAAAGATGAACCGTGCAAGAAGTTCAGCTAAAACGAACAGGCCTTATATGTTTCTCACTTGCTCCTATGAAAGAAGTGGAAGAGAATCTCAGTTATTTTTTCTACCTGACATCAGAAGGGCGATTGTGTATCTTGGAACGAAGTGAAAATTCACTAGAGTATCTACGATTTTATTTGTCGAAATCTAGTAAATTGGACCACTTAATTTTCACCTCCTTTCGAGATATACGCTCGATCTTCTGAGGTTGCGAGTCTTTTCAAGAACATTTGAAGGAACTCGTATAAAGATTCATGAAAACTTACATTCGTTATATCTTTCAAAACGATTCAAAGAAATAGATATTTCTGGTGAAAGAAAGAAGGAAAAGCGAGATGGAACTTTCATTTTTTGCGCTACTTGATTTGGAGTTTTACCTGCGGCTAAAATCCCAACGAGAAACAAACGTGAAAGTCTATTTTCAGAAATTTTTTTTTATTGTTTGTGTCTTGTACTCGTCCATTCTTTAATTACATTTTCCGCATTTAAAACGAGACAACTGTAAATGAATTATAGTTCTTTATTATCGATTAAACAAATATCTATTTTTTAAATTGATAATTAAGAAAAATATCTAGGGACAAAATCATGGAAGATATTGACATATCTAACGCCGTAATTCAATTTTAATTTCGAACCTACTGAAGGAAAAAAAGAAAGGAAAGTACGAAGATATATAAATTCTAATTGAAAGGAACGAATCTACATATTCCTCGTTAATTTAATAAATATATTGCGAGATGTGTGCAAGCAGGAAAGTGTGAGATATATTCATTTCACATTTACTTTCTAAATTTTACCTCTTCCTTCACATTTCCTTCAACATCTATGTCAATAAATGTATTCCGTTTTAAAAGCAGAATAATTGCAATAAAATATAGCTACAGGGACCGATCTAAGAGCAAAAAATGAGCATGAAGTTTCCTTTTCTCTCATGGAAAGTGAGTGATTTTCACTTTTTTATTAGTTTAATCTTGAACTTCAGAAAAGAAACTTCGCTTGCGTTCGTTTATTCACATTGGGGGCTATTGGGAAAAAAAATCTATAATATGTGTTATATATTTTATTTTCCCAATAGCTCCCAATGGGAGTAAACAAACGCAGGCTGTCTTCTTTGCAAAATTTATCCGTGCTTTGCATAAATTCGTTTACAAAAGAATCTATTGTTTGTCAAAACATTTTGCAACATTGTATCTCAAAAAACATATGGTGGCACTTGTAAATTATTTTTTCGTGAACATGATTACTTGCAAGTCGATCGATAATGAAAGATAATTTGACTGTACTTTGTTCCAAATTCAAATATCTTTCTTTTCTATCGACTCAATGTGGGGTTCTAGATATTTTTCTTATCAATTCATAGAATGTCTTATCAGACTTTTATCACACGCATTTGTTTTTTTTTCCGATATGAGAGGACGAACTTGAAAGAAATTCATGGACAGTTATTTTCTCTGCAACTACTTATTGTGCATTGCACTTGAGCGATAAGCGAGTCAGTCTAGAGCCGTTCTTGTACGTATCAGTTATAAGTACCTAGTAATCTGAATTAAACACGAGCTCTTCTTTTATTAGTATATTTAAATTTGCAATTTTTAATTAAAAAATTGTGTGCATTAAGTTTTTGCAGACGCATCTTCAGCTTATAAACTCTGGGCAGTGTCAAGAACAATTACGTACACACATGAATATTTATTTAATGATAAGAAATCGGCTTTCGATAAAAATAGCGATAACGTCTTTAAATCTTTTATCTCATTTGACTTTTACAAGGACGAAACATTTTGCATAAATACATTTGCGCATATTTATGTTTCAGCCGAACGCGCCCTTGATACCATGAATTTCGACATGATAAAAGGGCGGCCTATTCGGATCATGTGGTCACAGCGCGATCCCTCCCTACGCAAGTCGGGCGTCGGAAATGTATTTATTAAAAACCTAGACAGAAACATAGACAATAAAGCGATGTACGACACATTTTCCGCGTTCGGGAATATATTGAGCTGCAAGGTTGCGCAAGATGAATCGGGCGCGTCGAAGGGTTATGGCTTTGTACATTTTGAAACAGAGGAAGCGGCTAATAAATCTATCGACAAAGTTAACGGAATGTTGCTAAATGGCAAGAAGGTAAAGTAGCACTCTATAGATTTTAGATTAAGATAAAAATTGTTTGACTTATGCCCATTTCTATCTAGATTAACTTTAATCTTGGTTTAACTTATTTTTTATCTTTTTCTGGGTTTAAGAGTTAGAACAAGATAAAAAGTAAGTTAAACCGAGATTAAAGTTAATCTGCTTTGGTAGAGGTGAACTTTAGACCCACTTTCACTCTTAACCGTAGGTTAACTTACTCTTCGTCTCTTTCTAAGGGGGACGTTGGAAAGAGACAAAGAGTGAGTTAACCTAAGGTTAAAGTTAACTGACCTTTGTGGAACTGGACCTAATATCGAGTTAACGTTTTTCTCCTGTTTCTCAATATGGACCGTGCTCTCACAGGTGTACGTTGGCAAATTCATCCCGCGTAAGGAACGCGAGAAAGAGTTGGGCGAGAAGGCCAAACTGTTCACGAACGTCTACGTGAAGAACTTCGGCGAGGATATGAACGATGAAAAGCTGAAGGAGATGTTCGAGCAGTACGGGACCATCACAAGCCACAAGGTGATGAGTAAGGACGACGGCAAATCACGTGGGTTCGGATTTGTCGCGTTCGAAGACCCGGACGCTGCCGAGCAGGCGGTGATGGAACTGAACGGCAAGGAGATTGCCGAAGGCAAGTTTATGTACGTCGGGCGGGCTCAGAAGAAAGCCGAGCGCCAGCAGGAGCTTAAACGGAAATTCGAGCAGCTGAAGATCGAGCGTCTGAATCGTTATCAAGGCGTGAATTTATACGTAAAGAATCTGGACGACACGATCGACGATGAGCGTCTGCGGAAAGAATTTACGCCGTTCGGCACGATCACGTCTGCGAAAGTGATGATGGAGGAAGGACGTAGCAAGGGTTTCGGCTTCGTGTGCTTCTCACAGCCGGAGGAAGCTACTAAGGCAGTTACCGAGATGAACGGACGCATCGTAGGTTCCAAGCCTCTCTATGTCGCTTTGGCGCAGCGTAAGGAGGATCGTAAAGCACATCTCGCCTCTCAGTATATGCAGCGCATGGCGAACGTGCGCATGCAGCAGATGGGTCAGATATTCCAACCCAGTAATGCCGGCAGTTACTTCGTGCCTACGCTGCCACAGCCGCAGCGATTCTATGGACCTGCTCAAATGGCGCAGATCCGCGCGACACCGCGCTGGCCGGCCCAACCGAATCAAGTACGACCGAACGCTCAGACTGGCACCTCCGGGTTCGCGTCGATGCAAGCTGCACCGTTCCGTGCGGCGCCGCGCGCTCCTGCCGCACAGGCTACCCTGCGTAACAGCATGTCCGCCAGACCTATCACAGGTGATTATTACAGTTATCACAAAATTAGCCTTATGGAATGCGTACGATAATAATTAAATCTTCGTATTGTTATTATTTATATTATTTATTTTGTTATATAGAGTTGGTTTTGAATATCAAACATATTAATTCTAATAAATATTCGAAAAGCTTTATATTTTTGACCGTTTTCGAATCTGAAAGTGGCAATTTATAAATGTCTTTAAGAGGTTGAACAATTAAGAAATTTTTAGCGAGATATCTGAATGTGAATTGATCTGCCTGTGATTTTCAAGATGTTTTAAAAACATAATTCGTATTTGTTGACAAAATTTACTTTCTGTTCATATTTGTATCTGTAAATAGAAGGCGATTTTTAAATGTGACATAAAAAAAGATATATATTTTTTAAAATAATATGTAATTTAAATAATTTTATCGTTTATTATAAAGATTACTATCTATGAATCCATCAAATTTCCTCTATACCTATGATTATTTTGGCATCTACTAAATCACAAAGTTTTATTAATTACATAATTTAATGACTGTTTTTCAATATAAATAGATAAATAGAAGATAAGCAGTGACAAATTTTAGAAACTGACATTGTGTGTACTTTTAAAAATTACAAAAATCTCAAATAGGTAAAATAAGTATATATTGATTAATATTTTTTACAGATGCAGGTTTTGAATTGTTTTGTAGTTTATTAGAAATGTTATATTTTGCTTTTTACTCGCATAAATTTCCTGTCGAACATGAATTCGTAAAAATTAGGTCTAATAATATTTAAACTGACTTGAAAAGACGTGTTAAATTCTTAGGTATCGATAATAGATTTATAATTTGTATATGAAGATATGTAAGTATATATATGTTTCGTGTTTACATACATTTCTATGTATGTATAAAGATGTATATAAACACAGAACATATAGATATAGATGTGTGTTGTATTGTGATAATAACAGTCCTCCAAGAATTTTAAACAGTTGAGATTCGTAACGTTTAAGATTTTAAAACTCCAGACATCTTCGAGACATTGACCGAAATCCATAGAAAAATAGTTTAACAACCGAGTAGTTGGACTTTTCGAAGGAATAAAATGTCGAGTGTGTGGAAATGTTTATTAAATTGTTTAGTATTATTGAAAGTGTTTATAGTGTTGTGAAAAACTTGAGTCTGTCAATTTCATATGTGTAGCGGCGTAACGATACATCTAACGTGATGATATTCTTCCAACCGATCCAACGTGATCGTAATACTTGCTTCTTGTATTGAATTGTAATCAATTCTTTTACGGTCACTTCTTTATGCATTATCTAATTACGAGAAGAATAATAAACTTTTCTTCAGAAGAATGGAACTATGTATAACGCGATGTGTGTGTTCGACATATAATTTCCAGTATTAATTTTGCAATTAAATGAATAACTGCTTAATTATTGTTGCAACAATACAATTGCCACAACATTACTACACTAATTTGTAATATTATATATTATAATGACATTTATTTATTAGCGAAGATTATTACAATTGACAAATTCTTTCTGTTTTAGGTCAACAAGCGATTGGTGGCGCCAACATGCAAAGTCGTTCCATGACTGGACCAGGCGTTGGCGTCTCGTCCGGTCAGAGCCGCCCGTCGAACTACAAGTACACCGCAAATATGCGCAATCCGCCGCAGACGGCCATGACTCTACCTGCACCGAGTGGTCCTTCTGTGCAGCAGGCGGTTCACATTCAGGGTCAGGAGCCGCTCACCGCGTCGATGCTAGCCGCGGCGCCGCCACAGGAGCAAAAGCAAATGCTAGGGGAACGGTTATTCCCTCTGATCCAATGTATGTATCCACAACTGACCGGCAAGATCACCGGTATGTTGCTGGAGATCGACAACAGCGAGCTGCTTCACATGCTGGAGCACAGCGAGTCCCTGAAGGCCAAGGTCGAGGAAGCCGTGGCCGTATTACAGGCCCATCAGGCCAAGCAAGCGGTCGCGCCGAAAAAGGAATAAGCGTTATAACGATAATTCTTTATTTATAATTTGTGAAAATCTCGATTGTTTTTGATGTTGATTCTATGTACACGCGTTATCCCTTCATTTATTTTTTATTTTTCTGAATTTAACTTAATCATCTAAGTATGTTTATGTAACGAATTTACTTTCAAAGACGTAATCGGCAGGTTCAGATTGACTGTCGCTTGAGAAGATGAGAAATGTATGTTCTTTTCACGATGTAAAATTTTAGGAAGGGAGAATACTTCCACACACACAGAGGTTGTGCCATTCTTCGTATATCTTTGGATATGGAGAGTTGCGAGCACTTATACAGAGTTAGTGGGAATAACCGTTCGCCTAGCATTTGCTTACCAAGAAAAAACAAAGTGTGAAAAGATTTCCAATCCTAAAATTTTACGATAATAAATTTTTCTTTCAAGATATACGCGATCGACGTTTAGCGGGTGTAACAATTAATCTGTTTGTTGTTGATATTAGTGAGAAATTAATTTTGTTCTAGAGATCTAGTGGATGGATTGTATAACTCCAGAGGCGATCATTGCCTAATGGTGTCTATAATTGTTACATCTACTGAATGTAATTTTTTTTATTCCCTCCCCTTTTCTATTTCCCTTCTCGAAACAAACAAAATTGTTCTTAAATCAAGAAAACTGTTAAATAAGATTTACATTTTAAAGCATGTAATATAGCTTAAATATCAATGTTATGTGCAATCCATATGTTTGTCACAGTTTATCAGAGGATAGATAATTGGTGCTTAGCTTACGTTCCGCAAATCTGTCGCAGCTGTAAGCTGATACGTGTGAGATTAGGAGTCATAGGATCTCAGCTATCATTCCAATCATTAAATTTGACCTTTGTTATATCTTACGTACTTTATTGCATCATCTTTTGCTCCCCTTTTTTTTAAGTTTTTGATAAATATTTCATTCTGAATGTTTGATTGTGGATGTATAGATAATGTATACGATGTACATTTGCACATTTGTATATGAAATTTATATTATCCTTATACATACATTTACATTTAAAATAAAATGATATAAATGTAATATATATCATTCATTTGCTGCAATAATAACAGTTACGTGTTATCTCTTCCTTCGATGTATTGAATTCTCACCATTCTTTTACAAACAACTCAAAAATGACTTTGAGTTATGTTATTGTAGCAAATAAACTGGAAATATATATACATATATCTTTCAATCTGTATAGTCACGCACGAAGCACTTTCAGGAGATCAGGCGAAATAAGTGAAAGTCAATTAACTTTGGGCGAAATTTTAACAGAATTAAAACTTAAAATACTGATACAATTGTTATCCAATCGAGCCTGACGCTTAATGAAGATTCTTTTGGTAGAAAAACATCACATTTTTCATATTATTAATTAGAATCTCCACAGATCTTGAAAATTTCAAGACTCAGAATTTTTCGGATTCTTTGTACGTATCGGAACGGTTTTCAGAAAAACTCAGACAAAATAATGAAATATTTCAGATTTTTCCCGTCAACACATCTGAATAAAAAGAAAATCCGCGCAAAAAATTTCACATACAGATAGACACTTAATCCTTCGCAGAACACGTGGGGCTTTCAAAGACCCACTCGATATTTCCATTTCGAATTTTACGGAGATTTTACGAACTCATAAAGAAACCCCAAACAAGAATCAGGCATATATATAACGGTAAATAGATTCTTAAAGCCTTTGAAAGTACACTTGAGTTTTTTCAGATTTTTTATGGCACCAATTAGCTTGAAAATCTTAACTGGCATAAAAGACCCGGGTGTTCGACGAAAGCAGCAGAATTATACGTGTTCTGCGAAGGGTTAAATATTTCGAAAATCCTCATCCAATTATTTCTGAAAGTATCTGAAAAATTTGATAATTTCTTCTGAATTTTTTATAAATCTAAAATATGAGAAATTCTTAGAAAATTTCTGAGTAAATATGAGAAATTTTTTAACCAGGGTTTGTCGCACGAAATTACTTTATTCGGGTATTTTAAATAAAAAAAAAATAAATAAAAGTTCTTATGTATTTCTGCTTTTTTTTTATATATGTTACATGTATTTATTCTAATTTGACTCGATAAGAAAGTCGGACTCAGTCACAATTCGCGCCGCGAGCATCCGTTTTCAAACAAAAATCGGCATCGAGTGGTAAAAGGGCGGGAAACCGCTCGCCCGATTTCAATGGGAATAACTCGTGCCCGCGCGGGAGGGAAGCAGTTATATTCTTTTTTCTAATTGCCATCTCGCATTTCCGGGAAGCAGGCACGTGATTGGCGGACACGTCACGAGTCACGACCCACTTCGCCGAGAGTGCGCCGAGTGTCAGCGCGAGCGAATCGGCCGTTGCGTGGTGTTGTGTTGCGCGGGAGAGAAGTGGAGAATGGTGGAGAAGTGGAGAGCGAGCGAGCGAGCCAGTGAGGTCGGCGAGAAAGAGAGAAGAAAGTATACACGAGTAGCGCGCCTCTCGGCTCTCAGCTAGTCCAGATCCAGACTAGTCGGCAGTGTCGGCACCGTCGGCACTTGGCACTCTTGGCAGTCGGCTCGGTTCTCGCTTGTGTCCGTGTGTGGTCCGTGTGCGTCGTAAACCGAACATCGAACGACGAAGATTCATCACGCCAGTCGTGTGCTCGTGTGTGGCGCGTTTTCTCCGTGGACAGTGCGAGGATTCCTTGGTTGCGAGAACATCGGTGAAAGCGAAGCGAAGGGGAGAAGAGAAGGAGGAGGAGGAGGAGGAGGAGGAGGAGGCGGCGGCGGCGGTGGTCAGGTCGCGCCCGCTCAGGTCCGTCAGGTTCGTCTGCTTCAAGCGAGCGCTCCTGCGAGCGGGCGACGGCGACCGAGACGACCGTGAGCTCGTCGTCGTCCAACGCTCACCGGCGGCGACGACGGCAGGCGGTAGCGGCAGCGGCAGCGATCTCGACTGTTCGAAGGAGAGAAGGTACGTTACCGCACACACACACACACACACAACACGTCCTGCCTGCCCCTTCTGCCCCCTTTCTGCGCGCGCGAGCGCGCGCTAATGACCCCGTTCTAATCGTCGCATGGTATCGTGGCCGACTTCGTCGTCGCAGGGGCGACAATACCGATACCGATATTTCGTACTCGATCCCGATTCGCGCCGCTCGCACCGCACCACCGATCACGGCATATGGCAGTGCGGGAAACGTGGAACTTGTCTCTCCTCGCCTAACGGGGTCGTATTTGTTTACATCCGTCAATCCCCGAGCGTTAATTCAAGTGGCGGTTTTGTTATTTTTCTCATGATGCACCAACGCCCGCAGGTACTCGAACGTAGGCTGCGGTTTGCCGGATAGACAGGCAACTTGGGTGTTGGGTGCACGCTCGTGTCCCGCTTCCCGCTGCGTCACAGCCGACCCTTTTGGGCATTGAACGTTGAAGTGGAAATGCGACGAGTATTGGTGAAGGTACTTATTGTGATTTAGTTCGACGTTAAATGTCTGGCGTATTTCCTGGGCAAAATGGAGAAAAGATTGATATTGACAGGTGAAAAAGATAATTAGGCAAGAAGAGGTACAATAAACCATCGAAGGCCTGGAACTAATTCGATGGAACGTTGCTGACATTGCTGATTGTTGGCATTGAAATACCTCGTGCAGCTTTTCTCCCCCCTTTCTCTCGTCTGTGAAGAGAAAATGGTTGTAGAGAGTTTCTTAAGAAGGAATGATGGAGAAATATGAATGACATATATAGGATAGATTTTGATTATTATGTTGATTAATATATCAATCCCAATTAGCGATTATCAATATCCTTTTGTGTATTACCATGTTATTTAGTTATTATGATACATCCGAGTAAAATATGAATGAAATAAACATGTCCTATTAACAGTTAATTATATATGATATGCTAAAAGTGCATATGGTACATTCTTCATATCTTATCACTTTCTTCCGGATGACCACATAATTTCCTGAAATAGTTCTTCCGTGTCTATTTTTAGATTTTTATTATAGATTTATCTTATTTTAATTTTACATTGAAAAAAATCTATTTTGACAAGGTTAAGGTACAACTGTTTTTCCTCATTAGTCTGTAGGGGAACGGGGGGGGGGGGTAGCCCCAGACATTATTGAAATTCAAGTATACCGCGTGTCTATGGCCATTGTTTAAACATTCTGCATATGTCGAGAAACGCAGAAGGGCATATTAGAATGTTTAAACAATGGCCATAGATACGCGGTATACTTGAATTTCAATAATATGCCCTTCTGCGTTTCTCGACATATGCAGAATGTTTAAACAACGGCCATAGATACGCGGTATACTTGAATTTCAATAATGTCCGGGGCTACCCCCCGTTCCGCTATATGAGATCAATCTAACAAAATGTGTATTTTAAAAGATCACTTTCTGCGAACACATGTCCTCCTGCCTTCGTTTATGCCACAGTTGATTTCTTTATCGCTTGGTTTCTTGTTGCTTTCTTCAGAAAATTCTGTTTCTTGTTGCTTTCGGGAATTTTTCGAGAATCTTATGAACATAGAGCTTCATGTTTTATCATATAATTTAATTATATAGGTACATTAATATTTTTTTAAATCTGTTGCAGGTTATCGACTAACCTAACTGAGATTTAAATATCTGTCTTCTACCTGTGTTCTTTCTTTTATGAGAGAGAATCACCATGGATCAAGACGAAGTTATAAAGAATTTACGGTCATGCCTGATATCGTGCAAGGGTGGTATCAAATTAGATAATTTAAGAGGTAAATATTATCAATGCTCTGTTATTACGAAGCAATTTGAAATACAGTTATTTAAGCTTTAATACACTCTACTAATGTCTTCATAAATATTTCTGTGTTTCGCTTTATCTACTAATCAATCATTCTTAAAGACTGACATAAGAATTTTACGATTTTTACTTTGCAGCGGACTACCGTACGATAGCAGGGGAACCAT
Source organism: Temnothorax nylanderi (assembly GCF_030848795.1). NCBI lineage: Eukaryota > Metazoa > Arthropoda > Insecta > Hymenoptera > Formicidae > Temnothorax > Temnothorax nylanderi. Next base: position 253,133 of record NW_027249236.1, read on the forward strand.
TAACTTTTAAACAATTCGGATATTCCTCTCTCGAAGCTTTCATACGCAGTATACCAGACGTTACAGTGAACAGAAAAGGTGGAGAACTGTATGTGGAAGCTTTACCTTCCAAGACTTCGGCGCACCTTACAAAATTAGTTTCGCGACAAAAGACACGACGAAAAGTACGACCGCAGCCGAAAAAAGTAATCATTTTACTAGTACTTTGTATTTCCTAGAAAGTAATTGCTGCCACACAAACACATATATACTGACTATTTCACTCTAAATATCGATTAAAAACATTATTAGATCCGAATGTGTGTTTTGTAGCATACATTGGGAGCTTTCCAGCAAGCGACACAAGTCGACACAGGTATCGTTTTGTCTTTGTTACTCATTGCCAAAAAAAAAAGATAGAACGACGTTTGTGTCGGCTTGTGTCACTTGCTGGAAAGCTCCCATTGTATCAAATTGTTGAAAAACTGTTATTTTATGCTTGCTCTAATGTTAAAACTTCAACAATTCAGCTATTTCTGTACTGTAATTAATTATAGAATCTCTTTTTCAGTGGAGCCCACCTCGACATGCGAGAAATATTCCGCCTGCTTTTAAAAGTAATAATTTCAGCGGTCGTTTTCAGCCTACCAGGAGTAATTACGTTAATTCTCCAAATTCCTTTACTAGATCAACACCCGACAGGAGTAACCTGTATACAGATTTTAGCAGGTACTTGTAATATTCAAATTCCGCGTTGTTTATTAAAGTAAAAAAATATAACATATCTCGATAATAAGTACCAATAACTACTGTTGTTTTTATTTATTTTTATTTATTTAAGTACGACTTGATACGTTGTTCTCTATTCCTGATTTAATTATAAGTTTTTCGTATAAATTGATTAGTCGATTAAAATTGCTTAATATATGCCGCGTAAGATATAAGTAATTTTATATATTTGCAATATTTTAGACCTATTCCTCTTATGGAGTCTATAGTACAGTACCCGTTACCGCTACCGCAAAATAACTTTAAACCAAGCTTCGTGCCGCTTACGCCACCAAGTTCTCCCACTAAAGTGAGTGCACGTTCAGCCTGCAAATTCCAAATGATTTAAAATTCTTGCAGATTTGAAATCTGCATCATTATTAATCACATTACAATATTTGTAGAGACTGAAAGATAAAGTGACAAATCCCAATATAGCGACTGTAAACCAAAGTGTTAATAATTGTAAGACTATTGAAGAGTTAAGATTCAAAGTATTAAATGACAATACAGCAGCGTCGTCTGTGATAAATCAAAAGCCAAAGACTGTGGAACTGAGACCTCCAAAACTGAGTGAAAGGCTCAAAGTTATTTCTGCAACGCCTTCACCGCCGATTGATAACTACACCAACGGTCGTACATCTACGCCTACCCCATCCATTTTTAATGTCCCGCAGGTAAGAACAGCAGAATGATTCATGTTGAAATGTTGTTGTATAAAGTATAATTATAAGCTATATAATACGAATAATATGAAAGTCTATAGTATACGTGAACTAAAATATAGAACGTATATAGAAAAATATAGATTTTCAGTACTGACAGTGAATGTCGGAATGCAACCATAGTATAACTTGGTTCTTTTTTTAATTTTTTTTTTAAGAATAAGGGGGGAGAATAAAACAAAAAAATAGCTTTTTTTCTCGAGTCCCTTCTCTGGCCTTGATGAAACTCCACAGGTGCGCGCGTTTCTTTCATAATATTTTATTGCTCTTACAGGTAGTACCGCCATTAGAGGCTCCCGATTCTCGGAAAGAGCTGGAGATTTATGCTAATGTGCTAAACTTACCATCACCGGTTTATAAAATGTATTCAAAGAAGGAAAAGAATTCTTCCAAGATCACCATCTATGCCAGCGTGAAAGTAAATACATCGATCAAATTGTATTTATTGAATAATATTATTGCAAGATCCAATTTTTTACATTGATTAATGATGAATTACAATGATTATCTACATTGATCGATGATTACAAAGATTTTCTACATTGATCGGTGAATCTTGCAGGTTGGTACGCATACGTTCCACACATTTCCGGATGACGCAGCGTCCGAGGAGGAAGCAGAGAAGATCGCTGCACGATTAGCTCTGCTAAATCTGGCTAAGGAATCGTCTAGCCCCGAGGTGACGACCGTCGATACGGAATTGATGAAAGAACGCATTTTGAACATCATAACTCGACATCCGAGTGGGGTCTTTATGCATCTACTACCTGAATATTACAACGAACAATATGGGGAGGCCTTGCCCTTTAATTGGGAAATAATCATTGAGAAATGCTCAGATATAAATCAAGAGAAAGGCGTCGGAAATTCCATGATACTGTGTCGATCCTTCCCGAGTTTGAAAGTAATATACAATATACAATACAATATACAATATACAATATACAATATACAATATATTTCGACGATCGCGCAGATCGAAGTAAACATTTATATTTCTCTTTTTTAGCGGTCGGAAAGCAATTCCACTCCATCCAGAAATATTTCCGAGAATATCTACCCGCCTAACGAGAAGATATTATTGAGCCCGATTGGACCTGCCGCACCGGATGTATTACCAGTACCTGAAACGACCATTTGGCAAGTGTGTACTACTCACGTTGTGAACACCGTCGAAATTTGGGTTCGACTCGGCGATCAAAATGTGAGTGTCCGATCGTATTCGTTTATCCATTCGCCTTTTCTTTTATCTTTCGTTTATCTTTTCGCCAGCTAAAAGTCATCTTACTTTCTAGAACGAATTTGTCGATATGATAAACGAAATGACAAGGCACTACAATCAAGAAGTAAATGAACCCATCTCGCCAGTGGCATGCGTAGTCGACGTTTTCTATGCCGTTTTCGAGGATAACTATTGGCACAGAGTTGAATGCACAGATTTTAATGACGAGACCGGAATCGCTACGGTTTTCTTTATCGACGAGGGTTATGAGGAACATTACAAACCTGAAGTTTTGCATCCTTTGGACAAGAAATTTTGCGTTCTTCCACGTCAAGTAATTCATCCGTTTGATTTAGCCGTATATTAATCCGATTGCATCTCATTACGCGCGTTTTTACTTTATAGGCTATCAGAGTAGGTCTTCAAGGATTGAAGGACTTCTGCGACTGCACCCAGATAGTGCCGGAAATTGAAAATCTTCTTATAGTCGATCAATTGTTTTATGTGAAAGTACATGGTATGGATACCGATGAATACGGCTCATCCGTACACATGGTGACTTTTTACGACACCAGCAAAGACGACGAAGATGTCGACGTAAATCAACTCTTATTCGAAAAAATCTTGGAGAGCATGGCTGGTGCATTCAAGATGCATGTAATTGTCATTTAATTTGTTACTACGATTCTCTATTATTGAGATCCTTTTTTTTTACTTATGTGCATTGGCGGTCTATCGCAGGCGGGGCAGGTGACCGAATTGTCCGTTGTGCACATAGATGAGTGCGGTAAAATTTATGCGCAGCTAAACTCGCTCGCTAAAACTGTACTAAACAGTGAAAACATGTCGCAAATGTTTACGAACAAAACGATGACGGTGAATGCGATTAATTTCACGAAAATGTACCTTGTAAAGTGGAATTCGCAGTGGTACAGGGCAAGAGTGACAGATATTCCTGGCGAGCAGGAAGTAACGGTATTTCTAATCGATATTGGTCGAACCATTTTGATACCGAGGGAAACTCTATTTCACATGGACAGAGTCTCGAAGGCTCTGCAGCACATCCCTCCGCAGGTAAAAAAAAAAAACTTTCTCTTTGAACTTAAATTCAGTGTTTTTTTAACATATTGTGATGATAAAACTGACATGTGTTCTTGTTTGAAAAATCAGGCGATACAGATCTTTCTGCACAACATTGACCAATCAAAGTACAACAAGAAGCTTGTAACACGATTTCGTGAAATAGTTTCGGACATGGATTTACTCTTAGCGAAAGTCATCAGGATCAGCCCATCTGGAATTCCAGTGGTCGAAATTTTCAAAAGAGTCGCTCCGAGCAATATGTTGGCCTCGATAAATTCATCGTTGATTTATGACGGCGAACTGTCGAAGTAAATTTTTGCCTATTTTTTAACGAAATGGACCGTATCTATTTTTATGCGCGTTCTTTATGTCTTTATATATTTTTTTATTTTACATTTTATACTATATATATATATATTTACAATTATATATTGTTTACTTCATTTATATAAGTTTTTGTGCTCTTATAACTTTGTACTAACTGTATGAACTTGACTAAAGAAGCTTCTATGTATAGAGTCAACGAAGACGCCAACAACAATACCAAGTCCAAGAAACGTTTGGATCGCAAGGCTTCTCGCGCTCCCGAGGCCGTCGGCAAATTGAATCCACCAGTGATTTCCGACATCGGCCAGTATTTTGACGTCCACGTCACATTGGTCGCGCATCCTGGACATTTTATCGTGCAACCGTTAAACGATACAAATGAATTACAAGTACGTAAAAATTAATAGGCACTTTTCAAGTGTATGTAGAAATTTAATTAATTGATGAAATTATATTCTTATGCTGGATCTTCTCGTTTCCAGGCAATGATGGTCGATTTGCAAAACTGTTATGAAGCGAACGATAATCTGCCTTTGGAATCTGTCGGCGAAAACAAACTCTACGCGGGAAAACTTCGAAATGATTGGTACAGGTATGCAACTTGTATAACTTCACAATGTAAATGAAACGGGTTAATAACAACGATTAATAACAATATTTTATTCACTTTAGAGTATACGTTACTAATATTATTAGCGATAATGAAGTATCCGTATATTTCTGCGACTACGGTGACGTGACGATAATATCCCGCAGCAGTTTGCAACCGTTGAAGAGCAAATTCTTGAAATTGCCGTATCAGGCAGTAAAGGCTAAACTCGTCGGTAAGAGAAAAGCGTCTTTTTTCTGCACAAATGTGTCTTTCAGCTTAAACACTTGTATCAATTCTTTACAAGGAGTTCTAATAATAACTTTTAACATTGTTTAGGAATAGAGCCAATAAATGTCGACTGGACAGTGAACGATTGCGTCGAATTTAAGAAACTAGTGCTTGAGAAGAATTTTGTCTCTGTAATCGTCGAATCCGTGTTCGATCATCTGTCGCCAGTCAATGGTACCATGCTGGGTTTACGATTGATTGACGTTAGTACAGATTCAGACATATACATTGATAGACTATTGGTAGAAGAGAATCGTGCCAAATACATCGAAGGATTTGAGGGTCTTCCTCCTTAGCTCGTTACATTAGTCGGTTGGCAGAAATATTTTTATTTTCTTTACGATTATGTTATTGTTATCCTTCTACAATGCCGTGATAATAGATCGCTTAATGCACTACGAACCTGTCGTGAGAGGATTAACGCATGAAAGTGTTTCTAAGGTTTTATTTTTTTTTCCCGTAACGGCACGGTGATGCATTGGCGCGCACGTGAGCGTTATAAAGGAATAAGAAAGAATATTTAAGGTTTACGTTAATTAAATTCATCTCCAGTTAGTTTTGTTACTTGAAAATTTTCTTTTTTTTTTCTTAAGTATCAAGAGATACGAGCAAAATGATACGCACAAAGCGGGATTTAACTTATCGAAGAAGCTCTTGTTCTTACTCGTTTTTCTTACTCGTTTAAAGGCGTATTTGTGATTACACGCGTGTATTGCGATAGTCTTTAACATTTACCGTTATTATTGTTAATTACGTTTTTGTTATCACATAAAAATGTAATTATCGTTAAAGTTGTAACGAAGTGCAGTTTATTTACAAAGAAGTTTTATTATAATTTTGTTGTATTTTTTTGAAGACATTAGTTTTATGTCAAGTATTCTTTAACAACATTATGTTGTGTCTCTTTTAATTTTTTGTCGTTGGTTAACTTCTCGCAGGGTTATTTCATGATATTAAACGAAACAGTATGATTGTCTAACGACAAAAGATTGGCTGTGTAATATATTAATTAAGTGACAGCATTCCATATATCTATAAATAAAAATATACATCTATATGTATAGTTTCTATATATGTACATTGATATATAGTATATATATATATATATATATATATATTCTTCCATATATATATATATATATATATATATATTATACACACATACACACACACACACACACACACACACACACACATATTGAACATTTATGATTAGTCGCTTCCTGGATTGGAATAATTTACTTTTTTGCCATGTGTAAGCGTGTCGTTAGAAATTCTCACGAAGTTTATTTGTAACGAATATTTTTATTTTTTTATTGATCTGCAACTAAAGTTACAGCGTATAAAATAAAGTTTATGTGTAATAATTTTTTCCGCACGCATTTTATTCCTTTACATATTATTAATAATATAAAATTAATAATATTGTGAAGTTGTTATATGATACGATTGAAGATCGAACATCGTCGTGTTAATGCGAGGCCAATATAAGAAAAAAATAGGAATTTTGAAAGGGCCAGTGCAAAAAATAGAGGTATCACTTATGCTCGCTCATTTTCTATGAGGAATGTAACATTGCTGATCCGTGAGCTGTCGCTTTCAACTACCTGGACGGAATCCATCTCCTCGGCTACGGCAGCAACCTCGACGTTTTTATTGAAATTCGACATTTCAACGATATAAGTGCCGGCGCTATCCGGAGAGCTTATATGCGACGACTCGGGTGTGTTTGTTTTTTTGAGTGCACCTGCCGAGTGAAAATTGAATGAATGACCCGGACTCTTGGATGCGGTCGTGAAGCTGGACTGCGTATTACTATTTCGGAGGGAACCGTCGTGGGATCTCGTGGAGTTTGCGACGCGGTCTTCGAGGAGCATATCTCGTTGAAGAACGACGTTGTCGGACGCATTGGTCCAGAAACCATCACGCTCGTTCGCGCTGGAACTCCGTTTCGCTTCAGCGACGTCGTCGAAAAACATTGAATTGCCGAACAGTATCGAGTCGATCTTCTCGATGATGGAGTGCAGTCGATCCCAGCTCTTCTTTCTCCAGTTTCGCTCCATTTCTCTCGAGTGGTGCGACATCATCCATGGTTCGTTATCATTATTTTCAATTTGTATTATCGTGTGTTCGGTTGTGGGATGGCGAGATAAAGGAATTTCTTTCGTCCCTGCTGTGCTGGGTTTACTTTGACGAGATGGAGGACAGCTCAAGGCATTCAGGATCACTTCGTTACCCCGCGTTTGCGACGTGTCTTCCGTAAGATGTAGTCCAACGTCGCTGCCGCTTGCGTTTTTGTTGTGTCTTAGAACACGTACCGACGTGGGACTGCCGAATATCGAGTATGCCAAAACGTGATCGTAGGGATGGTAATCCACACAGGTAACAATTGTCTTGGCCGAGCTACGCCCACCGTTCGTGTACCTAGCTACGTGTTTACCTGTCTCCAAATTCCAGATATTCAATACGGAATCCTCACTACCGCACATAACAAATCCACCGCAGGGAGATATACAGGCTTTCAATTGTATTCTATAAATAAGAAAGAAGAAAGATTCAATAAATCGAATTAATAAATACACAAATTTTTATTGTAAGAAATGAACCAATGCGTGGGCCAGACAGTGGGAAGAATGAGAAGAACAGCGGTAATGATGAAACAAGTATAATGTGTGACAGAGATTTAGAGGGTTTGATATGTTCACGCAAAAAAAATGATGTGAATAGAGAGGTAGAATAGAGGAAGGTGAAAAAAAACACGAAAGAATGTACAGTGGACAATAAATTAAAATTAAAATAGCAACGTCGAGATATATGATAAAAAAAGAAACAAGGAGAGATGAAGTAAAAACGAGCAAAATGGAAGGAAATAAAGTAAAGAGAAGAAATAAATATCAAAAAAAATGTCACGAAGTTAAAAAAAGTAGGAAGAAGGCAAAAAAAAAAGAGAAAGAAAATTCGGTATTGTTGAATGTTGTCTTCGTATGTTATTTAGGATGTATAAAAAAAGTTAATTGCAATGCTTAAAAACGCGAGTATGAAGAATGCATAAAAAATGTTCAGCCAACGTGCCTTTGATTGTTAAATCGTTTGTACTTTTGCAAAATCACCCCGGTCGCGAGATCTAGCATTCGCAGGCCGTTGTCTCTCGAATGTACGAGGAGTCTAGATTCGAGAGGATGTAAAACAATCGTGTTAATAACGACGCCTTCGATCTCGCGAATTTTTATCTTCCTCGAGATGCATCCCGTCCTCTTCGACGGTATCCTACTGTCTCTGCGGATCGTCCAAAGGATTATCAGTCCCACGCTGTCGGCGGTAATCAAGTTACCGTTCTTTTGAAATACCATAGAATTGACGAAACCCTCGTGGCCTTCCAATTCCTGGTTCAGTTCTCGCTTCCTTGACTTCCTGTCGTCCGCCCAGATGCGAACTACTCGATCGTAACATCCAGTTGCCACGAGCGTCGCATTGCCGGGCCCGTACTTGGCGCAATAAACATACGAAGGATGTGGCAGCATCTGCAATAAATTTGTTTTGTGTACACTTATTTTATATAACGCGAATTTTCTCTCGACACACGTTTCTTTAACGCATGGTACATTTTAAAGACAGTCTGCCACAGGTCGCGTTATATTTTAAACAGTTTTGCTTAATTTGGTGCGTCTTTTTAATTATGTATAAGAATATTTAATAGAAAAAAATAGCGCTAATATGTTAAATACGCAATTATTGTTACTGATAAGGTGCACGATTTTACTTAGTTAGATATTTAGAAAATTAAAAAAGTTCATGATTAATTAAAAATTAATATCATTAATCTTAACGAAACGGATAAACATGAATGAATCACATACAACATAACGTTCATAAAACCTTCATAGTTCCATAATTCATCTCCATGGATGTTTATTGAATTAATTCATGTTATCTTGATAAGATATATTCATCATATAAAATCCATTATAAATGTCCATTACACAACTACCCATTATAAAAGTCCATTAAACATCTACGATCCGTTATAGAAGTCTATTAGATATAAAATTACCCATACAGCACAGATTGTTGCAGAAAGCTTCCAGAAAGGTTTCAAACCTTTCTGAAAGCTTTCTGCAACTTTGAAACCTTTCTGGAAGCTTTCTGCAACAATCTGTGCTGTATGGGTAGATTATATTGGAAGGATATTAGATATAAAAGAATATATGATAGAATTACATATTTAAATTTATACAAGTTATTTAAAATCAAGTTCTATACGTTAATTATTTAAAATTTTCAATAAATTTTGTGTATATTCAGAAAAATTTATAATATTTATCTCTTAATTTTTATTTAATTATATTTTTTCATGATTTTCACAAAAGATTTACACGAATATGAAGTTAAATGGAAGTATCAAAAGTCCTACAGATATTTAGTAGACATGGGAAGTTATATGGACGGCAATAAAGGCTTTGAATTTCTATAGTAGACGTCTGCTCGACATTTATTAGAAGTTTTCGTTCCGTGTGGTCAGTTACCTCGATGTGCTGCACGATCTGATTGCGAACATCCCAGATACATGCGGTCTGATCCGCGGACGCCGACAACAGGCAATGATCGTCGCTGGACCAGTTTAGAGAGTACACGAAACTCTTGTGGCCGAGAAATCGAACGCGAATCTTGCCTAAAGTTTCGACCTGAAATCGAAGTAACAATAACTACTTTATTACAATCAGTGAAACAAACGACAATTTTCAATTGCAATCATATTGTAACTGAATTTTACGACCTTGTCTTACAGAAACTTAATTATTACATCTTTCTTTCATTCTCCTCTCCTCTAGACGCGGTATTTGTTTGCGGTATCTGCGATATTGACGCACCTCGTAAACGACAATCGGGTAATAGTACTCCTCGGAATGGACGCAGGCCAGATACTTGCCGTCGTTGCTGAAGGCGACGTAGAAGCAACCTTTGTCGCTCACTTCCGTCTCGAACATCTTCTCGTTTGGGATTTTACAAGACTGAGCGGCTAATCGCGCCCATTTAGGGAGACCTATCGATTCCGATGTACATTTCGAAAGATCCCGCGAGTCCTTTCGTGCATCATCAAGGAGATCGTTTATCGGCAGCTTTTGATAAAGTACAGGCTCGAGTTTCGGTGGTGGAACTGATGTCACAGTGACCAAAAGACTGCTGGGATACTTGTCCCTGTTGTTCGACTGCCACCAGGTAAAAACCTATACGAGACGAAAGAAATGAATAAAATTTTCTGCGATATGGTATTGTTGCAAAACTCTGCGTAAATCACCCCAAAAAGAATCGTTATCTACTCCGTTGCTATGTTAGTTTTACGGAAAAGTAAAAATTGCATTCCGCAAATAGAAAGTTATACGATCCTTTTCTTTAGAGTCATGTATTACGCTAAATTATAGTCTATTACAGTCGGCAATATAATTCAATGTCTGTTGCTTTCTTCCTGGTTCATTCAACGGATTAGCTAAATTTCTGCCACAAAGGCGACAAAGACTGCGTTTTCATGGGAAATGCGGAATATATGTACACAGAAATGTATTATAAACACACTCACTTATTAAAAACGGTAAAACGGGAATATTTTAACAATGTATAATCGAATAGCAGTACGCGAAAAAATGATTTATTTCGATGTACAGCGCGAGAGAAAAATTCATAAATTTATTCACTCTTCGCTTTTGATGTCGCGTCAAAAATCAAGCGTAACTGCAACAAAGAGCTAGAAATTGTAATTTATAGTAAATTATTCAAAGTGGAATGCAAACACATGCATATGCAATTTTTATGAAAGTTCTAAGGAGTTTAAATGGCAATTCCGAAAACTTTTAAATACTGAAAATTCGCTTGAATAAGAACCCATGAATACCTCGCATTTTTGTCTTCCGTATTTTTTAAAGCTTCGCCTGGGTTTATAAAGCTGCAGTCGCACCTTCTTGCCGATATAAAAAGTATTATTGATGCCTACGGGTTTGAGGAATGCCCAGGCGATTTTGTTCCAACATCCCTCGCTACCTGAAATACCAGACCCAAATTATTAGATTTACATGATGTTTGCAAGCGAAAATAAAACTCAATGTCATCGCCAAACTACAAAATTGTGAGTCACTAAATGTTGCAATGGATATTATCAGTGATATTTACAATCAAGTAATCTATTTAAAATATGCTGACTTTTTTTTCAAAAGTAATATTAGCAACTTTCTTTCGTGAGGATTTTTGTGGTAATTACTTGGATCGATCTTACATTCGAAGGCATTTCTATTGCCCAGTATTTCCCTAAAATGTATCTTATATTAATTACTTAACGTAATTCGGATAATTAATTCATAGGAAAAAGGAAAAAAAGCTCTTTGATGTAAAGTTGCAATAAAAAGGTCTCTCTCTCTCTCTCTCTCTCTCTCTCTCTCTCTCTCAATCATAGAATCAATATACACTCTTAATATTTTTTAAACCAACTAACTACATAATATTCTTATGAGATCTTAGTAGAAACTTGCCAATTTTGTCGTAACTGAGGCTCGCGTCGGCGAAGCTCAGGAGCTCCATTACCTCAAAGAGGATCACCACCTGTTCGCCGTCCTCGCGTCTCATAATCGCGTCAAAGTTGTGCTCGAAAATGAGCTCCTCTTCCCAGACCGGTATCATCGATCTGTTCTTCTTGAAGTCGAACTTGCCGGTGATCATCGGCTGAAGATACGCGCTGCTGTTCTCCGTCGTGCTCTTCAGATACGAGCCCGTGCGAGCCTCCACGATGTGAACCCTGACCATCGGTCGCCTCACGTTCACGTAATCGGCCTCAAGCACGTCCGCCCGGTGAATCGTCACAGAGATAAACTTCATCTCCTTTTCCTTCTCCTTCGTTGCCTCCTTTTCCTGTCTACGTTTTTTCTTCCTCTTCCTTCTGACCCTCACGTCCTCTGCCTCTGCCGCCGAATTCGCATCCCTCGCGGACGAGCTGACGAACGCGTCGTCGCCGGGGTGCTCCTTCTTCTTGAACAACGGTCGCTCTCTCCTCCTCGACGATTGATCGCGCGTCGTTTCCGGTTGGGATCTCCGGCTGCTCGAGACTCGCTCCTCGGAGGTGATCGAGCTCGACCGAACGTCGGTGATTCTCTCCAAACTCGCCGACGAGTCGGGTTCTCTAACGCTGTTTCTTCGGCTTCCCGAGGATCTCGCTTTCGAAGAACGATCGTCGCTGTCCCCCGCGAGACGCTTGCCCATCACCATCTCTTCTCGTCGATGCTTCCTCGAAGAGTCGCCGGACGTAGTCCCAGCCTCATCTACGTCCTCAATGTTCGAGCGGTCGCTCATCCTCCTCATTTCGATCTTGGTGCTCTCCCGTTTGTGATCGGTCTCGATCCGGAGCACCTCGTCCTCGTTATCGGACACGAAGGCCGGATTGTCGAAGAGGACGTCGCTCCGTCGCGGTCTGGTTCGCGGCGCCGGTACCGGCGTTTTACGCGAGTCGTCGATCAACGGGGACGCGTCGTCGCTTGTCTCGGGCAATCGGATCACGCCGGCGTCCTTGGACCAGCGTTTCCGCGGTGGCCTCTTCGGGTCCGTTCTCTCCGCTTCCGTTTCATTTGTCACGTTCGCCACGGTGTTCCATTGCTTCCTGCGCCGCGGTTTCTCCTCGAGAGACTCATCCCTCTTTTTCGGCGCCTCGAATTCCTCTATCAAATCCAACGACTCCACCATCAAATCATCATGTTTGGGAAGATCCTTCGAGGAACTCCTGCGATCAGAGGAGCGATTCCGAGGCGTTTCGCTCGCTCGCGAAGAAGCTTTGGAGGATCGCTTAGTCTCCTTACTGTCCGGGGGTTCGATCGTAAGAGTGTCGTCTCTTTGTTGTTGCCGCCGGCCCGAACTCTCACCACCGTTGTGAACGTCCACGACGACGTTAACCGTCGTCTTCGGCGGTATCGCGCTCTCCGTCGACTCCTCCAAGAAAGAGGACACATTGCGCGATCTCCTCAATCTCCTGCCCCTCGACTCGACGGACTTGGCCATCTCTGCGATTATGGTTTTGGCGGACGTGCCGCTAAGAGAAAGAAGGTCGCTCGCAAGGGAACATCGCGTGTGCTCCAGTTGTACGAGCTGATCGATCACTCACGAAACTTGCAAATTCATCGGACGTGTGATACCATCGCGGCCCTGGAAAAAAATAATTTTGTCCTCGTTGTAATCTTCATTAACATTCATGTGCATATGTAAACTTTACTCACGATATATAAATACTACGCTGACTACGTTGTCCTACGTGTAGCGAGAACCGCGTTACTAACAGGCGGCACACCAGGTGTGGGAGTACTTTTGATTACGCTCAGCGCAGGCATGGATCGATCGATACGGTGGGCGACCACGAACTCGGAACTCGTTCACAGCCCTCTTTATGCATCTCTTCAATTTCTGCGCAGACAAACCTTACACGTTTTAATTCGCAAAATGTTTATACGAGATAAAATGGAAAGTGGGACAAAAAATAATTGTTACCGCGATCGTTTTCCTTAATATTTGCCTCGAAAAATGCTTCCATCAATTTTCCCTCTTGGAACACACTCTCCGCAATTAGGTTCATTAGCACTTGGTTCCAGTAAATTTTCACGGCTAATTTCACGGCTGTTGGATTTCTGTCCTTTATTTCTCTGATCCGAAACGTAGCTCGCCTTTCAATTCCTGGTTACACAAATTGGCTTTGTGGCATAACCACAGGTCAAAAAATCTGCACAATTATATATTTGTTTCTTTAAGCTCCACACAATAGCTCTGCGAACTCTCTCTGTTACATATTTTTTCCACTCAAAGCGAAATAGATATATACCCGGAACTCGAAAGTAAAAGTTTTTCGGAAAGACAAAATCGGTGAAGAAGACAATAGGCCCAAGCGTTAAAGGTGACTTATATATGTGACAGCTGAGAGCTTCCTTAATGGTTTTTTTTTATTTAGAAATGTGTTTCGCAAAAGGAAAAGTAAGAAGAGAAAATAAAAAATAAACTTTTCACGATAAACCTGGCAATTTGCAAAACGTTGCGAAACGATTGTCTGCCCCATTGGTGCGTGTTTCCAGCTCTACCAACTTGAATCCGTTTTCCCAATGCTAATCGCTACAAATGTGGCTATCCATAAATATTCATTATTATATAATTCGGAAAAAAAGCTCTTCGATTCTTTTGCAGGCGAATTAAACTGTATAAATTATTCCATATTTGTATTATTACAGTAAACAGGAGTAAATTACAACATGAATAGTAAAAGAAAAAGAGGAGAAAAAAGAAAAGAGAAAAAAAATACAAAAATAAAATGCAATTTTATTGATTTAAAACAAAAAAAGTATTAGAATAATTATCTGACAATCAAGACTCGGCTAATTTTGAAAAAATCGATTTAGTCAATCGTATGACAATTCTTTCTTTATGTTAACAATATGCATATATATACAAATTAGACACTAATTTAAATATGTGCATATATGTTTGCATACAAGTACAATGATTGACACTATGACTATCCAGATAACGCGTCATATTTATGAAATATGCCCGTAAACTGACAAGCGTTTGCATAAATAACATTGCATGTAAAGCTGCGTCCGCAAATGCTCAGAAATTGTATTGAATTTGTTTCAAGCAACGGTATTCAATATTCGTTACATTTTCCCAGCAACAGTTTACGCCTGGAGGTTTCATTCGGTGTACAGTTTACATATTATTGATGGAAGCAATTTACATATTATTGCTGCAAACAGTTTGCAGCAACAATTTACATATCTTTGCTGTAAAGTATGAATCCTAAACAGAGCTACGATTCATGTTTACACAATGTTTGTGGCAACGATACATAAATTATTTTCAGCGACACATTTACATGATTTTGAACACTTACATTCTGCTATCAGAGTAATATGATTAGACATTTTAATTTAAGTATAATCATATAACCCTGAAAAAATCATCGCAGTGACTATTGTTCCTCGACCGTTTAGGTCAGGTTCTTCCTGGCAAAGTCATAACAGCAAAATAAGTTTGGAGCACGTTGATAGCCTCCCCGAGTTTCATGGCGAAGACCGTGGGATCATTTATCATATCAATCAATGTACTGATAGAATTGAGATCCAGTAGGATATCAGTGAGCTTGTGAGGCATGAAATTCGGGTACATGTTACAAATTAGCGGATACAAGTACTCTCCGATTATCCGCCTTTGTTTCCGTCGCGGCAAAGTGGATAAGTGCGATAAATCAGGCATATTTAGGAAATGCGAATTCTGCATGGGATACATCGTATATTCCTTAAAAAGAAAAAAATTCTTTTAAGAAGAAAATTAACAATCGATACGTGTGTGCAATACAAAATAAGCAAGCTAGGACAATTTTTAGTTATTGAGCAAATCGCGGGTTTGATATTTATTTATGAATTGTAAGCATTTGACCGCTATATTATTATATATTTATATCGGAAAAGTGCGTGATATCTAAATTGGATACACAAACATAAAGTTTACAACAGAAAAACGAGTTTTGTGATAATAAATGTAGCAATAGAATTAATTTGAGACGTGTGAAATCCGTTAAAAAATATGATGAAAATCTTAGATTATTCCGCATATTATTCATAATCAAGAATTCTTCAAAATCATGGAGATTTTGAATTTTTTAAAACTGTTACATCTCCTACTCTATCATATAGTCGCTTAAACACACAACTTGAATCATATTATTATAAATAAATTACTGTACGATCAAACAAAATGACAAAATGGAAGAACGCGTTTCTTTAGCCACAGTTTTCCGCTCCGTTGCTATAGATTGCGACTTGTCGTTGAAATAGAATATGATTCAGCATATTCACACTTACCTCGTTATTTAACTTTATTCAAAAAAACGCAGAATTAGAAAAAATACAGGAAGTGTTCTTGCCAAGTACGAAACAAGCTAACTGACTAAAATTCGTCGAGTATTGCGAGCAAAATAACTAAAAGGGATGTTTTATGTAACTCTCCGTTATCTTGAGGCACCGCCTACTTCTGTCTCTGCCAATCGTCTGGAAACAAAAATCGAAAAAAAGAGGAGAGTCAAAATAAAGGAAACGCTAAGGTGAAAAGGACGAAGAGCGCAAGAAAAGTTTAGGTAAAAATTAAAGAAAAAAAGGCAAGATGGAAAAGGCAAAACGTGACTTCGCGTTTTCTATATGGAATGCATGTATAAAGAAAATGACGTAAAATATTGACAATATTAATATTAAAAATGCAAATATATTATTTTAACATACGTTTGGTTCTTTAGCTGTTTTAACGAAATACAAACTATTTTCTCCTAGAATGTTTATTTGTTACAACTTATACTGTAATAATCCAACTAAGACTGGCTAAAATATCTTATATTAATTATTCATAATTAAATTACATCATTGTAACTTACATATAATTATTTTAACTTATAATCGCACCATTCTGCATCACGTTGTTATTTAGCTCAACGGTATTTGCTTCTTCCGCTTGTCGCGTTAATTCCTGTGCAATAATAATCGATATTTGAAAATGTATCTGCGCGGAGTTGATTAGATATTATTCAGTGACGCAAAATCCCCTTACCGCATTAATCATATTTTCGTATTCCTGTTCGCATTGCACTATCAGTGCATTCTTCAAATCGCCGGAAAATTCTTTAGAATCTTCTCGTTCATCTGGTTTTGCGGAAATATCGGTGAAATCTGATTC
Organism: Temnothorax nylanderi; assembly: GCF_030848795.1. Taxonomy (NCBI): domain Eukaryota; kingdom Metazoa; phylum Arthropoda; class Insecta; order Hymenoptera; family Formicidae; genus Temnothorax; species Temnothorax nylanderi. The sequence goes on from NW_027249236.1 coordinate 269,853, forward strand.
ACCGTGCGTCTTCAAGGTCCTCATTTTCAATCGTTGTTCCCTGTTTTTCGCTTCTATCACTTTTTCGCGGCGCGTCTCACGATCGAAAAGCTAAAGAAACAATGTGAATAGTGTTACTATACTGTATTAAATTATAATGCCAGAAGCGAAAATTCGTGCAAATATTTTGCGCAATACATTGAGAGATAAATTGGAAATAAACTATATCTTTCTTATTATATCTCACTTATTATATCACAGCCTATAAAGTTGGATCTAAAAATTTTTCTTTTATTAAGCTTTTAAGAATGTACTAAAAATTTATAATTATATAATTGTAACATGTTATCATGTATAACAATAAGAATAATAATTATCATTAATTAGATATGTCGTTAGAGATTGATATGGAAATAATAAAATACTCAGTTTCTTCTTCTATTCTTCATGTCTCTTATGATAGTGGGCAGAGAAATTAATTTTTTATTAATCTGATATTTACCGCGGTTAATAGCAATTTATCGTTCTTTTGATTGATCGTCAAAGCTTCCGAAAATTCGAGCAGATAAGTCGAACCCTTTTTATTCGCCACTGCAGCCAGTTGACCCTGCTCGTGAGGTCGTAAACAGGTCAAGCTTTCGTCGCAGACCTTCGAATGGATTATATCGTTAAAATTTATTATCGATAAGCAAGAGCCTAATTAAATACCTTTATGCTAAGAACCGGACTGTCTTGTTGAATTAGAAAATCCCACACATCTAAAGTCCCATCAACTTTGATCAAGTAATACACGGAGTAACGCGTAGCGCTCCAAGCACCACCGGTTAAAAAATCACGGTGTCCGCTGAAAAAATTGACAATGAATAGCAAGGCCGAAGGTTTGCTAAACGAATTTCCTATTATCCCATTTAGCTTACGGCGTCCAAGCTATGCAGGATTCCCTGCAATCTTCTGACCAAATTCTCGTAGTCCAATCGCCGACCGTCAAGAAATTTTTTACGAATGTCGGGTTTCTTTCCAGACTTATGACCGGCCCATACTGCGCTTTAAATCTAGTTGCGATCTTCTCACCGGGCGTCTTACCTTTGCGGTTCCCTGATATTACGACACCTAAAGGGCAAAACTATTCTCATTGTCATCACTAAATTATCTATTTTTTTCTTTCTCATAAAAGTTCATAATTAAGTTCATTGTTATCGAATAATTACTCGTTGAGTTCAGCTTAGAATTCTATTTAAAAGTTATATCAAGTTATATAACTTTTACTTAATCGCGTACATATGTATATGTGTATGTGTGTATATTCTGATTCTTCAAATGTTTTTCATATTATATAGTGCATAAAATTATAAGTAAAATTATTCCGAATTTAAACACAAATTATAGATTGTCTAAGGTAGGCTTTATGCAATATTTATCGACTGCATTTTTATATATTTTTATAATCCGATATTGAGCGAATAATTTTTCTTATCTCTTCTTGTAATTTTTCGTGTTCTCGATATCACTGTTTTACTTACAAAACATTCAAATTTTTTGAAAAATTATTCAATCACTCCAAATCTCTTTTTATTTTATAGTTTGGTGGAGTAATTTCTTGTATAATATACACTAGCATGAAGTCATGTCAAAGTGTGATGATAATGTTTCATCAAGTTACATTTAAATATGCAGTTCGCTCAACGATGATAAATTGGTCTATACCGTTTTCCAAGCCACACATGAAACGTGTCCCTATCGAAGGTTCAAACTGAAGAGCCGAAATGCCGGTAGCTTTGTCCACATTCTGATCCTCCGGTTTCAGCAAGTCTATTACCAAAGTCTCTGTCGGAACCTGCAGCTTTCTGGTGTCCCACCACTTTATCTACAAACAAACAACATGCAGACTCATCATCGATGCGGTGATTACAATTTTGTGCGAGATTACACCTGTCCGTCCTTCGAGGCGCTGAAAAACTCGGTACCAGTCTTGGAATTAATCCACAGGGTCTTGTCACAGGGATCTCTGTGGCTAAACTCGACCGAGCTGGTGTCTACCATTTCTGACCCTCTCCTAATGTCCCAGTATGCCACCTGTCCTGTCATCAGACCACCTACCAAGGTGTTGCTGTCTTTGGGGTTGTACTCCAATGTCAAAATCGGGCAGAAGGGTTTTAATGTTATGTAAGGATTATTCGGGTTCTCTATACGGAATTGTTCTTCGTAAATATGCCGATCAACAATTAATCAACCTCGATCCCACGCTTACTTAACGCACCTACTTCCCAGATGTACGACGTATAATTGCTGGAGGTTTTTTTGAAGTCTACGTTGCAATAACTGGCCGCAAAACGATTACCCTGGTCCGGCGACCACGACAGATGAGTAATCTGCCGTTTCATCGTTAAAGGATCGCGATAAACGTTCACCGTACGCGAGAATGCTCTTTGTATCAGCGGGGTCGCCTCCACGTCGGCGAAGTATTCTTCGTAAATGTTGCAAGCGTTGTTTTGCAAAATACAGTGCTCCATCGACTTGAAAAGAATGTTTCGTACGAGTGTATAAGGTAGGTCCAATAGTTTTAAGAGAGCCGACAAGAGTTCGTCTACAGATATTTACAGGTAGCAACTGAAGCATCGTGTGAATATACAGTTCATCCTTCTCGATCTTACGCCTATATCTAACTGTCTGTTCTAGATCCTTCATGTTTATGTCCTTCGGCCAACCACCCTCGTAATGAAACATTTTGTTGTCCTTATACGTCGCAGTAGTTGTATTTACCTGAACAAAATATGTATTTTATCCATTATAACTTTGCTGTACGTTTTCCATAAATGTCGATTAAAAATTCTTTATACCTCGTGAACAGCATAGACTTTACTGCATTGCGTAGAGTGTGTCACGGGATCCATTCTAACATAATTACTCATTAACGCTGGATTCGATTTGACTTCCATTTCTACTTTGTCAAAGTCAGAGAAGTTGCATCTCTTCCCGAAATGCATTCTCTTCTTCGTATAAGCGTACTCCGCATCCATCGTGTACAAAGATAAAACTTAAATTAAACGTAGGGAAATGAACAAATCTAGGGTGCACACGCGTTACAATTTTAGTTTAATATTAAAATTTTATTTTCCACACTTATTAAGAGATACTTAATGGCACAAAACATTTCGATTGCTATTACCGTGGCGCAATAATATCATAAAAAATTTTATTTAAAAATTATAAAAAAAAATACATTCTGCAGAATTCCGGTCTATTCCTCCACGAAAAGTGGATATCAATTGGACAATACAAACACAGTGGTTACTATAGTAACAGAGAATATATCATGGTGCGTGCGAGACTTAGCTATCGGTCCTCACTAAGACCGGCACTTCGGGATTTAAACCTTGATAGAGAATAAACATTGTCTTATACGCTTGCGCGTACTCCGCGCTCGCAGGCTCGATGCTAGATTTGACGTTGGGTATCACGTCGCGTAAAACAATTTGGGTCAATGTATTCAGGTATTTGGTGCGCTGCAATTTTTGTATAGCTTCGTATAGCGACAAAAATTGCTTCTTGTTACAGTACTTTATGTTATATGCTTTAGAAAAATCTACAACAAAATTGAGATTAATTGAGCGAAATTAAATCAAGATTTAAAGCTAGTCAACATACGCGTAAAATGTGAAATTACTTTTAAAGTGCTCCATGCAGGAAATATTCCAAACGCCGTTCGACATCCATTCTCTTGATAAGGAAAAATCACAGGATGGGTTTTTTATAATCGGTTCTGCAATATTCTTAATATCACACTGTTTGAACGAGGCTCCCAGCTCGGTGGAAGTAATGATTTTCATGTCATTGGATTGGATCGAATCTTCGCTAAAAATGCTACTAAATGCAGTTATCGATTTTGCTGCCTTATTAAGCAAATGAGGGTCTTCTAACATATGATCTTGCATAGCTATATTCTGCAACAGATGAAATAAATATAAGGAGTCGATCTTGCATAATTTCAAGAGCACGCCCCTTCTCCCTGCATTTACATTACTTACCATCGCTTCAAATTCTTTTATAAAAGTATCGACCGATTTCTTGTATCTAGTTTCTTTAGTATCGTTCAAGTTATCTCCTTCAGTTTTTAAAAACGCGTGGTAAGTTCTCAGTACCTTAACAATATCGTTCGGCACATTAAAATGCTGGAGCGCTTCCACTACATCTATTGCTACAATCTGTTCTTGAACGGATTGACGCGAATTATTCCCATGTAATGGACAATCGTTTTTAATCTTCTCAGGAGAAGAAATTGAAGCGCTCTCGGTAGATTGTCGTGTCATTTTGTGTATCAAGTCGCTTAATTCAGCAGCTGATGCTTCAGGTGACAGAGACTTTCTTGACTGAAATATAAACGCGCGAAAAAAAACATGTTACATTCAAAGTTTTTCAATATTTTATCGTACCATATTATTGCTACGTACATTTTGTGAGATATCATTAGGATTACTATCACCAACTTGTGATTTATTTGCCGAGCTTATCTTTTTAACGTTCAATTTATTTTCCAGTATAAAATTCTTTCCTTTCTTTAACTTTCCTGTGACTTTTGCAGACGATACCTTTGACTGCATTTTATCAAGTGCGTTACTCTGCTTTGTACCGCCGACAGATTTTCTCGTCACGACGGAAGTTACTTTGTCGTTTTGAGGTGCACTTGATTTTTTACACTCGGGGCTTTTCGCGATATTAACGTTTTTCGTTGTAATATTGTTCTTCGATACTTTCCTGCGATCGCTAGTCGACGCAGGATTGGATAAATAAATACTTTCAACCGTGTCCTTCCTTGAGACTTTCTTCTTTGACGCTACGTTAAACTTCAATTTTTCCCGCAACTCTTGCGCCAGAATGATCGCTCTACCTATCCCCGCGGCGATCTCCTCAGCTTCATCCTCATTCTATTAATTGATGATAAATAAAACAAATTCATGCATAGGCAAAACATAAATTATAAACAAAAACACAAATATGAATCATACTTTTTTACAGTTACAGATGCTTTCGTCGGTTTGTTTCTCGACGACGGTTTTCACCTGCCACGGCTTTAAAACGAATGCTGCTTCGTCACAGTCTCGTCTCAATATTTCCTTCACTTCCTCCGTGATTAGCAAAGTGTTATGTAACAGTTCGTACAAACCTGACAAATTCAATGTACGGTCCATTACTTCCGTACGTCTGCGATCCTAGTAAAAGAAATGTAAACAAAATGTTATTATAGAAAAATGAGAAATTAATGAAATGGGAAAAAGACATTTGCCCGTGCCACTCAAAGCGTTAATTACGCAAGTAATGTAGTTATTGCCTCAGGCAACAAGATAGCCATAAATACCTGTTTATGATGTGAGATATAATGGCTGTGTAACCCTCACATCATTTTTGTGCAAACACATTATAATTGATTGCCGGATACAAGCTGAACACGCGAGCTTGAACACTTGATAATTCACACGTATAGAAAAAATATTAAAAACTATATTTATATATACAGCATATAACATATGCTGTATACTATATATCTATATATAGTATACAGCATACATTTACGTATAGTAATGGTAATAAAAAATAGACATAAGCCAGAATAGAATATATATAATCTTCATATATTAAGAATAATGTATATATATATAATAAAGACTTAATTATACATACATACACACATATATATATATGTATATATATATATATATATAATTTTTACTTTTCTTTCTTTTTTCACAATATGTGCCTCATCGCTAATTTCCTAGAGTTTCAGTCAATTAAAACTAGGAGAACATTGAAACGGCTGCCTATCCTAACTATATATATATATCTAAAACCATCACCCGTTGTGACAGTTTTAAATGCTGTAAATTGGAAATGTGTTTATAAACCACTAGCTCTCACAGAGCGCTCGAAGACTTGCTTCCGCTTGCGCACCGCAAGGAGCAACAAATCGTTTAGACATCTGTCGACAAAATAATAGCTTTTATAAAAAAATAAAGAGTGATTTCGAGATGTTCTTAGATTAATAATTTACCCTCCCGTTCCATAACGTGGAGTGATAAAAGCGCGAAACTATGAACGATAAAGCGCCGCAGTTTTCAAAGGGCAGAAAGTCACATCAAGTCGACATGCACATAACACAAATGGCATAATCATATAGAAATATTCATATATTCGTATTATTATCGCGCATTAAATGCCTCAAGTACATTGCAGACTTTTATGATTCTCCGTTTACGTAATTTGCATGCTATTAGGATAAAATAATTCTATATATCACGAAAGTACGCCATTTGATATCAGCTGATATCAGCTGTGACAATAACCCTATGGAAAAGTGCGAACGCAAATTCTTAATTACAAATTGTACACCGCGACATTTACCTAAACTTAATTCCTAAAATGTGTGAGGATGCACCATCGAGTTCTTTTTTTTTATCTTTATAAGAAATTAAATATTTCTGTAAAGCGGGAAATTGTGGAATTCATTGACTGGATGCAGGAAATATAACAGACGAGTCAATGTTGATTTTACTTGTTCTTATAATAATGATTATGTGCGTTTACAACTCGTCCTTCCTTGGCACGTCATCGTCCTCATCCTCTTCCCGAGCCTGTAACGAAATAAATAATACAGCATAGTTACAACATAAGATTATATTCATATCATTAAAAAAATTCTAGAAGGAATTACTACAATTTACTATCTTTCAGTCCAAAGTGTTTGTATTATCCTTTTTTTGCGCTTAAAAACAATCCCTTAACATACCTCTTCTGCAGCTTCGCCGTACGATCCACCGCTTTCAATGAATTGGGAAAGACCTTCGAGTGTCCTCTCACCGTTATATTCCACACCCTAGAGCAAAATTGAAATAAGCGCATTTTAAACATACTGTAAATATGATAATACAAATTGCATGAACGTAAAAAAGGTTCGTACTTCATTCGTCCCCTTCTTGTAGAGTATGAGCGTGGGGAAGTTGCTGATCTTTATGTCCTCCAACTCGTTAGCAGTGGCATCCATCTTCGCGATGACCAACTTGTCGTTGTCCTTGTATTTTTCGCCGAGCTGAAATTATGTTCGATTAACAAAACTGCTTTCGTTTACCTATGTCATTAGGAATAAATTCCAACGAAAAGGAAACGTACCTTCTCGTAAATGGGCGCTAGCTGCTGACAATGACCACACCAAGGTGCGTAGAATTCAACGAAAACATCCTTTTCCTTATCATGGGCAATTTCGTGGAAGTTTGTGCCGACAAGAACCTTCACCGGGGTCTTATCCCAGTCCTCTGGCAAGTCTTGCGTAAGCAGGTGTCTCTTCAATTGGCCCTCCATGAAAGCGGTAACAAATGCTAGGACATTCTCGGTGGTCAACTCTGGATTTTCGGGCTTGTACTTGGCCATGTCTTGTTCGAGCTTGATAAGCCGCATAGCGGGCACATCCTCTCTCTTCAAACCGAAGAATTCCAGGATACGTTCGTGATCGGTCTCATCACAATCGATTGTCACAAACAGGACCTGCGCATGGAATATTTTAAAGCATTATATCAATTCCTTTCTGAAATGATGCAGCAAGATAAGTGACGCCTAAACTTCCGTACCTCGCCACGGTATTTCTTCGCCGGCTCGTGAATACCTTCGACGTATTTCTCAAAGTGACCGGCTTCTTTACTGAGGAACACCAACAAGTGGCTCTTGATGTCTCCGCTGAAGATCTTCTGTGCCGTGTCCTGGTTGAATTCAACAACCAGAGGTAACGACTGTACGGAAATGAAGTTCTGCAAGGCTACCGGCGTAAGCTCTCCATCAAAGACAGCTTTACCTTCATCAAACTATAAAGAATAGAGATTAATTAAATTTGAGATCGCGCTTCCAAAAGAGATATTAATTTGATCCATAATTGTTCCTGTTCTTATACTATACAGACGTACCTTCTTAAACAGCACGACCTTTCCATCTTCGATTCCGTGTTCGCTAAAGACTTCGTCGGCGCTTGTAATACCAAACACATGATCGTCCACCGTGCTGCCAACTTCCAAGAATACCTTGGCGGCATCACTTTCCACATCCTAATAAAGTCGTTACATATTTATATAAACAGATAAGCTGTTGCAACAGATTACTTCTGGTTATTACAATAGGTTTAAAATACAAGAGATCCAGAGGTAGTAAACAAAAAAATGGCAGATTATCCCACGTAAGACAAGGGAATGTAAAGAGGATGATTTTGATTTCGTACCTTAAAGAATCCAACAATGGTGACTTTATGCGCGTCGATGAACGCCTTGGCTTCATCAACCGTGGGCAGGTCTTTGGCAGGCGGGCCAGTCTTCTTGAGCAGCCAATTTACAATCTCGTCGGCCTGACGACCACCGGTATAGTCGATCTGGGCTCCTTTACGGTAAAACTTGAGAGTGGGATATCCCCTCACTAGGTGTTTCTCAGTGAGTTCCGTCTCGATTGTCGCATCTATCTTGCCCAGTTTGATCGGCGAGTTAGCCTCCTCCAATTTCTTTGCCGCCTTAGCGTACTCGGGCGCCAATGCTTTGCAATGTCCGCACCACGGGGCATCTACAACGAGGAAATATAATGTAATTTATCGCAGCTCGATACTACTACTTGCTAGCACGATAAGATAATCATCTCTTAGCAAAAATGTGATCGACTGTAATACTTTTGTCTCTTTCACGACTGAATTCTTTAGTGTTGAACATTTTAATCTTTCAAATTTACAATTCTTGATTAATCTGCAGCTAGATCTATAAGGCATTGCAATTTTGTATCAGAAAATAAAATCTACTGAGCTCTATGGAGTCAGAGCCATTTAATTCGATACAAAAAAAAAATCAGGAAAAAAAGGAGGAACGTCAGAAAACCGTGATGCGGAATTTGAAAAATTCAAATAACATTTCAGATATTTAGAAAATTTATTCAGTAACGTCGGAGTATTTAAGATACCATATGGTCGCTTATGCGTCTCAAAGTCGACAGATAGGCGGCAGATAGCGATCTAAAATTGATAATCAACGTATCGAATTCCGATTCCGATAGGAAGAACGTGATTAATTCTGTCCTCTAATCCGTACACGTCGACTACAATCTGTATCATTTATGGATGCTGCGCCGACGTCGTCATCGTCATTATCATTATCCTAGAGTCATGACGTGACGCTACGCCCGATCCCGCAATCACCGGGGCGATTGCAGTTTACACGACGCGTATAACGGTAAAAAAAATACGCCAAGAAGCGAGAGCCGTCTATCCTCGCAGCTGCACTCCTCTGCACTTTCTGCCCACCCACGAGCGAGACGAACGCGTGGAAAGAGAGGAGGAGGCCCATAGAAAAATTAAAGGAGAGAAAGATGTAAGAATGTAAGAAACAATTCGAGAAGATCGCGAGTGGGCGGCCGAAGGCCGAAATAAATAGATATCAATACATAGACGAACGTCTCGAACGCTCCGAAAAAAAAGAAAGGACGTCCAAATATGGATCTTCTCCGGGCGCTTTTTGCACCTTTTTTCCGTGGCCGTCGCACGTCCGGCGCACAGATTCCTTCATTATTCAGAGAAAGAGAGTAGCGGTGGAAGGGAGGGAGGGGATTCGCGGAAAAAAACCCGACGGAATGTCTCTCGGCCGGGCGATCGCCGAAAAGTCACGACCCCAGACCCCCAGCGTGCCCAACCGGCCTCCCGTTATCGTCCTCTCTCCCTCTCGAGGATGACTCGAGTGATGACGTGTAACGCGGAGCCTCGCATCTGGCGAAGCCGGCGAACGAGCGGGCGCGCGCCCGCGATAAAACGGAGCCCTCCAAACGGAGTCCCCCACGGGTCGCGACCCACGAAACCCTTTCCTCGGTCCTCGAGGGTCGTCGGGTCGTCGGGCCGCGTCGCGGCCGGGTACAGAGAGTGCAGGCGCGAGGGTGCAGCTCCAGAAGAGCAACAGATACACACGCAGGCAGGGTCACCGAGAGACGGAGACTCGCGCTCCGCGGGAGCGGAAAAAGGGAAACGGAGCGTATATACTCACAGAACTCGAGGAGCACGTAGTCGTTGTCCTGGACGACGCTCTCGAAGTTGTCCTTGGTGACCACGAGGACCCCGTCCTCGGTCTCGACCTTGGCGAGGGAGGTCGCGGCCAGGCAGAGTGCCGCCAAACATAATCCACCGACGAATCTCATGCTGATCGGGATATACCTCACTCTCTCTGTTTCTCTCTCTCTCTCTTTCTCTTATCCCTAATCCCCGTCTATCTCTGGGTCTCTTTTTCCTCTTTTCCCCTGGCGTTCCCTGCGGGTTGAAAGCGCGGCCTACCTCGGCTAGGACGAAGACGTCGACGGGACGAGGACGGGAGAAGCGGGAAGACACACACACCGTCCACGAGGAGTACGCGCGATGAATGAGCGGACGCGACGCTGCGTCGGCGGGCTTGTAGGCTCGCGTTGGCTCGCGGACCTCATACGCGTGGCATCGTCCTCATCGTGGGGATCGCTGATTGGCTGGACCCCTCCGGCCGCGGCCACCCGCGCGCCCATCGTCCGTCCGCCAGTCCGCCGTCGCCGTCTCCGGCGTCTCCGCGGGACCGGCGCCGCGGCGGGACGGTGTGTTACCCACCGTCGCGCTGCCGTCGCCGCCGAAGCCTTCGGCCGCTTCCTGGTTTCGGTGAACGATAAAAGCTCGCGTGGAATCGCGAGGCGACACGCGGCCGGCGGCGCCGACGGATTTAGGATTGGCCCGTCATCGGGTTTCGCTCGCGGAGTTGATTGACGTGTTATTCCTCGAACTCGATCGCGGTCATCGCCGCGAATTACCGTTCGATGATCAGCGCGAAAGTATACTCGACCTCGACGGATTGATGCTTGAGCGGGATAAAGAGCCGGGGGGTTCGATTTTTATAATATATTACAGAAGTAACGCTCGCGTAAATATGTAGTATTAAACATTCTTTTTACGGAAATACCATTTATGTTCCAATGCACAATTATTTTATACATATTTTTGATTCGATATATTAAAACAATTTTGTACAACAGATTTATTTCAATATATAACAGTTTTTCATCCTGGCGACATTGAACAATTCCGTATTGGACAAACCGATATAATCTTACGAAACACGGCGATGTTCTTACATTTTTATCCACACGGCGAGTCGCGCGACTTTGCCGATTGTGCCTGGTTGTCAAAAGTCACGTGGCGTCATTGGAGCCGCAATGGCGCCGTGCAGGCAGTGAGGCGACGTTGGCGATTTAACAATGCGACCGAGAACAGGAGCAAGCCCAGGCCCAGGAGAGACGAACGAGCACGGTGACGGAGTCACCGCGAGATTTGTCGACGTCACAGAGATCAGCGGATTAAATTCAAATGACTTCGATCTCAATTCGGCCAGATTGAGGGTTCATAACCGCAACCTCTGTTTGTGCGGTTGCACGGTTGAAGTAATGGCAAAATGACAAGCACAGCTGACGAGAATGCCGCGAAGAGAGCGCGTACCAAGAGGAAACGGCGCGACGATTGTCCGCTCGGAACAAGAGCCAAGGTGTAACGATTAAGCCGCTCTCAATAGATCCATAGAAAAGCGCGATTAGTATTTTATTTATTTTTATATTTTATATAATTCAAAAATACACATTGAGATTCAAACGTTACGTATATTTTTGAAATGAGAGTAATTAATTTGGACGACCAAATCTATTGAGATTTTGAGAGCATCTACTGCAAATTTTGTCAATAGATTGCCAGCAGAAATAATACAGAATCTGCTAGGTAGCAGAATATAATGACAGATTGACTGTAGAAATTGGACAGAATCTGCCGTTTTGTAACCATTTTTAATGTTTACGAAATGACATGATTCTGTTCGGTCTCTGCCGACAATCTGCTGTCAGATTATATTGGCAGACTAGAAGATACTACGTTTACGCGAGCGTTACTTCTGTAGTAACTTACGATATATCACTCGTTTACGCGGAGTAAATTATCGCAAGTTACTACAAAATCCCGTTTACGCGAAGAAATTATCATAAGTTACTACAGAAGTAACGCTCGCGTAAACGTAGTATCTGTCGGCAAAACCCAAGTTTAATGCAAACATATGATGATATGTACTGGATCAGTTGTAATATTTGAGTTAAATCTGCTGCCAACTGTTGTCATGTGGGCAATTTGCTTATTAGATAAGTATGAGAAAAGTGCAAATTTGACGATAAAGGCATCAATGCATCAAAATTTTATTTTTGTATTAATATTTGTTATTATCATGACCATAAAATGCATATTCTTCGTGAATCTCTGAATAATAGAATTTATACAATCAAAGAATTATTACAAATTTTTTAGCAGTTTTTTAAACGACGATAATTGTATGCCGTTTATATATACTTAAATTATTAAATTATTAAGTCTGAAGATTCAACGTAGATTACTCAATACAGTAATAATACAGGGCAACGTGATGGCACAGGGATTATGGATTATGTAATTGTCGTGTTAAGACACAAATTCCCGAAATAAATGCAGTCACGAGGCTGTAATATTGGTCGGTCGCGACGAGCTTCATTATCGTTTGACGGGCGTCGTGGTACGAAGTTAATCCCTGATTTATTTACGCGCGTTATAATTTCCGACGCGCGACTTGAGACGTTACTTAGTGTTTTATCGAGTCTTTATTATTAATATATATATATATATATATGATTAAAAACGAATTAGCATGTTACAAGTGAAATGTCATGAGCTTTACATCATTATATCTTGTATAATATATATTAAATATTATAATAAATAAAAAACTGTATAATAATTTATGTTAATAACCCGTAAAATACGGATCATTAATAATTATATAATACTAAACATATCAGTTTAAAAAGAATACGTTTATTAATAATATCTTTTTATCTAAGATGCATAAAGTAACGTCGGAGATATACACGGAAAACGATCGTATCTCTGAGAAGCTTGGCAGTGGCAGTAAGTCGTGTTTAGCGAATAATATTTTGGACTTGCAGGTAACAAATTAATGCATATCTTAACGTACAGCAATTGGTTTCAGATGCGGTAACTAAATTCGCTTTTAAATGTCCGTCTTATATGATCGAGGCAGAATTCACAGCCGGGACGCTAAATTATGACAGTGACGATGACCTAGATGTAGATAGAGACAGAGAAGGAGTAATTCTAATAGGTACAGAATTAATTATCATGTATACTTGTATATACATATATTCAGTGAATTGCATTTACAGAGCATAGCGTATCTACAGAGCTCAGTTTGGTCGGATTGCAAGTGTGGAGAGCCTCTCTCTTGTTAGCCGACTACATCCTGTCGCATCCAGACTCGTTTAGAAGTCAAATAATTCTAGAATTAGGATCTGGAGTCGGTCTGACCAGCATCGTGGCGAGTTACCTAGCTAAAGAAGTCATTTGCACCGGTAATGCAAATACTCAAAGCCCCCCTCCCCCCCGTTAAGAACTTTAATCTTATTTATCCGAATATTCCAGACATCAACGTGGGTGGTATATTGAATCTGATACAACTGAATTTTCTGAGGAATCATACATACGTTAGATCGAATTATCGCATCGAGGAAGTAAATTTTTTAAACTTACAATGGTCGAAAAAGTTGGAGGAGAGATTGCAAAGCGCAAATGTTGTATTGGCTGCGGACGGTAAACTTAGTAATTCTATATTTTAACAAGTGTAAAATAGATATGAGAAACGATCGTATTATTGTTATTCTTTTTGGATTCGTAGTGATCTACGATGACAAAATCACAGACGGATTTGTCCGCACATTGATGAAACTTCTACACACGAAGAAGAAAAAAACAATTTACGTCGCTCTTGAGAAAAGATATGTCTTTACTGTCGCCGACTTGGACACCACTGCCCCGATGTACGAAGAATTTTTACGTTGCGTAGAAAAGTACAAAATGAATTGGTCTGTGGATCATATAAATATAGATTTTCCACGCTACTTCAAATATGATAGAGTGAAACATTTGGTTTTAATGAAGATACAAAACAATGCAAGATCTGTTGCATATGCATAGCAAATAGTTTTTTAATTAGATATGCGAATAATACATTACGATAACACGTAACATATTATCGTAATTATAAAATATTTCTTAATATTACAAAGAGAAAGAGAGCTTAAAGTTGCCACATTAAGAAATTAAGATCTCTGTAGACGAAATATACTGACGAAATATAGTATTATAATTACTGTAAGTTATAAAAAAAATAAGTTATTTAAAACAAGATTATATTGTGGACATTTATATTTGTCGATACATAAAACAATCAAGTAGTCAAAATTTAGCACAATTTCAAAACAGGATTCAGCTTAAGCTACAAAATCTAAAAATCTATTCCTTTTAATCCTTCGAATTCACGTAACGAATAACAAACGATAATTTAAGGATTAATTAAAAGGAAAAGCGAAGATACTCGGATTGTGATAAAAATGACAATTATATAATACATATTTCTCACGTCCACATATTTATTTCGTACTTTATAATTTCCTATTTACAACCTACCATGAATAATATTATTGGACAGTGAATTAGAAGTCGCTCGAAGAGAACGATAATTCCGTTGAACTTAAAGCTCCGGCGGCACATCCTAAGATTAAAAAATTTCATTAGACTACCTATAGTATAAAGAAGACATTATATATAAAGGAATGTAAGCGCTTCTTCGAACGACCACGGCAGTATAAGTTGTATATGTTACACGCAAATTCATAACATTTCTAATATGATATACTAGAGAGGTCTGAATTGCTCGCGAAAGGACGACGATCGCCAAAGAATGAGACGAGTGTGTTGCGAATGATTAATCTCATTAATTCAAATCGAGTATAATAATTCTGCGATTTTTAGAAATAACAACGAATGATAATATTCGATATTTCTTAAATATCGTCGATCGTCGTTCTGCGAATTCAGGCCTGCGCTTGGTTTGGTAAAAGGCACTTTCACTCTACCGATCCGTCTCGATGTAGAAAATGTAAAGTATAATTTACAGCCTCACAGGTTTTCTTATACTTTTTTTTATGTGTGTGTATATATCTGTTTGTATATATACATATAGATATAAAATTGTTATATATAATATACATAATTATTATATACATAAAATATATAATAATTTTATATATATATATGCACACGCTTGAAATCTCAGAAATTGTAACCGCAACATTTTTTACTCAGCCTATTTCCGAAAATGATTAAATTCAGGGCGATAAAAAGTTCATAAAGTTCGGCTACGATTAATCCGCTTATAAAGTGCGCGCTTTCCTATATAAAAGAATAATCTATCGGATGTAAAAAGACGTCTCGTGATCGCGAGTTGCCTCGCATGCAGAACGTAGAACTAGAAATTCTTTTTCATCGTGCCGAAATTACCTCCAAAAATTAATTTTCAAATTCTGAGATCGTCAGTTCTCCGCTTTTGTTACAATACAAAATTGCGCATGATGAAATTTTGCGTTACTTCTGGAATAGCTGCTTCGCTATGAGTTTCACAGATCAGTTGTGCAGATATACCAGAATTTACCGGAAATGTTACGTAAATAAAAGCATTAAAAAAATGAAATAATAAAAAAACGCCACTGACTAGAAAAAAAAAGAAATGAAGAATAAGTATGATAAAATTCGCATGTTTAGCAAGCATCGTGCTTTATTGTTCGCAATCGGAATCATCGACACAGAGGCGAGCAGAATAAACTCGTTCGCCAGACATCTTCCCTATTATCTCTCTTCTCGATTCATAATAATCATTCACATAAGCTTTAAATTAAATCTCAAATATCGATTTAACAGCTAAAACAATAATTATCCGGTTTACTCAATAATGTCAATTGCATAATTGTCTATATTACTTGCAACAAATACTGTACAAAAAAGAAGATGCAATTTGCATTAAAAACGCGCGAAATCGATCTTACTACTATTGATGAGTAGCTACTGGAAGCTACCTCCGTTCGGGGACGGCTTCTGGCTAGCGGATGCGGCGACGTTATTGTTGTTCGTCGCCATGCTCGCGTCCAGGACCAGTTTTCACCGGTACTCGATGATACTCGCGCTCTCGCCGGCTTGCATTGACAACCGGTGCAACGGGTTTGCGTCGCGCTGCTACTTTTCGTCACTTGCACTACAGAGTTTGTACTTTTGCGGATAGATCGTTCGACCGCCTGCTCAAACGGCGTGCTTGTACCTTCTGATTGAATACACCGTTGGGCATAATCTTGCTTGCGATGCTCCGCGTCGGAGAAGATTATATCGCCGAAGAACGATGGAAGGGCGGGATTCGCCCCGACAACGGAATTTTGCATCGAACTATTGTGAATGACAGTCTTACTCCTCGACGACGGTGGCAACGGCACACGTCATGTTATGTTGGCTTCTGTGCTTACGTACTGATGTTATGCATATTGTTGTGCATCTTGGCATTCTGCGAGTTGGGCGAGGCCAACGGCATGGAGGCGGTTGTCGTCTTTCGCCTGGCGTTCGACGACGAGCTCGAGGAACCGTCGTTGTTGAAGTTGATCTTAACACCGCCCGTCACACCACCTTTGGATGTGTCGTACATTAAATGTGCATGCGCACCTGTAGCCTTCCAATGCTCCACTTGAGACTCGTGTGATTTCTGCAGCACTTTACGCACATCCCCATCCTCGCCGCCCTCCTTCATGATTTCTTGCAGCTTCTGTATGGTCTGGTACAGTATCACCGGACTGATTAGTCCAAAATCAAACAGACTGCACATGTGCAATACGAAGTTGCGATAGAGGTTCTTCATAAGCAACTCCTTCCCCTTATTCTCTAAGAACATTTGGCAAGCTAGTGGTATCTGGCAGTCTCCCACGTATCCATGCTTCATCACATGCAGGTTCCACATTTTCATCAGCTCCTTCTCGCCCTCGTTCACATCCGTAAAGTCGTCGATCATCATCATTGTCTTTGTTTGCAGCCACTTAGGGTCGTTCTCACCCTCGGAATCGATATCCATTTCTTTGGGGTATATAGGCAGGCAAGTTACAGTGTGATGATACAGTCTAAAGGATGTATACATGTTTATAATGTAAATACAAAAGATTATTTATACTATAACTATCGTAATTGTTCATGCCACAACGCTTACCTGTTGTGGCCGGTGATATAAGGCCTCTGACTTTCAAACTCATTCTCGTCAAGTTCAAGAAACTCGGACAGGCTTGGCTTCGTTCTCTTCGGACGGCACACCAGGATATTCGTCACGCTCGTACGTCTGGTTGGTCCTGTTCTTGAAAAAGGTATACTAGACGGTTGTGAAATTAATTCGTGAGGACTACCTGCATACGAACCATCATAGCATTCGTTTATTGCTACGTCAATTCGGGCACCTTGTGGAATTGGCTGCAAAAAAGAAGCATTCACAATCAATTAATGTCACAGCATGGAGAATAGATCTCTTAATTTATTTTATCCAATCAAATTAATTGCTTATTTCTCTCCAAATGTATGATTATCATATATCAATGGCATCAATGGAAAATATTGTAGTTGCAAAATCTTTCAGGAACATTATATCTATGAGGTTTTGTGAAAAACATAGAATCCAGGTACATATCGGTGAAAATTTTGTTGATTGCTTAGAAGTTATAATTATTACCGCCTAAGAAGTACTTACTGAAATAGTCGCTGATAAAATAACGTTTAAAAAATGATAATTTCCTGGAAATATCAAAAATGTGCAATATTTTTTATTGATGCCGATATATGTAAATCGTATATGTGTAAATGTTCAAATTGTACTTGTTACATATAAATAATGTAAATGTAAAGTGTGCTTACCACGTATGTGAATGTGAATCGCGAATGACACAGCTTCAAATGCTTTAGAAGCGAGTACAGTTTGCCGCAGTCCAACGAGCACCAGGGGCAGTGTAGATCTTCGCAGGCCTCTGTCTGCTGCCGGCTGTTATTGTTGTACAAAAATTGATAGACTATCTGCTGAGTTCCATTAGCGTCCACCTTCTCGTTGGAGATGCTAATTCTCGACGAGGGCGTTAGCGGACTAGGCGTTGGCAGTGTTGCGTTATTATTATTATTTGTGCTATTGTTATTGTGATTTACGGAAGATGAACGTTCGAAACCAGCTGAAAAGATAACGGTAAACGTTTAAAGCGACGTTTCCGTGTGATGTGGTGCATATATCGGAGAACTGACCGTTGGCCGATCGATTCTCTTTATTGTCGCCGCTCGGTATCGGAGGTATCGGCATCGGTCTATCCACCAGACCGTTGCTCGGTTCCATCGTCCAACTGAGCCGGAATTTTAACGTCGGTCCTTGCCTGAACATGTCGAACGGTTCGCAGTCTTTGATGTCGGCCACAGTTTCCCAAGAACTATGTTTCTTAGGACTGGATCTAACATTGGTCTGTACTTCCTGCAAACCTAACTCATACTCGCCGTCCGTCAACAGGCATCGATTGTGCTTGTCATACACAGTAAGCTCCGAGCCATACTGTTTCACTTCTTCGCCATTGACCTTTATCGCACCCAAGGACGATTTACGACGCTTTTGAGCTGGTTCTGCAAAAAGACACCGTTTGTAATATATCCTAATATATTAACTGTTGCCCTTACCTTCTAAATCACAGTTAGTTATAAGGCAGCCATTGTTAGACATGCAGTAAACCCTGAGCAAAAGCATATAAGTCTTCGCTATATGACCGTTATTTAAGCTGAAGGATTCATTGGGTATGGAAATCGTGGATGCCTTCGATGGAGGCTGACTCTCGGAAGGATTGATTGGGACCTCACTCGTACCGACTGAAACCTAAACAAATGCCATATCTTAATCGAGAATCAATTCGATGGAAAACTTAACTTAACTAAATCAGTCTTTTTTATTTAAAAAATTTTAAATTTAACAGGTACCAAACTTACTTGCATGATAGGCGAGCTAACGTCTTTTCTTTTCTTATGGCAGATTTTCAGCAACAATGTTTCCACTTTGACAGGCTCCTGCGATACTTCAACTACAATTATACATTACAACTTCAAGAAGTACATCATCGTTACACATGAGACGTCTCACCAAGTATCATCAAAATATTTTCAGATATATGTAGGAAAAAAGGTTGCGTAATCGAGACGTACCTCTTTTATCGTAAAATCCTAAAAACGTAAGAGTCATGTATCCGCGAACACCGAAATTCTGTTCCTGCTTTTTCACTAATTTATCCAGAATTGTTTCGGCCTTAAATCCTCGCCGTGACTTGTGACTTCTGGACATACGTTGCCGCATATACGTTAAATTTCTATATAGAAATATTGGCTAAAAAGAAATATGAAATTTCAATATACATCCATCGATCAAGGAAAATTAGCTTGTGATTTTTAAATAATTTGAATATTTATAACTTATATTAAACTTATATTTTATACCTACCATACCATAAAAATTTTACATATAGAGACATATGCAGACATTTTAAAAAGCATATGAAAATATAAACCACGATCAAGGCAATATCTCAACTTCTCAACTGACAATGAGTCAAAGGAACATATCTTAACTTACCTTCATCAAATGCTTGTATCGTTACGACTATTTACTTTCGTATATCTCGTTACGTTAAAAACTATTGATACACCATATTTTCGAAATTATACATTCGCGTAGAACAAAAACGAACAAAATATAATTAACGCTTTGAGGGCAACGCAAGTTAAAATTACAAGCAAATCAAGGACACAAAGAAGATATCGTCTACTCACTGAAATTTGGTTTCTTGTGCGGAGGAACCGGTAAATCTGCGTTGGTTCTGAAAAAATAAGATATTTAAAGTTACAGACCGAACGTTAAGACATTAGAATAAATTAAAATCTAGTTATACAACATATAAAATTACGCACTACTATGAAAATTTATGTACTGTTACGACAAAATGCATTCCAATTTCCAATGTGAATATTGTTTTCTCTTCATAGTTTTTCTCCGCCAATTTTCATGCCAATTTGCAGTATTGTTACATGTATATGAATGCGTTAAACGCATTATTCGTAATTAATTTATTTTCTTTAATTTATTATAAAATTTTGGATTAGTCTGGATTTTGACAAAGTGTACAAAACAAACGAGAAAAAATATAAGTTTATATCACATATATACCTACATAATGATAACTATATAACTTTGCAAAAATTAAGCTTGTAACTTGGCGATTTTACATTTGCTCTCGTCAGAAATAAAACTTTATTCACGTCCATATTATTAGTACGGGATAGAATCCCCAGATGGCCGCGAGACGATCCACTTTCTCGAATTTAAAAACCGTCTCGTCGGATTTAAAGGTAGCCCGAAACAAGTCGAGATACGATCCTTCAATCAGGTATCAAATGGGAGGTGATGAACGGGTTTGACTCAAAATTATTTGAGACGCCTGCAACCCTAGTTGTTACGACGCTAGCAGGTTAAACCCCTCTGATCCCATAATTTTTTTTTTCATCCTCATAAAAATAACGTCTCGGAGTTTCTCACGGGTACTCGCAAAAGCAGAGTACACATTTCATGTTCATCATCTTAAAACATTTAAACGCATAGCGTAGACATGACAACGTAACAAATAAACGCGCATTTCCATATCTTTGCTCAATTCTCGTCTCTCTGCAATACGATTTGATCGCAATGAAATACTTCATTCGCGTCGATTTGTAAAGCCTTCTCCGATTTTTTTGTGAATCGCGTAAAAAAAAAAAGGTTTTAGCCTCCTTTTTCCTCGCATATATTTCCCGCGAGGGAGGGGGTGTATGTAGCGTACGATTGTGAGGAATTCCTTCTTCCTCGAGAGGAAGAAACAAGAAACGCCCGCGCGACGGGGCCGACGAGAAGAGAAGACTCGGCAGCTCGGCACAGGCGAGCGCGATGACAGGTGTCCGCGCGTTTCGGAAGCGGCGGAGGACGCGGAGGGCGCGGAGAGCGAACCGACGCGCGCCACGGCGGGCGCCCCAGTTGACTCGGCGCGGATAGGGTTAGGTCCGGTCGCGACGGCCAGCGACGGCGGCGGCGAGATAACGGCGGGGCCCCCCCGACGTTCGCGGGGGCGTCGCGCGCCCTCCGCGGGCAGGGTGAGGAGGAGGGAGGGGAGGGGAAGGGGGGGGGGGAGGTATCGACGCGGGGGTGACCGGAGACGAGGTTGCGGACCGCTTATCGCGACACGGGGTGACGCGCGGCCGCCGATAGGCGGCAAGGAGGTGTAAAGGCCGCGGCGGCGGCGGCGATGTTTTTTTCGCTTACTTTCGAAGGCCTGCAGAAAGAGCTCGTGGTCGGCCTGGATCTGATCCATACGAGGTCCCTTCTGCCCGTCGAGATCCTTCTCCCGCTTCTTCGGCGGCATTTTCGCGCGGTCCTCCGTGCACGACGAGCTTCCCCCCTGCGGTAACTCCAACTTTTCTCTCTTTCGGCCGCGCGAAAAGTTGCGACGCGACAACGACAACACCCGCCCCGCGCGAAAACTGCGGCGGTCCGGCGGCGGCCCCACGGCGACTGACGCGACCCCTCGCGGCGCGCGCGCCATATATCCCCATCCCGTCGGCGCGCATCGTCGTGAACGCGGCGGCGCTGAGACGGCGGACCATCCGCGGAGACGATACGCGACCTCTGGCAGGAATCGCGAATCGCCAAGAAGGTTTTTTCGAAGAATATTATTTCTCTGATTTTTTTATACAAATTAATTGAAACATATATTTCATAAATATTTAAAATTCTGAATAATAATGAGGAAATCCGCGCAATTTATTAGAAATTTCATACAGATACTGAAATATTTCGAAAATTCTTATCCATCAGTTATTTCTGAAAGTATTTTATCTGAGAAATTGACATATTTTTTCAGAATTTTTCATAAATTTAAAATATGAGAAATTCTTAGAAAATTTTTGACAAAATATAAGAAATTTTTTCAACAGAGGAGCAATTTATTCTGCCACTTCTTGTGATTTTTTTCAGCACGTGGCGACGATCCGATCATCTCCCGCAAAGCGCGTCCACTGAATTTGTCCAAACAGCTGACAACTTCATGGTTCATGACGAAGTGACACTTATCGCGCGGGGAGAGGCCAATCAACTTCACGAAAAAGCCTGATTGGCTGATCACGTTGATTTTTGCCGCGCGGCAAGCGTTTCCGTCCGTTCTGTCTGCGCGAGCCAATTGGCCTTCTCCTTCGTGCCAAGGACTGCCAGGATCGAGCCAAGATGGCCGCGATAATCGCGTAAACGCGGAGAGGATCAAACGTCCTTCGTTTGATCGTCCTGAGGGCAAAATTGTACGACATATATTTTGGACCGGTGCGAGTCCGGCGCGGCAACGAAAGTTCCTCGAATCTCGGAGGGTGATCGCGAGCGCGTGTCGTGAGTCAGAATGACCGAGGAAGCGCAGCAGCAGTCCGAGGGTGCTGGGACTGCTGGGCAGACCGACAGCTGTTCCGTGCAGAACGACACGCAGACCACTTCGTCGGATGTCGGAAAGGCCAAAGATAACAAGAAAGAAAAATGTCGTCCCATAACAAAGGTTCGCCCGGACCCGATAACGGATGCGAATTTCTCTCGCCGCGACAGGGCAGTTTTTTATGGCTTCCCCCGACGTTTTCTAACGACAGTACGAGACGCGACATAGGTTATGTCAAATAACTCGGCTGATAGAACCGGCCGGATTTTAAATCTAAGTAAAATTTTGAAGCGTAAAATGATCTCAGGCTTGAACAGAGATATCAGTTGTACGAGCTCAATGAACATTCTTTAAACAACGCTCGAACTCCCTCAACATTAGTACATTCCATGCTATATGTATCTCTTTCACCGGTATTCCACGCTGAACTTTCCATATAGGTTGTTTAATATTTTGAGTATATAAGCAGACATATTATATTTCATAAAATATTTCATTTATTGATTGGTATGTTACATATACAATTAACAGACCTAGAATGATCATACATCAGGTACCATCTGTAGTATGTATGACCTAAATGGACAGTTGTGTGACTTAAAACATTAAAAGAATCAAGTCAAAGACTCAATAGGTCATTATTGTTAGACTATGATATATAGAGAAAGATTCAGAATAAAAGTTTAATGATAAATGGACGTAATAGGCCTATGTGACGAGTTGTTGAAGATGCTTCAGTCTTCGCTAACTGGAGAGGCATAAAAAAAATACTGATAAGTAGCTTGTGTGAAAAGTAATTCTTTAATCCAGGAGTAACCACTTTTTTCTCGCTGCATCTCAGCAGCGAGAAAGTGAAGCTCAGTCACAGTAGTTTTCTTTAGTGCTGGTCTACAACCTTGCTTTAAAGGGTATTTAAGCTCTAAGAAATTTAGCTCCGTAAGAAATTGACCAATCACAATCGAGTATTCTCCTCACATTCCATTGTGATTGGTCCATTTCTTACGGCTTAGAACTTAAATACTCTTTAAAGCAAGATTGTAGACCAGCACTTATGGATTGTAAATCCATACCTATTTTCTTTTATTTCTCCTTACTTTTTTAAGGCAATACTGGGTAAATTTATATACATGGGCTCAAGATATCTCATGTACTAATAAGTTGTAAAACAGTCAATAATATACAATATATAGTTAATAATAATGACTTTTAATTGGAGTAAAAAATATTCCAGATAATTGTTTACGCAATAAAAGACTTAGATGACTATTCTCAGATTAAACATACTATTACATTATTCATATATGAATGACCTTCAACTTTATGAAAACCTCACGGGAAACCAAATATGTTTTTCTTTGTAATTTATTTTTTTGCCATGAAACATCAGGGAGAAATGGGGTTTTTTAAATGAAATTTTGATGTTGCTCGTATTGAATGATGGGATACTTTCATAAACAGTGTCATTCATATATGAACAATGCATATGACATGGTAATTGATATATTAATGTTGAGATCAATTGTCTTAGAAAATACAAACTTAAGGTGTTTATACATTTTTACCTGAAGTTATATCTTTTAAACTAATATTTTTTGCGAAGTGTATACGAAATAATGTTATGTTGTTAACTGGGATTAGGTGGTGATCAGAAGGTTGCCCCCAACAATGACTCAGGATCAATTCTTAGAGCAAGTTTCACCACTGCCGGAACATGACTATATGTACTTCGTAAAGGCTGACATGTCCCTTGGCCAGTTTGCGTTTTGTCGCGCCTATATTAATTTCATGGAGCAACAAGACATCTTCATTTTTCGGGAGAAGTTTGATAACTACGTCTTCGTAGATTCTAAAGGTGTGGAATATCCCGCAGTAGTGGAGTTTGCACCCTTTCAAAGATTACCAAAGAAACGAGTGGGCAAGAAAAAGGATCTCAAATGCGGCACCATCGAGAGCGACCCGTATTACATAAGCTTCTTAGAAAATTTAAAAAATCAGGACATTGATTCAAGTGTAGCCCAATCGAAAACCGAGTATTCTTACCAACCACCAGACAGTGAGTGCTTTTCGTTTTGTGTATATTCAAGTAAAGAGATGTATACATATTATATATGCGTATACATGTATGCGTATAAAGGAAAACTTTTAAAATTATAATGATTGTACTGTACAGATACAGTGAAGAAGATCACGACAACTCCACTGCTCGAGTATTTGAAGCTTCGTAAGCAAGAGAAACAACGTCTTCGGGACGAAAAACGTGAAGATAGGCGACGGAGGGATATAGAAAGACGGAGGACTAAAGACGATCCTGTTATTTCTAAGGTAGAGTAATCGAATCGATACGTCAACTGGCAACAAATACAGTACGGAATATTATGGGATAATAACCATTTTGCTTTGTAATTATTTCTTATCCAATATTCGGTCAAGACAGTTTCGTGCTGCGTATATGTCATTCTTTACTGTATTTGCTGATACCAAATATTGATTTTCATCTGCAGCATATATATAATGCGGAAGACGAACAATCACCCAATTTTCCCACATCTCGCCACCCCACAAATGTCAAATTTGAAGACGCGTTCTTTCAATGCTTTGTCGAAAACGGAAGTACATATAAATACGGAGAGAGAGAAGAGGTTTTTCTCAATAGATTTTTATACAGACGGGTGCAAGGGAAATTTTATAAGACTCACGAAAGGTTTTACGAGCACGTTAAAAAGACAAAACCGATTAGAAGCATTGATGTCAAGAAACGATATTTAACTGGCAGTAATCAAGTTAACTGCAAAACTTATTTCTGTTTCTACAAAGGCGATCATGTAAGAAAGTTTTTCATTAGCAAAAGAAAGAACTCATATTTTTCTCCGTTGAAATCTTTAATGCGCCAGAATATATTTGAGATTCTTTTCGTTTACGCTAGTAGCCGCGAATTTCTTCCTGACTTTGACCTGCAAAAAGCTGTGGTACAATGTTTACGCCGAAAGAATCGTATGTTACGTCAATGCGGCGTGTAGACAGAATCAGCTCAGGATTTAACTTTGTGAATTGATCCACTGCTGTATCGTGAGACAGACGGAAAAATTGATGCTGACGAGCTGGTTTGGTGGTGGCTCTCGGGAGAGGAGTGTTTATCGCATATTTATCGCAATTAATTTTATATTTATGGTTTTCTTGAAACTTTATGTAATTCCATACATCCATATATAGGATACTTTGTAACTGTTTTAATCTGTACCCAATTTTTGAAGAGAATTTAAAAAAAAAAGATCTGATTTATATATTTGATAGTGTGCTCATATTTCGTTGTAAGACAAGCGTTATGAAGAAGTAAATAACATGCGCAAAACGGCATAGAGTCTGTGAGACGATAAAAGGCAATAAACTACATTGGAACAGTGATCGACATCAGATAAATATTTCGGCCTGATTTTCATGTCGCCGACCATTATCCCTTCACGTTTTGACAAGTTTGTCCAATGGTCTGTTGCCGCAGGCGGCAAAAAAGGAATAATGGGCATCAACACAAAAATCAGGCCAAATGTTTATCTGATACTGACCATATTAAATTAATAGCATAGATATTCTAAAATAGATGCACAGTGTTTAATTTTTTATAGGTTTTAAGGAATCCAGATTTGGATAAAGAATCGAGCAAAGACGATAAAGAGAACAAAGAGGAGAGGGATAAACTTTCGCCGAAGGAGCTGAAAAATAGAACTAAAAGAGACGAGAAAATAAGAGAGAAATCAATGCGAGATCGAGAAATTAAACCTATCATTAAAGGGTATAGAGAGCGAGTTGACGATAGGAATAAGGAAAGAGAGATCAAGCAACGGCGATACGATGAGAAAAAGCCTTACGGAAGACGCGACGAAAGAGAGGAGAGAAGGATCGATCTCCGAGACGACAGAAGGTATGAGATGAAGGAAGAGTTTAGGGAGCCCAGAGACAGAAAGGTAGAGGAAAGACGCGGAAAAAGTTATGAAAAAATGAGACAAGAGAAGAAAAAGTTGGCAGAAACGAAAAAACAGATTGCCGACGCCAACGGGGACGACAACACAAATTCAAAGAAAGCGAAGGAGGAACATGATATCGTACAGGAGAAGGAAACTGGAAACGGCAAAGAGTCGGTATACAATGGAGACGATTTAAGGCATGCTAAAGACAATGAATGTGAGCCACATAATACTGCCGAGGATAGGATAACAATGGATGCGGTACAGAATTACCAGGATAGTGTGGAAGAAGGAACCGGTTCAGTCAATGCAGGTGAAAAAGGTTTATTCGTATAATTATCATACAAGAGCATTTACTTCTTCCCTCATTTTTTTTAGCGTTATTGATTCCAACATCTTCAGGAACTTAATAATGTCCTTTTATATAAAACTAGATAGAAGCTACTCCCGTCGTAAAATAAGTACACATTTTGACGAATGTTTATCTAGTTAGCAACGCAACAGAATCGATTTTGTAAATCCGCTAAATAAACGAGGGAGGATATCTGTGTACGAATATTTTTGTGACAAATGTAACATGATGTAACGAACACATTTGCACAGATGTCAACGATGAGGACGATTCCGAAGATAAGGAATCAAAAGTTGTAAAGAGGCGTAATTCTCTCGAAAGTAGCGGCGAAGGCGGTGCAGGCGATGGCAATTGCTTACGGCGTCACAAATCGTTAGATGGAGGAGGCCAAAGTAACCTCCAGAAGAATGATAACGAGGAAAAAGAAAAAGATAAGAAAGATCCACGATTGGAGCGTAGGATACGAAATAAGGTGAGAGCTTCTTCGATGACATTATAGCCCGAATTAAGCCTCTCCAATGTAAAACTGCAGTCCCATGGACTTTGATTTTCTCATTAATTTCGTTACAATCACAATTTTTACGGGCAAGTGTTGTAAGTCTCTTGTCCACCTCTGGAGAAAGGCTGTTTGAAAGTTTCTCCAAGGAAATAATCGCAATATTGCAATTTGTTTATTCGCAGTAATTTTGAAATGAAATACATATTTTGGGTTTGTTTTTATCGCGGTAGAATATTTTTTCATTCAAAAATTTTAATGCTATACATATATGCAAGATGAATTCCCTAAATTAAACCCTAGGATCTTTTGCTCAACAAGCAATTATTTTAGTACTGATTTGATCAGTATCTCAAGATGAGAGCTATGTATTGTGTAATTTGTGGATACATCAGGTAAAAATTGCATCATTCAATAGTATGTCTCTGCATGTAAAAAAAAAAGCGTCAAGGGTTTATGATAAATATGCAAAGTAAACATACTTTCTCAAACGTGGAATGTATCCCTTCTTTCAATTACTTTTTTAATTCTCTAAGATCCGCGAATCTATATTTTTTTCCGTGATATATTATTCATAAAACCTATACTTGGTTTCGATGCTTGTACATAAGATTTATATTTTCTCTATCAATCTCATTAACACACTAATTTGAGTGAAAATATTGATTGACTATACAATCGATTGTAGGATCGTCCAGCGATGGAGATTTACCGACCTGGCATGGGCAAGTTTAGCAAGCAACGACTGGAACGCGAAAAATCCAACGACGAACGGGCATCCCTGTCGCAGAGCCCCACGCCAAATCCCAGCGTCTCTTCCGCGACCGGCAAGTCTGGAAAAGTTAGCGCGGAAGTACGCTCAATGACGTTCAAACGTAGCATCACTCGTGATGTAGCATAACAGATTCTCATTTCCAATTCTTATCATTCGGACATACTCCACCAGACTCGCGAAAGACGCTTTGACTTCTGCGCACGGCAGAATTTTCATCGCCATGTATAATATAATTTTCCTCGTACTGTATAAAACATACCGCCATCTTTGACATGTGTTAAAATGATAATTCTATAAGCATATGTTAGATAAACATTTCACGCACAGTCTGATTATATCATACATTTCGCGGGTTTCTTTTCTTTTTTTTTTTAGATGCAATTTTATTACTGTAATAATAAAGAATTAATAAATACAATATGGTTTTTTGTATTAAAATATATTTAGAACAACTATGGGAATATCGATTTTAATGATTAGGTGAGTTTTTTTGAACAATTTTCCAAAGATTATTGAAATCTTTTATCGTATAAAGCAAAAACAGTGAACTACAGGATAAGGATATGTAGTAGGGACAATTCTTCGTTTTCGACTCAGCTGCGCAAATTTGCTTGCGCATCTCAAGCGACCATGTTCTTTGGATGGAGTCACTCAGCTACAGTATGCTACATAGGCCGCTTTCTGGCATTACTGGACCTTATAGATACATTTCTAGCATTGAGGAGTCATAACGGTAAGCGTTCATTACAATTAATTCTAACAAAAGTAGATATATACCTATTAGCACAATTTTAATGTTATTTGATCAAAAATTAGTCACCGGAAATAAAACATTTACATATTACCCTTTGAATGTGTAGATAAGAACATGTGTGGAATGCAAGCATAATAGTTTTACAATTATCAAAGATACCTCTCCCAAAATTGTCATATTAACATTAAAACGTCTCAAAACAGTATATCATTCTTGAGCCACAATACATTTGCAATAAAAAAAGAAATGTTTTAAAATTTCAATTTTTATTGGATTTGTTTGCGCAATTAAATGTAAGAAATGTTTAATACCCCTTACACAATAGCAATTAAGTTAACGTATTGCCCGTATCTGTACTAAAACTATTATTATTTATCTACATTAATTGTAAATTTGTTAAATAAAAATTTGTACAATTAATTTTTCTAACCAACTAAATACGAAAAAGTCGTGGGACAATAAACGAGCAAATTAGGTAATTACAAATTATGCAAATTAAACAAAATGTGATTTATATCGGACTGTCTAACTTCCGACAGTTAGATATATAGTTAAATCACATTTTATTTAATTTGTAATTTTATTTTGCTAGTTTATCATCCCACCGACCTTTCCGGCTGTTTTGCAAACACGAGCCTGACCTTAGTTTATTGTTTTTCTCAAGTTTTGAATAAAATTGAATTTTCACATTACATTTTGTTTACATTTCTTAGTCTTCGAGCAAAGATACGTTCCTGAAAATACCAGAAATCTATTTGGAAAAGTGCTATGGAATTTATAAAATTCCTACTAAGTGGCCATCTAATACTCATCTTTGTTACGGCTTTTTCTCCCGATGGAAATCCAAACATCGAGTTCGGCATATTGTTCGATACCGCGGTACCCGAACTCACAGCTGATTTCCGTTTGCCTGCTCATATAGTACCGAGACATTATAATATTGAATTAGACATCGACATGTATACTTTTCACGGCACATGCAATATCAGCCTCGACACAACAACAATCAACACTCACAACCTTCCGTCAAACATAAGTTTACACTCAGTAAATTTGATAATAACTAATGCCACGTTGATTAAAGGTGTTGGTGCAAATGCATTGAAGTATAACTTACATGATATTATATATGTTACCAAGCAGGAAATTGCCATTCTTGATTTCAAGCATAAGTTATCACCTATATATAATTATACTCTGAATATCGTATTTTCGGGTATCGTGGCTGAATCGGGAGGCTTATTCAGAACTTCAATAACTTCATACGTAAACAGGGATGGACATAAAGAGTGAGTATAAAAACATTTTCTTTCTCTATAAACACTATTAATAAGATTTAAATTAAAAGTTTGTTAGCTATACCGAGAACTTGCACATTATATGCGATATTTTAATCATTTAAATAGAAAGTTTTGAAATAAATTTATAGAATTTTAGAGGGATCTAGAATATGTTAATATCATTTTATTTTAAAGAATGTGCGTTTATATAGGCCGGTATTTATAGTCAAATCTTATTTCAAGACCGTCTGAAGTAATATCCAGGTAATATCTTAAGATGCTAATACGGTTCTGTGATTGGTTATAATGACACTTTAAGATTGTACTTAAGACGGTCTTAAATATAAGAACCGACTATGAATAACGGCCTTAGAGAAGATTAATATTTTGCAAGGGGTGGTAAAAACTGAGTTGACTATAATTTTAATTCGAGGCCAATAAGAGCCCATCTAATATTTCAGAAACATTTCAGAAACATTAGAATTTTGCAGAAATGTTTCTGAAATATTACGAAATATTACATGCCGAGTGGGAGCCTAGTGCTCGAATATATGTGCCGTAAAAAGACGATCTTTTTCCCCTTTTTCCTTTCAATTTTGTTTACTGTACGTACTCATTGCAGATGTAAAAAAAAATGATCAACTCCCTACTGGTTTCGATTTTTACTAATTGTAAGACCATCTTTAAATGATAGTTCTATATGCAGTATATATAAATTTTGTATTACACGTTAAAATATCGCGCATGAAACGAAAAGAATGCAACTATTAAAAAAAGTAAATGAGTAAACAATTTTCCTTATTAAATAGTCAAGAAAGTTTAGAAAAAGTTTGTGATTTCTCTGCAAAGTACATAATCCTTTCGGCGGTTTAAGAGTGAGCTTAACTGCTCATGTTACAACACTTAATCCATTAAGGTGTTTGTAGAATTAATATAAATTTATACAAAACAAATCTTAAGCGTATTTGCAATAATACAAAAGTATGTAAGATTTGCAGTAAGATCTGCAATGTCAACGTTGCATTATATTTGAATTATAAAAATGTTTTAAAATTTCTGCTTATATTTATTTTAATAGCACTTTTTTTATTTCTATTTGCACAGCTTTTATAGCACAAAATTTCTAGCACTTTTTCGTTACCTGTCTTATATTCTCTTCCATTTCTTCTTTTTCAAACATATCTTTCTTTATTTTTATATTTTATTGTTGCCATGTCAAGTGATGTCTTAGTGTATTTCTGTAGTGATAATTTATTTTGTTGTGTTCTGATGTCGGTTTTTTAGCATTTTTTCATATTTCTAACTCAAATAAACCAGATTTTCTTTACAATTTTTACTATTTCTTCTTATTTTTTCTATGTTTGATAGTTTTTTCTTATCTCTTTTATTAACATTTGACATATAAGATTTCATTGATTTTTTTTTCTCTTTCTATTTTTTACTTTACACTAAATGTTTTTTTAATTAGTTTTTGTTTTATCTTATAAAGATAACTTATAAAAATAAAGGAATGTTGTATGTGTTTAATGTTTAATTGGAAATGAGGTAATAGATTATTAGAAATGCTGTATGTTACATTTTTAGTAATTACTTGAGCTAAAATTTCGAACAAGAAGGTACATGATGTGTGCCATTGAATCTATATATCTTTACATCTTTATTGTTCCTCAACTTTTCTGAACTTTTTCATCTTTATTTAAGATATAATATAATAACTCTAAATAAACCACAAACTAATCACCTCATTTTCAATTAATTTTTCTTTACTGCATGCATGAGATACATATCTTTTTTCATCTCTTCTATCATTTAATCATGTTCTTACACAAATTTATATTAATCATTCACGTATCTACTTACTTCTCACGTTTGTAAACGAATACACATATTATTTATTAGAAGAATTTATCTTTTAATAAATCAATTAAGTTATATCTCAAATTAATATATCTCTTTTATTTATATTATTATATACAAAAATCATATAAATTGATACAGACATGCAAACATACAGCACGTATAAATTAAGTAGTAGTTTTATTTTTCTTGATGTGATCTGCTATAATTTATATATAGTACGTATACAATGTTACACTAATCAGTTTTATTTGCAAATTTCTGTTAGCTCAGCTTCTCCGAACGATTTCTGGTCTGCCATGCAAGCTGCGCATAATGAAGCAGTAATTACAGGACAATTTAACATAACAGAAATGATGGAGCCTTGGATAAAGCAAAATCATTATCCTGTTCTAAATGTAATGCAATATTCTGAATACTATACCACAGTTAACGTTTCGATACACAATACACCAGAGGCTCGGTGGATTCCTGTGACATATACTACACAGTCGGATATCAATTTTAATGCTTTAGTTGGTGTTTTGTTACAACCACCAGTTTCGTATGTGGATTTTGGATTTAATGCAAGTTATTCAGAAGATGATTGGATAATATTTAACATTCAACAGCTTGGTAAATATTAAGCAATTGCATTTTATTATACTTCTGTGTCTGCTCTATATGATAAGATTTAGTAAAACTGTAAAAAAGGGATCAATCACTTTAATCTTAACATACGGTTGTATGTCAGAATCAAGGTCGTTGGAATTGCACAATTTTCTATAAGTTCTTTTATTTTATTCTAAATGTGTTACTCCTTATATTTTATATTTATATTTTAGTTACATTATATTACGTTAAAATTTGTTCACGCAAACACCTGATGTTGATTTTTATTTATTAATAATTTATAATATTTAACACATATTTTTGTCAGCTGTGCAATAATCAAATTATTAGTCATTAATTCAATTTTCACAGTAATACGTATAATATATAGAAATAAAGATCAATTTTGCAAAAATTTTCATGTTATCCTATTATAAATGCGTTGTCGAGTAAATCTCTCCAGGATACTTGACTTAATGTTATGTTTCATAAGTGCACAGATAATTAATTCGAATTTTTTATTTACAACACAAGCAGATTTAAACATTCTTTTTATCTGATTCAAAAGTAAAAAGATAATGTTTGGAAATATTTTTCATCAAATGCGATATCAAAATGATTTACTGGCAGATAACGTTTTGTTTATCATATTACAGGATATTATCGTGTCAACTATGATGACAAGAGTTGGACAAGAATTGCACGCTTTCTCAGCTCTGAGAACTATGCGGAAATTCATGTTCTCAATCGTGCTCAAATCATCGACGACGCGTTTTACTTTATGATGTCGGGCAAACTTAATTCTTCCATATTCTGGGAACTCACGAGCTATTTATCGCAAGAGACAGACTATGTAGCATGGTATCCCATGCTTAAAGTTATTGAACGCATGTCATATATCTATCCATTTCGCGAAAGTCAGCAAGTCAAGATAAAAGTAAGTTTTGTTAAAAAACCTATGTGCAATTGGTACGGTTAGAACATCGATTTTGTATTAAGAACTAATAGGTAATTTGTCAAAAATTAATACATGACGTGCGAGACCCTACCGCATCCCTTGATCGATTATATGTATACAATGTGTGTGCGTCTGCCATAATATTAAAATATATGCAATGATTAAAAAATGAATAAAGAAATATCAGTATCTTGTATTGTTTAAAATTTTAATTAAACGTATATTTCCCATGCTACATATTTGAAAATTGACTAACGATAAAATTATATTGTTTTACAACATTTAGGAAATAGTACTTAGCCGATTGGTTCTTCCACTTCTTCGTAAAATAGGATACAAAGAGTGTCATCCCGACGAGAATAACGAGGAGTGTCCTAAGGACGAGAATCACCTTCTTAAAAGTTTGAGACAAGAAGCCGCAAAATGGGCGTGTGTTTTTGGCGATGTTGACTGCAGGAGAGAAGCTAACGCTAAATTGAGATCGCATCTATTAAATCTTGCGTAATTTTTCGTATAACATTGTTTTATAGTTATACTTTTATTGTATTTCCAATTGCTTCATAAATTATTTTTTCTATCGCGATTATAAGAATACGAGTTCAATTTTTACGATCATTCTTTTTAGAATCGACTATTCTTTGCCGTGGTGGAGAAAGTGGACATTTTGCCATGGTTTGTCGACAGCGGATAATGTTACCATTTATATAGTATATAATATCTACTTAAATCAAAGTGATACCAAAATATTAGAATTTTTGACTTGCTCCGATAACTATCGTCAAGTCATATTAATGTTAATGGAAGGAATGAAATCAACACCTCGTATGGGGGGTTCTACTCGAGTAAAAGAACAAAATAAGATTATACCGAGAGACTATATTAATATGTTTCATTATATTGTTGAAAGATATGCAAATAACGAATCAGCACTTAATTACATATTATCCAATTGGGTCGAAATCAAGCCCGAGTAATAACATTCTCTTTTATAAATATATTCTACTTGAAATTATGATAGTTTATATATGCCAACTATATATTATGTCTGTTTTGTTTTTATAGAAAAATTAGTACAACTGCAGCATTAATTGACATTATAAATCATGTGTATTCTCCGAATCATCTTGATAAGGTAAATTTCATTTTACTCATTTTCTAACAATAAGTCAAACGCTTCTTATATTTTGCTTATTATCTTTTTATTAATCGGACTTCATATCTCAGATTATACCACAAGTATTTCATAGATTATAAATATTTTGATTAAAATGTTGAAGTAATATCTGTTTTAGATAAAAAAATTTGTGGAGAATATGCAGAGACAAATACTAACTGATGCTGTTTTCTGGAGAACTGATGAGTTCTCTGGCACAGACGTAACTGGTTTGGCATTTACCAGACAAGAGGTTTGTATACAAATCCAAAAATATGATCTTACTTACAATTAAAATACTTATCCGAGCATCAATATTATTTTAAGTTTACAATTAGCTGTGCACAACAAGTATACTTCATGTGTTTAATATTCAATATGTAATATATATTCTTTCACATTTTTTATGCAACATATTATAATATCTTACTTCAAAATTAATTATTGTATAAGATTTACAGTGTGTACATAATGTTGAAATTGTTTTGCAGAGATACGAAATGATTAAAAATAACTACGTCAGTGTATTAATGTCGAATATTAAAAGCAAGATAGACTTACGCTCATCTCAAATCAAAAGACATATTCTCTCGTATTCATGTACGTTTAACTTTATAACAGGAGACGATAAATGCAAGCATACTTAGTTGTAAAATAAACTTAATTATAAAATAAATATATTAATTGCTATAAACCTGATGTTTTATGATAATTGCGTAATTAAGTTTAATACATTTAATAGTTATCAGTCATTTTACTCATTTTTATGTACAGGATGTTTCTGATCCAAGCTTATAGACTATTGATCTTAAGGATAGAAAAAGTTTATACGGACATGTGTCCAAAAAAATGTACTCAAGTTATTACAGACTTTTTCTAAAATATTAAAAATAAATTTTCAAAAATTTATTTGTTATTAAAATAGCCAATGTAAATTTCAAGTAAACATTTATACTAAATCAAAAGTGTGATGACTTCCTCATGCAATAGTATATCTTTCTCGCAGCATTTTATTACAAACTATCTAACACTCTCGAAATTTTTGAAATGCAAGTTGTTTATTCAGACATGTTTGCATGAATCTTTTTTATCCAATAGTAAAAATAGGCTCTCAAAGTCTGGTCAGATTTTTCAGAAATAGCTTTAACAAATTAGTAACTTTATTTATATTTAGTACTATATATATATATATATATATATATATATATATATCTATAATAAGACATTTTATTAATAAGAAAGATTATTACTTTTTATTTATTAAATCCTCAAACTCCGTACTGATATTTGATCTTCAAAAAAAATTTTTCTACTTCGAAAATTCGATAAAAAAGTTTTATTTGTCAATTGTTATTTGACCTGAGTTTTCTATAACAATTAAAATATTTAAACTTGGAAAAACCACGCCAGTATACTAAGATCAAAATTTAAATATCTATCTTAAATCTATCTAAACTTCTCTCGCAGAAATTTTGCAAGTTGATTTATTCATCACATGTCGAAAATCTTTTTTATCCAATAGATTTCAAAAATAGGTTAATCTCAATAGTCTAGGTCAGATTTTGATCAGATTTTTTAGCTTTTAACAATATTAAATAACAAATTTTGCTTTATAATGTTTTTCCTACTTATTTATAAAGAGTATTTATAGATATAATCAATGAACCGGGAAGATCATTTGCCGCGTGTCGGGTACATTCGGAAAGGCCGAATGGGCACTACCATCGATGGATATAAGCATCGTGGACGGTGTCAAGTGGTTAGCGTATTTCTTTCTTGGAGGGGTCAAGTGTGCCCTAAGCTGAAACGATTTGTCCCGTCGCTGCTGACGACACCTGGGAGCATCACCAAGTCATGGGCCAGGTAAATCGTTATTCTATCTCCTTTTGATTTCACGTTGATTCATCGAATAGATTACATCAATTCAATACGATTTTTCAGGTTGATACCACGCACTCAAGCAATAGTACAAACGCTGCAGTCGCAGGGAGTCGTGTCCAAACACAAACTGCTAGAAATCTGGGGTTCGGATAAAAATGTGAGATTTTAATTTATAAAATAATATTTAGATATTATCATAGACTTCTATACAATACTAGACCGCTGACAGACATCTCGCCCGTGATGCTTGCCGCCATGTTGATTTTAGTCAAGATATGCTATATTACTATTCTATACAAGTGGTTTTATACAAGATTTCTATACAATAGTCTGGCATATACCGAATGTCCAAAGAAAGGGTTTAATACTACAGGAGTAGTGGTCGATTTCGGCATCCAAGTACGCTACACGTCGAAGGCATGACTTACAAACTTATTGATAACATGTACCAATCTTTAACACAAAAACATTCGCCTGCTTCGTTATGTACTGTAATAACGAATGCAGATAAACGCACATCAATGAGCAACTGAACACCCGATAGTGACTTATTGTTAATTCAATATGGCCGCACCCTTCACTAACACTTGCACCTTGCACTCGCATCAGCTTTTCGGCAGTGCGTCCATAGATGTTAGTGGTCTAGTATAAAAGTCTGTGGTAGTATATATTTATAATAATATATATATATATATATAATATTATTATATATAGTATATATATAGTATATATATATATATATAGTATCTATAAATAAGACATTTTATTAATAAGAAAGATTATTACTTTTTATTTATTAAATCCTCAAACTCCGTACTGATAAGGTTACGCCAGAGAGGAACTTGAGAGCGATCACGCGTTTTGCTTTAGGCCCGTTCGTTTTAACTGAATTTCTTGCACAGTTCATCTTTTCTCCCTTTCTCTCGAACGTGAAAAGAAAAGGAGAAAAGATGAACCGTGCAAGAAATTCAGCTAAAACGAACAATGTTTCTCTTTCGAATAAATTCAAGAATCGAGCCCAAGCGGCCAATTCTCTTTTCTCCGTTCGCTAAGCTTTTGTCAAGAGGATGCGTTCCGAAATTTACCGAAACCAGCGTCTCTTGTTCGCTCACGTTCTATTCATGGTTCCTTCTCGCATCTCGGACCAATTTCTGATTGGTCAAAGAAAATGTCCGCGTTCAGCAGACACAGCTGTTGCACAACTGTTGAGTTCGTCTTATCAACACTCTGCGTGGATTGGTTGGTTCTAAAAGTAAGAGCCAATCACGTTCGACTGCTACTGAGCTACATTGGTCTGCTGAACGCGGCCAATGGCTACTGCGCATCCTTGTACTTGCTACACCTGTCTTCTTTACATCATGGTTCTATTATGGTTCTATTAGCTCCTCGTTATCCGCGGTAGTCGCCACTCGCCACTGTACTGTCGTATACGGCGTATGGCGCCGGTGAGTTTTGGTTAAAGTCGCCGAGTGAGACGTCGCACGAAAGGATGGGTCCCGTATTTTGTGCCGTTTACGTCGCGCTGTTGTCCGTACACGCGAGCGCGTTCGCGGACATGCACACGCGGCGAACGAAGGACAGCCTGGTGGAGCAATTGAACGAGGATAACTGGGATCTCATGCTAACGGGAGAGTGGATGGTCGAGTTGTAAGTGTGCGACCGTGCACGTCGACATCACGTCGTGGTTGATGGCGTGTCAAAAATACTCCGAATTTGATTGTCATTGACGAGCGTTAAATTCCCGTGAAAAATACGCGGGGGAGTCACGCAGTTCGATTTGATTAACGTGATATATGTTTATTTTATATTTGATAGCGTTGTGAGAGAGCTTTCATATTTAAACTGAGTTTTACAATTATTTTAACGTATATATGTTAAAATCTGTGACAGATGATATATAAAATAGTTTGTTAGAATCTAACATATGTTATTTGTTAGTTATGCGCCATGGTGTCCAGCGTGTAAATCACTTGAACCAGTCTGGGAGGATCTGGCATTATCGAAGAAGGAGCTAAATATCAATGTTGGAAAGATAGATGTGACGAATTCTCCAGGTCTTAGTGGTAGATTTATGGTTACAGCTTTGCCCACAATATATCAGTAAGTTTGTTATACCAATAATTTATATTATATTTTGTTGTTATATATGTTATATATGTTAACATAATTACTTTATAATATTTTGTAAATTAATTAAGGAATTTGTATTATAAATTCAATAACTATATATCTTGGAACTTTTTTTAATCTTCTAGTGTGAACAATGGGATATTTAGGCAGTATAAGAGCCCAAGAGATAAATCCTCGTTGACCGAATTTGTGTCTAAAAAGACTTGGATGAAAGTGGTTCCGATATCTAGTTGGAAAAGTCCAACTTCAATCCATATGTCAATTTTAAGTCAATTTTTTAAGCTGTCCCAAGTATTACGAGTAAGTATATATGGAGGGGTAAAAGCCTTAGTGGTGTAAGTCAAATTTTTTTAAAATATTGAGTTGTGTGCAAAGATACAATTTATATATTGTATAGATTGCATCTATGCACATAAGTCAATATTTTAAAAAAATTTGACTTACTATATATGTATATGTATATATATTTTTATACGTTATTACATTATTACATCTGTTACAAAAATTTTAATGGAACATTACTGTCTCTGCTCAGAATATCCACAATCAACTTTTAGAAGATGTTGGAGTACCTGTGTGGGGTAGTTACTTGATTTTTGCTATTGCAACAGTTATTTTAGGCACAATGTTAGGATTGGTGAGCGATATGTTTTATATTATGTAACATATAAAATTTATTTGCCTAGCAAACAGGTGATGTTAACTGTATTTATCATTGTAGTTCATCGTGTGTTTGATCGACTTCATTTTTCCACAAAAACCGGCACAGCAACAAGGCAAGAAGAAACAGAGTGGCGCAACGGACGGTGCTACTCAGGAGAAAAGTTCAGACGAGGATGAAATTGCAGAAAATATTGGGGATGATTTAATAGACGAAGAAGAATCTGAAGCAGAGGAACCTGAAGTGAAGGAATCTGAAGCAAAGGAATCCGAAGCGAAGGAAGTTGAAGCGAGTGAGAAAGATAAAGATACTAAAGCTGATACTAGTAGTCCCAATGTTCGCAAGCGTAAGCCACGCAAGGCTGATTAGAGATACTAATTTGTTTTATGTAAATATTCAACAAACATGAATTACTTGCGACTAATCTTTGGTGATATGCTCCCAAAGTCATTCCTGTGCGCCAGTACGATATGATATTGTTATCCCACATCTCAAAATATGGATAAGTAGTGTGGATCATCCAAGTGAATGATTCGAAGAAACGACGGTGTCTACCGTCACTTGTATATGTTTAAAAATTCCAGTGAGAAAGAATTTCAGATTATTATTGTCTGTAAACATTTTCTTATCTACAAATACATTTTGAAAATTTGAAAATAGATACCTCAGGTATTATTCAGTAAAATTTTAGGATCTTGCAGGCGTTTCTGCTGTCGAATATTCTCAGGGCTTAATCCTCTCGTTGAAGCAATGAGAAAATGTAAACATGTTGGAAGGACCTTTTCAAGATCACGATAAATACGTTTAATAGATTAGCAAGTCGTTTATTAGATGGTAGCTGAAAGTTTTTGAACTAAAGAATTCTTTTGATTATGAAGCATTTACTTTTTGCATGCTTTTGCTACAAAACGTTTCAAATTTCAAGAAGATCTTATAAATCGAAATATTTGTATAAACTTTTTTTGAGACTAAGTCTAAAAGACACTTGATATTATTTTTTAAATTATTTATATTTCATATAGTGATAAAAGAAAGAAAATGTTGAAGTAATAATTGTATGAATATCGTGTTTAAGTATCTAATCTTTAGCCATCGGGAAAAGAACTATAATAGCATATTACCTTCTTTAAGGTTATAACGTTACAAAACCATTTATAAATCTATTTATTAATTATAGTTGATATATAAAAATATTACAAATCTATTTACATTCTTTTTTTCGATCACATTTTTGAATAAAATATTTTAAAATAGTAAAAAATGAATTGAAAACTACTTAAGAGTAATTATTACTTTTATAAGACTTATATATGCACTCATATTTCTTAAGTTCAAATATATACAGTTATAGTATTTTGCAATTATAGTCATTTAATATATGATCGCGCATTTATTTATATGAAAAGAGAAATTACAAGTCCTTTCATAAAAACTGATGTTCTAACTAAAGTATTAATGTAATATATTAATAGCTGATGTTTATTGTTGTCAGCAATTAAGAATTGTGGTCATTGCATACGCATTATTTCTGATAGCTTTTTTATAGCCTTTTTTACTGTGACCACAGAATTAGCCTATTATGTGTGGAATATTTTATATGCTGCAGATGTTTCTATGAACCTGATTTTTCTCTTTCTCTGTCAATAAATTATAGGAATTTCCATCAATGATCCATGAAATAAAGCAAAGTGTTGCAATAAACAGTACTCGCAATAAAACATAAATGGCATGTTTAGAAAGGCCTACTTTAGCTTGTTACATTTGAGTTTATTTTTACAATTACAGTATAAAAAAGGATTTTTAATTACAAAGAACATAATCAAAAAGCTTTTTTCACTTTATTGCAAGCATGCATGCATACATGCTACTACACTTGAAATATGAATAAATAAAGTCTCTGCCCTTAAAAGGGTATGATTATCGAATATTGTTTACATTTTTATTTGTATAATATATATTCGACCATAATTCTCAGTGATTTTTTTTATTGCAATGTCTTCCGCATATTATTTTCAATACATCGGATTAAAATCTCCATGATAACAACGACATTTATATATACATATATAATACAAGTTCCCGTTATTTAATAGTATTTGGCATTGGTATAATATGGAAAATTTACTGCTTTGCTGTGTTCCATATTTAAACCGATTTTTCCGCTTTTCTGGTACACGATTTATATTCATGCCTTTAATTATTCATTCTCTGATAAGTAGGACGTTATTAATTATGCTAATATCAAGGAAAAATCAGCGTGAAGCTAATGAAAATCTCTGTAATATTTACTGCCTGATAAAGTTTTAATAAACGATTTAAATCAATGATATAATTATAATGGACTTTTTGTAAACATCTGTCAATCCGATTTATTTTAAAATGTGATATCATGACTAGTAATTTAAGTGAGATAATTTGTGTGTATTTACTGATATTATATAAATTAATTAAAATTATATAATACGCTAAATTTTAAAGAAGAAAGAACATTCCAATAAGATAGATATATTTAGCAAATTTATATATATTAGTAGAGAATTAGAGATAAAATATTATTAAAAATCTTTTTCGAGAGTTTGTGATTTGTTTAAAAAAAATTATTTAATTAAAATATTTAAAATTTACGATATATATAAATAAATATACATATTTTTTTAACACTTATAGCGTCAGTACATCCATTTTCGAAATTGGTACTACGTAGCCACGTTCATTTTCCGACACTGCCGATAAAACATCATTTTAGTGCGCGTCCGTGCATATCTGCAAATTACGCGGTTTCATCTGATAATGCACAATTGATAATGATAATTTTATTTAATCTGGTACTAGTATCGAGGAAAAGGTATATATATAAGCAATATTTTTAAAGGCTGTCCTGCTTGTACCGAATGTCATTGCGATTAAATGCATTTTGGACTTTGCATTTTCTTAGTTATAAATTAAATATTAGTTTTTATCTTAGGTTTTAACTAACATCCGTTAGAAACAGGTCAACCTATAGAGGCCCTCCACCGCCCCCGCCGATTCCGATCGGCGGTCCTCTTTTATTTACAATACATTTTTTTCACATTTCTATCGTTTATTTTATTTCTTTTACAATTTACTTTACAATAATGTACAACATTATAAAAGAGTTACATTACAAAATTGATTTGAGAATATACGATAAAATTATATA
Source organism: Temnothorax nylanderi (assembly GCF_030848795.1). Classification (NCBI taxonomy): domain Eukaryota; kingdom Metazoa; phylum Arthropoda; class Insecta; order Hymenoptera; family Formicidae; genus Temnothorax; species Temnothorax nylanderi. Next base: position 312,321 of record NW_027249236.1, read on the forward strand.
CAATATTTCTTTTTGATATAAAATTATGTATGCAACATTCGGTATGCGTACAATAAAACGAAATTCTCAGAAAATAAAACATGTGGCTATTATGTAACATTTTTTTATTATTAAATAACTAGTTCAAAGTTTTTTTTTATTTTATTTTTAATATACGCGAGCAATCACAACCAAAAAAAGATTGTTAATAAATGTATCACTTATATTACTCAATCAAGCAGAATGTCAATTATTGTCATACTATTTTTGCGAAACTCAAAGGAAATGACCAATACGCGAAAAAATTAACAAAGCTTTGATGTAAGGCAATGATCAAACTGAAAAATACGCGACGAATGAATTACGATCTCAAATCAATTCCGATATGAATTAGGGACTCGTCGCAACGTGCACGCGAGTTCCCTATAATTATTTCTTTACGCGATAATAAATGTCATTTCACAAACATTAAACGTTTCTTAAAATCGCGTCTACGACTTTAATTACATATATAATTACATATAATCAAATAAACTGAATGATATAATTAATTGCGCGTATGAACTTTAGTTCTCGTTTTACTTTCAACAACGAGATCGATTTTATAAGCTTTAAAAAATCGCGAGCAAAAATCGTGTTATCACCGCGTTCAGTGGTGGAGGATAACTGGCCCAATAATTTGACCAGATCACGATCCCTCCGCCGAGTGGCACGCCAGGTAGTATTCGACACCGAGAAGAATGATCCGCATAGTAGAGAGCGAGCTGTGCTCTGCTACTATCGTGTTCCACGAGATCAATCCGCGAAGAAAAGTTAAGTGACCCGTTGAACACCAAAGATTCCGCTGCGGGAGGAAACGAATCTCGGATCTTCCGGACTGCTCCCGATAACGGTCATTTCGGCAGTGAGTTAACGACTATCACCTCTTTCCAAATATTTGGATAATGCAAGTATTATGCAACTCCCGAATATTTTCACGATAATTTAATTGGTATTCAAGTATTCATCACAACAACTACCTTATAACATCAAGATTCGCGCGCGAAAATATATTCTTCCATTATTAAGAAGTACATTTTTTTATTACAAAAAACATGGATAGAACAATTCCTATCGAAGAGTGGTTACAAATAATTATATTTAGAAATAATAAAATACATAAATCTTTATTATGGTTTATTAAATGTGCGAGTACAAAAGTTCTCGGGTACCGAGAGTTCTCGCGGCGCGCGCAAGTAATACGCGACACGTTCAACGTTGCCGTCGGTGTCGGTGTGAGACGTCGTCGGTCGTGTAATTCTTTTCTCGTGAACGAAAAGAAATTCGATTACGGGGTGTTGCAAGCTGAAAATTGTAATTCCTAAAAAACTGCTTTCTTTAGATACTTGTGCTGCGAAAACTAACGATTTGCGGACATTTTGTCATTAGGGAAAGTTATTGTACTCGCCTAGCACAATCCGGCACAATTTTAAAAAATTTGAAAATGTGAATTTCTTTTCTCACCTCCATCCCCTTTGGCTCATTATTTTCAACCCCTGCTACTTTCGATTCTTTTTTAGCCGTTTTCTTGTTGTGCCCGTCCAGCACAACTCAGCACAAGTCGCAAAATTTCATTCCCTGTCACGGTTCAAAAGTTATAGCGATTTGAAAATTGGAATTCCTAAAAACTGCTTTCTCTAGATGGTTGTGCTGCGAAAACTAACGACTTGCGGACATTTTGTCATTAGGGAAAGTTATTGTACTCACCGAGCACAACCCGGCACAATTCTAAAAAATTTTAAATTGTAAAATTTTTTTTCTCACCCCCATTTCTCCCCCTCCCTTAGCCCATTATTTTCAACCCCTGCAAATATTTTTTATCTGCCCAACAAAAAGAGATATCGAGTTTATTCCAACGGCACAACGTGGCACAAATTATTATCTATCAACCAAAAAAAAAAATGGGTTTATTTCGATAAAAGTGCGGGGCTAGTATAATTTTGTTTTTATTTTTTTTCTTAATTGTTATCGAAGTTATCAATCTCGCGTTTGCGGCACAAGTCAGCACAAATTCAGCACAATACGGCACAATTAAAAAAAAACTGAAAATTCGAAAAGTGCGGGGCTATCAAAAATTTTGTTTTTTTTAATTTTCTCGAATACGCTTTGAGTTACGGAGTTGCGGTTTGCGGCACAATACAGCACAAACATAGCACAATACGGCACAATAAAAAAAAACTGAAAATTCAAAAAGTGCGGGGCTAACTTCACACACGTGAATACAATTCCGTTATTCGTTCAAAAACAGACACGTAATTCGCTCGTTCACGTAATTCGTTGCGTTTACAAATGTTTTAAATTTATTTGTATGTGATTGTTTATTCTTCCTAACCTCTACTTTATAGAAAATTAACATTAAATTGTATCGTTTGTAAAAATTTCTTCGTGATCTTTCTTGCAGCGCGGTGATCGCGCATACCATAAAAGACGATAAACCGACGTCATCAAGATACTTAAAAATTATAAAACATTCTCTGTTGCTTGTTCTCCAAATATATTATTCGTTTTGCTTACAAAAAATTTTTGTTTGTCTCGTATTCGGATTTTTAAATTGATAGGAGATACATATCTTTTATTTGAAATAACCCAGACAGCACACATATCCAAAAGCGGGACATAACACGTCTAAAAGACGGGACATCTTATATGTCCCGATTTTGGACATTGTGCTGTCTGGGAAGTGTGAAGGTGAAAGAAGAGAAAAAGTGAGAGAGGGAGAGAGGGCTATTAGATATTTAACATATAATATAAATATATAAAATAAGTTTATATTTATATTATATGTTAAATATCTAATAGCCCTCTCTTCCTCTCTCACTTTTTCTCTTTCCGACACTGTCGATAAAACATCATTTTGGTGCGCGTCCGTGCTACATCTGCAAATGTATACACAACAAAATGATGTTTTGTTGGCAGTGTTGGAAAATGAATGTGGCTAGTACCAATTTCGAAAATGGATGTACTGGCGCGGTAGTGTACAGGGGCTTTTGACGGTCCCATGAAAAAGGCTGGGATGGCCCCTCAGGCTTCTCTCTGGCAAAGGTGATAAGAGAAAGAAAGAGAAAAAGAGAAGTGACAAAGAAATTCAAAGATACTGCATTGCTCAGTTCGGGTCGATTCTGTATCTTGGGACGAGGTGAAAATTACAAAAGTGAGGAAATTCACTAGAGAATCTACAATTTCATTTGTCGAAATCTAGTAAATCTGTTCACACTTTTGTAATTTTCACCTCGTCTCAAAATACAGAATCGACCTCGTGAACGAAACGCAGCCATTTGGGCGCGTTCAGCAGACACAACTGTTGCATAACTGTTGAGTCCGTCTTATCAACACTCTGCGCTGATTGGTTGGTTCTAAAAGTAAGAGCCAATCACATTCGACTGCGACTCAGCGGCTTGGTCTGCTGAACGCGACCATTTGTTGATCGTTGATCGTCTACCGACTCCCACGGCCACGCTTTCAGCATCAGCGCAGTGACATTTCTATATATGGTTATTGGTTAAAAAGTGCCTTGGAATTATAAGTACATACAGCGAGTTAAAATAAAAGTCGAGTTGTCACCGAATTGATAAGTAAAATTCCTGTCTTAAACGCCGAGCATTAAAAGTATGAATCGTAACTTTAACAAATTGATTGATATTCTTTAATCATATTTTGTATTTAACATACACGCTACATGTGGAAAACTATCTTTATTTTGCATTGTAACCTTTTATATCTCGTTTACATACATCAGACCGGCAAGAAGATAACGGACGCCCAAGATATCCACAAGTATTCTTCCAATTGACAGCAGTATGGAGGCAGTACTTGAACAGAACATCAAAAAAGTTGCCAATCACGTTGAGCAGCAGTTGGACGCAGAATTGGAGAAATTAGACAATTTGGACATCAGTGATTACGAAAAGATACGCGCGCACAGACTAAACGAGCTGAAACGGATGCAAAAACAAAAGCAGGATTGGTTGGCTTCGGTAATATGTCATGCCATGTTTATATTCGCCTTAGAGCCTCTGCACAAGACTCTCGTATGATAGCGTAGTGTAACGAAACATGGGTCAACGCACAAGAAACATATCGGTTACGGCGTTATACGTCAATATGCTTCTTGTGCGTTAATCTACGTTACGTTACTATACGAAAGTCTTGTGCGGAGGCTCTAACCGATACATTTTTTGTGAGTTGATCCACTTTACGTTACGCTATCATACAAGAGTCTTGTGCGGAGGCTCTTAGAGCATTTAATATTGGAATTCTAAATATTGTATTAAGAATGCATATAAAATTGTGTCTCAAAAAATTGTGTAACTGCTGTACAAAATGTTATGTAACAAAGTATGTATAACTTATGTATTGTTACAGGGCCATGGAGAATATGCCGAGTTATACGATGAGAAAGAGTTCTTTGAAGTATCTAAAAAGTCAGGAAACATAGCTTGTTTATTTTATAAAGATGATTCTCCACGATGTAAAATAGTGGATCATCATTTCAAGATTCTTGCAAAGAAACACATCGAAGCGAGATTTTGTAAACTAAATGTTGAGAGATGTCCCTTTTTGACTGGTATTATCATGCTTGATATCTTTTTAAGATATATTTTTTTGCAATAGTGTATTTAAATGTGATAATATTGTATATTTATGCATTACAGAACGGTTACGGATCAGAATTATACCTACAATTGCGCTAATTGTGAATGGTAAAACCAAGGATTATATCGTGGGTTTTACTGAATTAGGAAATTGTGATGATTTTTCCACAGAAACATTGCAATCCCGTCTTGCACAATCCGGCGTGATTAATTATGATGATGATCTGCAATGTTCAGAAACCAGTAAGAAACCATTTATATTTAGACCAAAAACCAAGACCATTAAGGGACGCAGCTCAGATGATTCTGATGACGACTGAGACCACATCCAAATACAAAAGTTTATACATACTCATTCGTATTTTTCTCATGTATTAAATTTCAGCACTGTGTTCTCTCGTTTAATATAGTAAGCTTTTTGTAATAAAGTTGATAAATTTTATATTTTAATACTTGGGATACATCTAATTTTTTTTAGCAAAATAGTTAAATTTCTATACACTAACATTTTTTTGATTATATTTATATTAAAATGTCTCAATAGATATGTGTAATTTGAAAGATTGTTGGATTTATCGGCAATCGAAAAACAATTTCTCGTAATACTTGTATAATTCAAAATAAATTATATAGTTACAATGTGTGTTAAACTTACAATTAGTTGCATTTCAATATATTTTATTATGTGCTGAGAAAATTATATGTACAGGATATATATACAGGATTATATACCACAGGAAAAGAAGGAAAGATAAATCTTACGTACTTAAAATAAATTTTTATGTTGAAATATTACAAAGAACATATGTTTTTAACATATGTTTAATTTTCCTTTATATAGTTTATATATTCGCAAGAGTAGTTTTACACAAATGTGACAATACGACGTTTTTTGGACCTTGGAAATAAATTTATGAATTATGACAAATAAAATAGAGAAAGTAACTTCGTGTAATGTGTATAAACTGTCATATATTTGCAAATTGCAATGCAAAACATGAGAGACAAGTTGCTATACAAGTTTGCTGTACAAGTTATCGAGAATATCACAGTAGTAATGCAATGATAAGTCGTACATAGTTAACTAATTTTACAATTAAAAAAATTTTTCCGAAATACCTGTAGCTTATCTTATGTAAAAAAAAAAAGATACAATATCACACAATAGAAAAAGCAACACGTTGTATTTATCAAATTTTTCTTGTATGCTAGAAGGTATATGTGTCTAAATACATTTAAATAATCTATAACGTAACGAAAATCTATAATTTATTTATATTTTACGAAGAAAGAATTAACCCTTAAATGCCACCCGGGGTCCAGCGGACCCCAGACCCTTTAGAATGATATATTTTCAAATGTTCCCGCCAAATATGGAGTTCATATTTATTTATTTATTATTTTTTTGATTTTGGAGCCAACATTTTAACTGTTGGCGATCTTAATTTTTTATACTATGTTGAAATTGAAATTTTAACAATATAAGCATTTTATTCTCTTTTCTAAGCCTTGAACAACATTGAAAATAATTTTCATAACTAAATATCAAAAAATCAATAAGTAAGGAGACATTTTTCATGCTGGGGTCTTTTAGACCCCATGTGTCATTTACGAGATTCTTGAGAGGTGTGGCATTTAAGGGTTAATTAAATTTTTTAAACTTTTAAAATTATTAAATTACGTCTAAATATGTCGAATAGCACATAACAGGAAACTGAATATATTTGTGATAATGTCATGTACATTAACAAAAATAAAGTACTAAAAAATGTTTCAATCTGTGATATTATGAACGTTACTTATAAGTATCACAAGACAAATATCTCGTTTACAATATATATGTATTTCATGGTACTGCAAAATAACATACAACATGACTATATTTACAAGTATATGAAATGTCATTATCTTTTGTGAGCATATATATATATATATATATATATAAATATATATATGTATGTGTGTGTGTGTGTACGTAAGAACTATATTAGATTTAATATGTTTATCATTGCTTATCTAATACATGGAATCGAATTAGGCTAATCTAATACTTAAAAGGCAATAATAAATTTATTAACAAAAATACTTGCGTTACAACTAATTAATGTGAATTTATACTTCTTCTGAAATAATAAAACAATGGTCTGATTTGTTTGAAAAGCTTAACTTTGATTCTTGCTTATCTCAACTTTAAAATTATATAGATATTATATAGAATATAGGTATACGAATTCAGAAACGAATCAAATGTTAATGTGTATTCACACTATCATTATCATCATTATCAACAACCTATATATTAATTTATTTTTATTATTGTGAACATAAATCTGATTAACTGGTTGAAATGCATAAAGTGCCTATGTTTCAGATCACTATACAGGTATTCATATCTGAGAAAATCACATAAGCATATGTCTTCTACCTTTAATACGGTTTACCAAATTGCAAATCTTAAGTGCTGGCCCAAGTTTTAGCCCCATGTACTTCATCATCATGTCGCTATTGAGAAGAAGTAGAGCTTTGCCATCAATTTCCTAAAAAATGTCGTTAATTTCATGATAAGATACATAAGGCACGTTGAATGCATGTTTATATTTAACTTACATGTTTCCTGAACAAATCTGCATGTTGTCCCAATGCTGGGTCTGTAATGGCAATATAATGGATTACATCTTCAATAGTCCATTCCGCTGGCTCGGTGGGAGGAGTGCGATTTCCAGAAGTTTCAGATTGAGTAGTAGACGTCGCTGCTTCTAATTCTGTATGTAAATATGTCGTTAATTAGCGTATTTCATGAAAATGCTATTTAACATCGAGGTTAATTCCTCAATATTCAAATTCTCGAGATAGCACAAAACTCTTTTTTATACTATATTATCTTGAGCAATAGAGCAATAACTATTTATACGTTTTTAAATAATAGTTATGAATATTTTTGCAATTCGCAGTTTATCATTTTACCTACAACAAAGTTTTATAAAAAAAAAAAAATATATATATATATATTTACCAGGGACAGATTTTCGAGCTTGCTTGCTTGCAGATGGTGATCCTGCAGAATTGTTTGTACTTTGTACAGTAGTTTGTTGAACATGCTGTTGCTCAGTTGACGTTAAGTTTTGTTGATTTTCCGATGACCATTTTCGTTTTTCTCCTATAATCAGCTCTTCTTTAACAGTGGATTGCGGTTGTTGCTGTTGTGGTGGTGTATTGGGACATTTGTTGCAAGGTTCTTTTCTTCTGACTAACATGTATTCACATGCACGGAGGTCTTCAAGTTGCTGCCTTATGTATGTATAGAAGTCTTCCTCCTCCAGGAAAACAGGTAACCTAACAGCGGCAGGCTTCTTCAGAGTTCCCATACTCAAATTTATGGTTTCGCCTTCGCCGTTTATCAGTAAACTCAACATTTGCCTGGGATTCATGGCTGCCATTAAAAATGCCTGGAAGATGTCTCTTGCAACATTTGTCATAGGACCAGTGCCAAATTGCGCTGGCATGGCTTTGACTTTTCGAAAGTCAAAATATGGCCCACAGTAACATTTATGGTTGACATAAAGTGTAACTGCAATATACAATCAAGTCGTCATTTGAAATATTTGCATGAACTTCATTTCTCGTAGAAAATATGGCACGTCGTATGTGTTGGATGTAGAATTATAATTTACTGACCGTTCTCAAGCGGCTTGGTATTGGCTGTGCTAGTATCAGGTTCCGTAGCTAGCTGTGGTGGTGCGTTTGAGCCTGCAGGACTTACTAATGCAACTGCAGGTTCTCTACTAGTGTTGCTCCCAGAGACTGCCATTACTAACAAAACATTACTGGTGGACCTAGACCTAAACTTGTTGGGACCTGCTGTATAGATTAAAATTGAGAACATTATTAAAACTGTGGATTACAAAAATTTGAATACTATATAATGTTAAGAGATATATGTACTGATTGATGCACAAAAGTTATATTAGTAGAAGTTATAAAATATTTATATATGTACATTTCTGTCTTGGTGGCTGCAATGGGTGTCCACTTTTGAAACACCATCCTGCAGGGAAAATATCTCGGGAGTCATAACGACACCAGTAATCAAAAGCACCGCGCCAACCATCAAAAGTAATATGTATCATGTCGTCCTTAACCGCGCCGACGGTCGCAGTGCATATAAGTTGTGGGTTTTTCTTATCGATTGCTTCTAACTTATGCCCGACTTCAAACAAATTAGAGCGTGGTGTCTTTGGTTCACGTTTGAATACTTTTGACGGTGCCATCTCGGCACCGTTTAAAGTTTTTAGGAGGAACATTGGCCAACTGGAGGCATTCATCCGAAAGCCTAATGGCGGTTGAAGCATCCCACCAGATTTCTCGCAGTAGCCTATCGGATGTATCTCGTTACTATCGACCAACCGCCAGAAATCATTCTTGTTATCAGAACCATCTAATCTTAATCTCAACCGTGGTCCAAGAACCCCTACTACTGTGGCGATACAAGTTGACGTCAAGTTTCGTGGATCTAATGCTTCCAATTTCATATTAATCTTAAATTCATTCGTTGGTGGAACTTCATGCTGAAATATAAGCAATGTGTAATGTATAAAGTGAGAGCTCAGTATCCTTCTGTAAGCATTGAATCAATTCTACAATAAAATTAAATAAAAATTACATATAACTATATTGTACTGTACCTGTTTGAAGCATTCAGTTGGAGCCGCCGTGCTATTTGTTTCCCTTAAATAAAGATCCCAATCAAAAGTCTGATAGGTTTCATATTGAAATGTTCCAGTAGATGTTGACGGCGGGTGAGATACAGTTGTGTGATTATTTGTACTAGTGTAAGATTGCGTCAATGGTACATTATTGTTGCTTTGTAATCCAGACGGAGCTGGAGATGGGACAGGGGATGGCGACGATGGATCCCTGTTGTCTAAAAATTTAACGTTTGTTTGAATCGCTAACAAAAGCTCCTACATAATTAGAGCCACTTTGACCAAACTTTATTGTTGATTAAAGGGTTACTTACTAACATGACAAAATAATTAATGTGACCATTTGTATTTCTGGCGATATAATCGTCCTAACCCAATCTTTCATTAAGCCTTGTGTCCACGATGCTAGAAATCGGTCCGAGTTCTCGATTCAAGTTCTCGAATAGAAGTAGTTGTATTTTGATGACTCTAGATAACGTTATAGTCGAAAGATGTGGGGTCGAAAGCTGAGTATGAACCCAGGCCCGTGGAATAATCCTCTTTTCTGTATTTATCAAAGATTTATAAAAGTTATACATTTCCATTGTCCAACGTCACATTGACCATCGTTGACTATTATAGCTATTTATAAAGTAATAATGTTGGCAAAAAAGGAATTGAATCGGTATGAACCTAGTAACTAGTACAAAAAATGGGACGTGCTGCATTTTTTTCATTCGAGCTTTCTATTCGAGTTTTGCATCCAAGTTTCAGTAACTTTTCCTCGATCCGAGAACTCGGACCAAGTTCTAGCATTGTGGACACAGGCCTTTACATATCTTTCTTTTCTACAATACACGAAAAGATATGTGACAAAAGATTGGGTTAGAACGATTATATCGCCAGAAATACAAATGGTCACACTAATTATTTTGTCATGTTGGCAACCCTTTAATCAACAATTAAGTTAATCGAAGTTTGGTCGAAGTGGCCTTTTTATGCCCGTTTTCACCAACGTCGTTTAACCTGAACCTTAATTGAATTCGCTCTTTGTCACTTTCAAACAATCTCCCTTAGAAACAGACGAAAAGTGAGTTAAACTAAGGTTGAAATTAAACGACGTTGGTGAAAATGGGCATTAGACATAGTCACTTACTTTTCTTCGTATCTGCTTGCGTCTCCTTTTTCTGATACACATTTAAACAGGGTGAAGAGCAGAAATCCTTCGCCGGGCAATCCTTCTGCTCCAGTCTGAAAGGCGAACCTCTGATCACGTTGTCGCACTGTACACAGGTACTCCGTGTATAGGTTTTGAGAGATTCGGACAGACACGTGTGCGAACAGAACTCCTTCTTGCCGTGCTGCGTGGGATGAACATACTTCAACGGCAATTTAGTCTCTCCGCACCATGTACATGCACCAGTACTAGACGGAGCTGTAGTACACGCAACAACGTTCTTCGGTTTTGGCGGTCGCCCTGGACCTGCGGAACATAAGAAAGATACAGAATTCTCGCTTGTCGAAATGACATCCCGATAAATATTTGCCAAAGAAATGTGGCCGAACAACAGAAAATCGCGATAGTAAGACGGGACGATGACGAGGCGGGAAGGAGATGAGGCAAAATATTCGAGGTTGTAAGGTTATTTTCGCAAACGTTCTCGCATACCTCGCCCTTTGTTCGGCGTAGACATCCTCCGTCCGTGCGTGGACAACTATCGATGGTAGAATCGTCCCTGGGATCCAACTAACGCAACCGCAAGATCGGGCTCATGTTCGTAGTACGGAAATAAATTTCGGCGCCGTAGGTCGTCGCGGGACCGAGCAGGACCGAGGCCAAACGAACCCTCGATTCGCGCGAAGCCGAATTAACTACCAACAATCACTTGTACGGGGTGAAACCAGCTGTTTGCGAGCTTCTCTACGCGACCCGCAACTCGTCCCGCAACTCGTCGTAATAAATGTAGCTCGACGGTCAAAATAATCTAAATATCGCGCATTAAAAGTTGTTGTGTCAGTCCGCCATATTGCTTCAATTTGGCCGCGCAATCCGCGCACAAGAGTGGCGAATGAGAAGCAAGATAAGCTTTCAACGAGATAATTTAGGTCTGTTCTTTTTAATGTCCACTTTTATTATTAATCCAGATTAATTTTAATTCCTTTGCGCTATAAAATTATAAAATTAGGTTGAAGGCACTACACTTATTCAGCATTCGGAGTTCCTACAAAAAAATTTAATTTTGGTTTAATTTTCTTTTTATCGATCTCTTTATAATTTTTAAAATTAGAAAAATAAGTTAAATTTAAAGTTAATTTACATTGGTAAAAATGGACATTTTAGACGCTGCATTTGCTGAAGAATTAAACGTGGTGTATTTGGTAATGGGTAGTCGACATTTATGGTCGTTTCTTACATAAACAAATATAAAGTATGTAAAGTATATAAAGAGAGTTATATACACAAAGTTTCTTTTTTATGTTATATACATACAGAATGTTCTAAATTTAACGGCCAATATGCTTTATGGACGATAATGAGAAAAAATGTTATATAAACACAATTTAAGGCCGGTATTCATAGTCAGATCTTATTTCAAGACCGTCTTAAGTAATATCTTAAGATGCTAATACGACTCTGTGGCCGGTATTCATAATCAGATCTTATTTCAAGACCGTCTTAAGTAATATCTTAAGATGTTAATACGGCTCTGTGATTGGTTAATGACATCTTAAGATTGTACTTAAGATGGTCTTAAATATAAGAACCAACTATGAATACCGGCCTGTGATTGGTTAATGACATCTTGAGATTGTTGTACTTAAGACGGTCTTAAATATAAGAACCAACTATGAATACCGGCCTAAATTTATTAAAAGCTTAATTACTAAAAAGTTACAAAAAAGATGAAATGTACCGCGAATGGAAAAAATTTGCTCCTGTAGTATAATACGTACAGCATAATTTTAATAATGTTTCAAAACGTTCGCCGTTCTTGTCGGTGATTCATTTCTGGCGTCCCGTGGAGCGGATTACGCGGGAAGCGGAATCAGCGGATTGCCAATCACAGGACCGCTTCGTCGAAATCTTTGAAAGGGTTCTATCAGAACGATCCCATGATTGGTGATCTGTAGGTTCCCTTCCGCGTATAATCCGCTCCACGGGTCGCCAGTCTGACGAGTATTGAGAAGGGGGAGGAGAAATATGGAAAAATGATTGGAACAGCCTATAGAGAGTGCATCTGAATGAATAGAAGAAAAATATACTTGACGTTAAAAAGACCGCCTGAAAGTCCGTTCAGACGAATCTGCGCGCAAGGCGAACAAGGAGAGTCGACCAATCATGTTCGATAAACAGAAAACATGCTCATGCGCGTATCAAGCGACCATGTTCTTTGGATACAGTCACTCAGCTACTCTACTTGAAACGAGGTGAAAATTACAAAAGTGAACAGGGGCTCGATTCTCTAACGACAAACGTATGCGTAAAATCTGCACTAACAGAAAAGCTGCAAGCTTATTGGCTAAAAACTGTGCGATAGCCAATCAAATTGCAGCCTTTCTGTTAGAGCAGAGTTTGCGCATACGTTTCTCGTTAGAGAATCGGACCCCAGATTTACTTGGTTTCAACTAATGAAATCGTAGATACTCTAATGAATTTCCTCACTTTTGTAATTTTCACCTCGTTTCAAGAACCGCTGTTGCGGTTCTTGAAGCGTTCCGCGTTTTGTTACATGGGGTTGAATGTCTTATGAAGCATAAAAAGGCGGTAGCGTATCATTTTTAAATAATTAAAATTCTTTAAGAAATAGAACAGTTTCTTACAATTTTTTTACAAGATAGAGAAAATTTTCTTTGCATTTAAAATATTGCAAGCACATGTTCTTTTTTTTCAAAGTAAAATTAAATTTTTATTTCAATGTAACTGAGACGATCAACGACGATTCAGCGTCAACGCTGGATGTTGAATAAATTCAACTTTATTTCTTGACGCTATAGCGTCAAAGCGAAACCACGTGACCCTAGAAATAATATTTTTTACTTATTTATATTATATAAATAAATTTATGTATATATATAAATAAAATATATTATATTTGAAGATTTTTGCTAGCTGAAAATGAGCGTCGAGCGTCAACGTGAAATGGCACCTTAAGAAGACAGGTGTAGCATTGCGCATAATGGCGGCCGAAGAATACGACAACCAATGAAATTTTGGTCCGGAACATCACGCCACATTCAAATGTAGCATTAGTCAAGGTCCGTGACAAGAATACAAACAAAATTAAAAAATTTGTAAATATAAAACAAAACTCATAAATTAATAAAAATATGTAATACATAATAAATTGATGATAAAAGAACAATTTTTACATTGACTTCAAGTCGACTTTCGTCCTTAAAAATGTCGACTTCTCTGCCAAGTCAGTTTCGGTAGAAGTCGACTTCAAGTCGACTTAAAGTCGACTTTTTGCTCTTAGGGTAGTCATTGATTAATAAGTAGTAAAGGAAGATTAAATTATAATATCTAAAAAAATCAATCTATAATAAATTTGATATTTTGATATGTTTGACTTAAATTTATGTTTTACAATTTATTAATAAATATATATTTATAATGTTTTACGGTAGATATATTTATTTACGAACCTTTATCACGAAATACGTGTAACGACTAAATAATTATCTGTCTTCTACCATGGGAGGAGCCATGTTCCTTCTCGCATCTCGGACCAGTTTTTGATTGGTCAAAGAAAATGACTACTGCGCATCCTTGTACATACTTGCTCCACCTGTCTTCTTTACATTATGGTTCTATTAGCGCTCCGTTATCCGCGGTAGCGGTCATGGCTGCAATTTTGAAGTTCGGTTTAGCGGCGACAAGCGGCCGGCAAATTACTCCGAAAGGTATTTAAACGACAATTATAGCGGATGACATTACGTCGCGCTTTGAGGTAGAAGCATTCGAGATACGTTGATACTCGTTATTTTAATCAGCGACACGGTAAGAATGTTGTTCGTAACGCGACGCGACACGTAGATATAAATAGAAAAAAAGGTTATGTCGTGTCGTGCGTGTTTATTGTTGCGTATTTTGTTACAGGCACAGTAGTAAGTACACGTCGATTCGCCAGGATGTCCGAGTTATTGGACAAGGTGCCCGACGTGGATATCGACGGCCACGGGAGATTCAAGTATATCCTGATCAAAGTGCAGGACGACGTCGACAAAGCTAGCAAGAAGATCGTCAGGGGATACGCGAGAGCGCAGTGGCACGGTAAGTTCGCACTTTTGCAGTACGTGTATGTCGTATATTCGCATTATATGTCTTGCCGCTAAATGACGAGCAACGTTGAACATCAGAGATGTTGGGCGATGTTGAAAAAAATAACTCGACGTCCAAATAATTAATTTAAGAAAATACTTCAAAAACGAGAACGATAATAAGTTAATTCGTAATTTCTTTATAGCTGTTTAATAGCTATAAACTTTAGCTAATAAATTATTATACATACATTACATAGAGTTTGAGGCTAGACTTTGATCAAAATTTGATTGAACGTGTGAATTGAATCGGTGATTAATTTAGTGCACGAGTGCTTATAGTAACATTTTTAAATTTTATACAGCATGGTGGAAGACTACATGAGAAATTGATGCCAGATACCTCCATCTTGCTGCGACAGTCTGAATTCGACGTTATGTTATTAGTGTCTTATTTAAAAATTTAAAAATGCATCTGGCATCTGCGCAGAACCATACGAAATTTGTCTCGAGTATGAGTGCACCTGTATTCTTCCACCATGCTATACAGTTCGTCGTTCTTCCTCAATCTAGTTTTTCTTTCCATGCACAACTACAAAAGATTTATAATTTTTTTTCTGATAAAATACTATAGATATTTCTCATTCTCGATAAGTTAATCATAGATTAAGTTAATCAGAATTTGATCGAAGTCAGCCTAAGATATAACGAACAGAAATAAGGAATTAAACGTAAGGGATTAATAAGGGAAGAATTAATTTTAACATGTAGGAAGCTGCGCTTTAGTTCATAATAAAGGAATTAAATTTATATGTTTGCTGTATATTAAGTAAAATCTATTAACAAAATTTAGTAATGTAGAATAAAAGAAGTTATGGATATAAGGATTAATCGAATCTAAAAGCATTCAGATATTGATCAATTTAGCAAAAAAATCAAATATTTATTAATTGATCAACTTTGCCCATTCCTATTTAATGTTCAATATAGTTGAGGCTCACTCGCAAGATTCTTAATTTATGCTAAAATAAAAGGATTACGAAAATCATAATACCTCATGAATCACAGAATATAAATCTTCGCTCGCAACGATTTGCGATGTGTTATCATAATTTCAAGAGTATAATCATATCCTATTGCAGATAGGACGTGATAGGTTTATATATTATAGAAATTTATATATAACTATTATATAAATACACATATATGTATTTATTTACAATGCTAAAGATACAATCTGTACATCTTTACATATCTTCATTGTGGATACAGAAGCGATTGAAGTCATCATTTGACATAGGTATTAATACCATCTCATTTGGAAATGATTACTATGATTGACTTTTTTTGGTTAGTTGTATTTGTAAGTTTTCGCAAGATTGGTCAGTCAATACAATTGCAGACAAAAGCATATAATTGCGCAAATTGTTTCATTATTATATAAATAAAATGTTAATGATAGATGTGATGGATTTTATATGAAAATAAAAAAGATTTTGTAAAATCGAGACTGTAGATATACGTGGATAATTAATTTCTCCCAGTTAAGTTTAAATGTACTTTCATTTGTGAATACATTTTAAAATCTTGGTCACGATTATAATATCGAAACTGCAACTTGTCGTGAAAAATTCTCACTTCAGACTTCAGAATCCTTAAGAAGAAATCAAAGTTACAGTTATCGAGAGATATACAATTCAAATTTTATCTAGCGATAGTAGGACAATTTGTACATTAATTATTATAATAAAAAATAGATATCTTTATCTCCTTGGAAAAATATCTTTGATATTTTTAATTCGGTATATATCAGTATAGAATGGTTGTAGATAAGTTCACAGTTTGTTACAAGAATGAGAGAGAAGATGTCTATTCTTCTCATTCATATGTTCTTTCATATGTTTTCGAAATCAACGAATGCAGAATCTAGTTGCAAGTGATTAAGGTGGCAGTAGGAGACTTCTCATGTGTTAACCGAGGAAGATATAAACGCAAACAGTTTCAAGCTGATTCATATTCACGAAGCTTTAGGTAGTTAGCGATAAAATTCTCGTAGTTTATAAGAATAGAATATATTACATGTATATCGTCTTAATATTATTTTCAATGGTGTAAATATACAGGGATACATATCTCTTGGGAGATCGTCCTCTTTCATGATAAAAGCTCTAGATGGAAGATGAACTCATCAAGTTTTTCAATGAAATTTATCTCTTTTTATGCTGAGAAATACGACTTGTGTATGATACATTAGTAGCTTGCAACTTCACACTTGATTACAACAATGACATTCATTGAAACGTTTCTCTTTTATTGAGAGCGATCAAAATTCTTCTACGATCTGTGCGATAATACGATACGAATGTACGACTTTTCGATTCTTCACGAAAATACAATGTCTTAATTAATCGCGCTTCTATAAAACTTTCTCTACGAAATGTAAAGCGTAATAAGTTGTTCATTGTTTTCCCAAAATTGCATATATAACTCCCGAATCTGCACTTTATTTCATCCAAAGAAAAGAGAAACGAGATATCCACATTTATATCCACGTGTACATCCAACGATTCAGTGTAACGACAATTGACAAGGTTCACTTATCTATACATCATCTTATCCTCTTTTCTCTTTTTTCTCTTTTTTTCATGCAATTGTTGCAAGATTTTCTTATGAGAAAACGAGAGAAATCACAACAATGGTGCAGGCAAAACGCTATCAGTCAATCGTCATCTGATGCTACGAGATTTCCATTTATTCGTTTACTAAGAGGCTCTTCTGAAGCAGCACCAAGCTCGTTGAATGCTGATGCCGAGTCTGCAGGTCTTGTGATTCGAATTCTTGATGGCTTTCATATCGTTGTTTTTTCTAACATACTGCCGCGACGTCGCGTCGTCTCGTTGCGCCCGCTCTCAGGTGCTGTCGCTCTCCTCGCAGTGTTCTATTAGGTCCACGTCGGTCACCGTTGATTCTTGTTCCTTAATGGCCTCAAGCTTGTTTTCCTCATTTCGGCGACTACTACTGCTGTCGGATTTCTCCGTGCTCTTTCCAAGTTCCATCGGTGCCTCTTTGATAGGGGATGGGAATCCCACGAGGTCCGGATCCGTGTTACTGTGCATAAGCGTGAAAGGCAGCTTCAAAGATACTTCACCGCCCATCGCCGAAATAAACAGCTTGACCTTAAAAAGAAAACAAGAAATTGGGCATTTTCATGAAATATTTTTTTACGTTACCTTATAGCCGCGTATTATATATTATTTGGATTGATAATTACAGAACGTGAGTCAATTTGCTTAAATGAAATGGAGATGAATCGACGAAAAAGATGTTTTATCTTTTTCTTAAAATAGTATTGCGTTAAATATGAGAATACGTGCTGTCAAGAATCATTTTTATCCGAAATGGGAGCATCTAATATGTCATATACCTAATAAATTTTTATCAGAATTTGTTCTCATACCGGGAGAGTATGAGATTTCATATTTTTTCTGCAATGCTTGGTTCAGGTTTCTAAAGATTGCTTTATCTCCTAAAATAAGATCGCATTTGATGCGATTCTAAAATAGGCGATCTTCATCACATTTCCTTTTTTCTCATATTTAAGAGTACCTTCACGTAATAAGATACGTAAATCGTATAAACGTTCCTATCATCGGGTTTGTTCCTAGGGCTAGTAACCGTTGATGCCAGACTCGCTCCGGTTTTCGTGTAACTGTCCTCTAAAGCAATCCAGTTCTTAGTCGTGCCCTTAACAAGCCTGAGAGTGTAAGTCTTCCTCAAATTACCGCCTGGCCCCAGGGGACAGTTCTCTTGCGAGGACATAAGGGCCACGACATTCTTGAATTTGCCGTTGCTGAACATACAAACGTCCACGTGTTGCACGACAAATACCTGCAAAGCAAACATTTCCTCACATAATACGGATAAAGGAGTGACTTTTAAATTATTATCTATAATTGTGAACAATCGTGGTTTATTCGATCTGATTTATTTTTGAAACATAATTGGAATATACTTTATGATATAGTTATGTTATTATATATAGATTCATAAAGGTAGGCGATTTATTAAAAAAAAATAGTATTTTATAGAAAAGCCAGTTAATTTTTTTCTTTATATCTCAAAATAAGCAGTAGAAACATGTAAAATTTATCTAAAAAATTATCTCCTGAAAAGATTGCAGCATCTTGTCGCTGATTGTAGCAAAAATATCTCTAAAAAGAGTTCATTTTGTAAAATTACATGTATGTAAGGTAAAGTTTTGAAGGGGCTTCGTGAAATTGGTGAGCAGAAACTTTAAAACAACATGTCAAAAGGATTATTCCTGTTTTAGCGACCCTCTTCTCGATCATTTTTGTCGATCGGATTAACACATTATCATCTATTAAAGTCAATTGTTATTCAGTGACATCTGTTGTATCCATATGTCGGCCACGAACTTAAATTTGACTACGAAATGTAATTCGTATAACTTACTGGTGGTCAAGGAGTGTCGGTTTGTTTGCTTAACTGTTTTGGAACAAAGTTAACATGGGGGTTGCGACCGTCCTTTCTGGTCGGTGGGCAGAATATCGGCAGGGTGTACCGTGTTCCTATTTTCAAACAACGTTCTCCATTGCTGTTAATGAAGTAGAGCTCAAAAGCGCCTGATGCGAACGCAATTTCCTGTCACGGCGTAACCTTTGGCGTTTCCCCCCGGGTTGCTTTCTCCTTGAGAAAGAGAGAGATTTCTATTTGTATCGCAAGCGTTCTCATAAGAAGGGAATGTCGGACAGATTAACGCGGATTATCGCAGACGGATCCAATTCAGTGTCGTCGCCTCTTTGTCTCTTGCTCCTTGCGTATGTGTGCGAAACAAATTGAATTATAGCTTCGACGTTCCTCCTCGTGGTTTTGCAAATAGCTTTGAGTGGGAAATGGCTCCTGTCAATTCCTGTCCGTCGTCGGGAAAATCGCCGTTGTCGTTTGTATGTTATTGTCTTTTCTTCATGAGGTGGCAAGATACGTTAAAGAATCAATTTAATAGAATCTCTATTTAATCTATTTTGCTGTTCTCTTAACGTTTTTTGAGAGGAAGAAAATTAGCCATTCGCGAAATCCCAAAATTTTTCCAAAGAAGTTAACTTATAATTTCCTTTTTAACTTCTCAGCTATTTCATCTAGTTGACGACGCTTATTGACTTACTCACCCATGTATAGAATATTTAATTGGACATCGGATAGGAAGCTATGAATTCTTGAGTGAGCAGACAGATGCGTGTAACCGCAGTCTCGTTATGGGACGCTTCTCAAACTTGTTTCTGCAGCTGTAGCACAAATCTTTGTAAAAAGAGCGATTTTTGCGAGAATTTAAATTATAGGGGTATAGAAGGCTCGGCGGATATCGATGATTAAAACATATTTTAAGGTGACAGCAATTTTTACGCGTATAGTTCATCAGGTATCGACCTATAGTATTTTAGCACACGCTTGTCATCTGTACTACTTCTTGCTAAATTTCTAAATTAGCTTTGCACATGTTATAGTATATAGATGTATTACTAATGCTTGTCTTCTGTTTTAATTGCCTGTTAATACACCCGCTTACACTGACATACAGGATTGCGGTAGTTCTCCTTGAATTTCTCCTTCGAAATCGACGTTTTGAATTAATCAATATTCTGGGCCAACGATCGCTATTTCAGCTATTTGAGCCTCCGCTTTCCTGACAGGCTTTCCTCTTAAGCCTCGATTAGCGGTGAGCGGTTTGTCAACTGTATACAGAATCTATTCAATTAATTCATTCCGTACTATAACTATGGATTTTCGTGACTGCGTGTTTCCCATTAGTAAAATATAAAGGGGGATATTAAAGAAACATTGCAGATTTGTATTAGCTGTATGTTTATCTATTTTTTAGAGCTATATATAAAAATATTAATTGTTTTTATTTTTTTTTGTATATAAATGTAGAATCTTGTATAAGTGTAAATATTGTAAACGATAAAATTAAATAAATCTATGTACGACTACTGTACGAATGATAAAATAAGTGTAAGACTTTTTTTTTAAACATCGACACTAGAATTAAATTGTCCTTTAATTCAAATCTCTCTACATTCTGCATTTTCTTCCTTTCAAACACATTAACGTACTAGGATAATAGTGGAGCATAAAGGGGAGAAGCACATTTTGAACGTTTCTGTTTGTCTCTAATATCCATTCATAGTCTTATTACATAAGTTACACTTACATAGTCGTATACCGAGAGAGTTGGATTAGATTCGCTAATTTTGCCTTAAGTAAGATGCGAACTACAGACACCTATTAGATCGCAAGGGGATCGTGAGAGGAGCGTGAAAATGAAGTCCTGAAATTGGACTAAGTTATACATATACTGGGGATTTGTCGAGTAATCAACATTCTCTTACACAGGGAATTGTTAAATATTTTTGACTTTAGTATTCTCTTCTTCTGGATTTTTTATTGAATAATCAAAACAAGTTTGTGTATATATCGCGTGTAAATAAAAGTTTTGAAAAAATTTTCTGTTATAAAATATTCGAGCAGAAATATAAATAAATCATTTTTATACTTCGGAACCTGTCAGCTGATAAAAGCTGAAAACAATTGCTGCTAAAATTTCATATGGCTCCATGCGATAGTTTATTTTCCGCGATTTTTTTCCCTACTACAACAATCATCAGAGCGGACTTCTTGAAAGGCAATGGAAAATTTGTCCATTGTTTATATAATTCATAAAAGCGTGGTCTCGCATTTTCGGAATATTACCGTCATTTGAATTGTGTGATATTTGCATAAGAGTGCAAAGTTTATTCGCGCGATATATTTCCAACACTTTCGCCTTGCGTAATTATCGACATGTAAATATTATGCTAAAACACGACTGCTATGCAAATATTTACTCCTTTCAGAAATTATATTGTTTACAAAGTTTCACTTGGTGGTAGACCATCACCGATGCACGTTTAGTAATTTAGCGTAGATGCAAATGCAACGAGCATAGGAGGCCAAGTAATCAAGTAGTCATGACGTAAGAATATTAGATGTGGAACATGATGTTCCTTATTTCTACCTTGCAAGCACACAAAATGTACAGTTTATTTATTCAATAAACTGGTTTACTCACGCAGGCTTGTATGAAAATTTTTCATTTCTTTTTGCTTTAATTTCTTATTGACTCCTTTTTTCATTCATTACCTACAAATTAGTTTCTGTATTGAATTTTTGACAAAAATTTTGTCAATCAATTAAATAAAGAACATTATTATAAATATTTATTATAAAGAGCATTATATTTTGATGAAAGTAAACATATGTACCTATATATAGATATCTGATTAGTTTAAAGTAATATAGCAATGTTTTTTTAACAAAACATATATGGTCGATACTTGAAAAAAATTAGAAAATATTGCTTGTTATTTTCCAAGATAAAAATAACAATTTACTGGGCAATTCCACGTCAAATCAGACAAGAAATGACCTTGTATTTTTTAAATCGATCGAAAAATGTTTTTTTTTTGTAAAATATACATAACTAATTGTAAGTAGTGCGGCGCATCGATTTCTTCGGAATTTTTTTGCTGGAAGAATGTACAGTATAAATGACATAATTTATAATGTTGAATACAATCAACATTCTACAAATCACATTTTCGTTATAAATATTAGATTATACATTTTAAAAATTGTGCTGTATTTTTGGTAAGATAAATCATTACTGTACTGTATAATTTGACCATTAATTTTCCTTTTTGTTCTTAATTGCTAGGATTTTCTGTAACGGGTGTTGTGTCCTAATCCTTACCGGAAAATCCCTATAAGTCTAGACTTTCGGCGCTCTTCTATAGTAGAGTAAGCCTCTCCGTCTTTAAGCCTGTAAGTGATCTCAGCTGTTTGTAAGATTATGTTTATAGTTTCAGTATATTTTTGCACGCGTGAATGAATTGTAACACGTCTGTCATGCTATTTTACCTTTTCATCTTCTGTGCGG
Organism: Temnothorax nylanderi; assembly: GCF_030848795.1. Taxonomy (NCBI): domain Eukaryota; kingdom Metazoa; phylum Arthropoda; class Insecta; order Hymenoptera; family Formicidae; genus Temnothorax; species Temnothorax nylanderi. The sequence continues at coordinate 334,868 of NW_027249236.1, forward strand.
AGCTCAACAAAATAGCAATTTTAGTAATGTAAACATGTAGTACAGTACTACACTGCACAATTTTAAAAATGTAATATTTATGAAAATGTAATTTGTATAACATTATAAACTATGCCATTCATACTGTACATTCTTCCTGCAAAAGATTTCCGAAGAAATGCGCCGCGCTCGAGCCAGAGATGCGAGCATGGCGCGGCGTGGGCGCCTCAATCATTAAAAATATATAAAAAATATAATCTATCATTTTCCTATAAAATAAAAATATATATAGTTTTAAAATGAGATGGAGAATAAAAATTTTTATTAAAAAAATTATTATTAAAAAATTTAAGTATTATTAAAAAAAATTTTTAAAGTGTACTTTTTAGTGAAAAAAATAATTAAATATTTCATCTTATAACAATTGAAATTTGCAATTTCTTGTGACTTAAACTATTTTTATAAAAAGATTGTCTCCTTAGTTTTAAAATGCATTTTTTAAGATTTCTCTACAACAAATATAACCAGAGATATTAATTTTTAAAGTTGACGACTTCTTCATTTTTCACAAAAATTGTATTGCTTATAACTTTTGCAAAAAGAAATATTTTGGACAAACAAAAATTTGTAATCTTATTTTATTTATTATACCTTACGTGAAAAAAGTTTCGATCGATTTAATAAATACGAGATCATTTCTTGTTCGATTTGACGTGGAATTGCCCATATGTCTTTTTCATTGCTATTTTAACTAATGGCTTCTCTTTATATTCTCATTGAGCGAGAGATTTGCCTTTGATCAAGAGTGTTCACGAAGTGTGAGATATATCACTTTGTTTATAAAGATCAAGTTTCTTTGATCAATAACGTTCCCTTGCAGCTTTTGCGTTGCAGGTATCAACTGTATTATCGCGTAGCGTTTAATTCTGAACGTTTAACTCTCCTGAGAGAATTATTCACTTTATTGTAACAGCCGCTAGATATTGAAAGAGGTACAGAAAACGAGAAGGTTGGCAACAGAGAGAAAATGTGCACGAGTGTTTGGCATTATTCAATTTAATCCTATGTTTTGTTTAGTGTATTTAAGCTTAATAAATTATTACTATGAAAATAAATAGTTATTCGAGCGATTGCTACTTAATATGATTGATGGTAATAAATATATTTATATCATCTTGAAAATATTTGATTCTATGCTCGTTATATAATATTTAAGGACATATTGTTTTAAAAGAAAGGAAATCAAGTATTTCCGAATTTTGCGCATGATTTATCGGTCACAAAGTGCTGTTGAATTATCAAGAACTTATTGCTTATTGGAAAGATCATTCCTTTTTAGATGGCCTATTCGAAAAGCGTTAATAAAAAGCTACTTATTAAATTTGAATACATGAATATAACAGTTCTTTTATTAAAATGCTAAGGTAGTTTCATTGAGCCCGTGGGATATAAATGGTCTAACGAGTTTATTAAATTTACGGAAGTCCAACGAGAGGTGATAGTTAACTTGAAAAGTGGGAGTGGCACTATTAGATATATCCCTAATTAATAAATGAGACTTTGTGAAACCAAAAATATTTGTCTTGTTAGCTTTGTTCTAATTTAATTAATTAAAATTATTTGTAAACACGTTTTCAAATTAATGTAACTAGCGCGGAAGGTTCGAAGGAATGAAACGATACAGGCTCATAACTTTTATGAGAATTTGAAGAAAAAATGACACAAAATAAAGAAAAATGGAAAAGTATAAACAGAGATCTCTCCAAAAATGACTGTTTAGATTAGATTAAATTATTTTATTATTTCACTTTTTTTTAAAAAGATATTTTCATTGAAGCTTGTGGCAAAACCCACGTGCATGAAGCAATTAAAAAGTTTAATTTAAGATGTCTTAGATTAATCTCGACAATTTTCCCGACTTCACGTTTTAGATTTAATTTTAGATTAAATAGGGTAAATAGGGCAATTTTGTGATTTTCTTTGCATGTCCGAAATTTCTTTCGCGATTATTGCCGAGCGTAATCTCGTAGAAAAACACCGCTGATTGATCCCTTTACGGATGATTAAGCCTATTTTTCTTTTCGTCACGCAGGAGGATCAGTTTTACGAGCGGTCTCTTTTGCATTCCGGCACCAGACGTTGCATGCATGAGAAATTGCGGCAAAAAAAAATGGAAAGAATGAATGGATGCGAAACGCATGCGTGTCTGATAAGGAGAGAGACCGGTAGACGCCTCGGGTCATGAATATCTTAGTATTTAGTCCCCAAAGAGCGTCGGAAAAGAAACAATTGGCGGGATTCACGTCCGGTGTTCTTTGAAATATCGACTGCCGTGCGGTAACTACCGAATCATGAGTGCAGGAATCCGCTGACGTTCCACGAGTGGAGAGTACAATATTTCCCACTTAACCCATGAGCACGATTGCGATTGATCGCTTTGGAAAAACAAGAAAGAAAAATACTGTATTAATTGTTCGATTGTTGGAAAAACGGTGAGGTCATCACAGGCCGCTGACAGATAGTCTGTCACATTGTGGAGAGGCAAACGCTTTTTGATTAAGTCCTAACTGATTTAATTAAGAGTGAGGGCTGATACATAGTATTGCCTATTAGTCTGTAATTTGCAAGAAATTTAGTTTTCAGCAAAAATTCAGTGAAAAATCCTGTGAACAAATTCTTCGTACGGTGAATAATTCTTTTTTTCATATATGGAGGGGTAAAAACTATAGTGGTGTAAGTCAAATTTTTTTGAATATTTTCTCGTGTACATAGATGCAATCTGTACAATATATAAAGTGCATCTATGCACACGAGAAAATATTTTTAAAAATTTGACTTACACCAATGTGGTTTTTACCCCTCCATATGTCAATATTGCTTTGATGGAAAAAGATTGTTTTTTTATTTTTTGCAGCTAAGCAATTAAAGTTTAAAGCGGAATAGTGCACTATTTTGAAAGAGTGACAGGAAAATCCATTTTCTGACTTTTCTTCCGGTGTTACGCTTTCGCATGCGTGTAATATCAAATTTTATCTCACGTTATCTAAAGCCAAAAATTTATAGGTACATGTAGTATTTATTTTAAAAAAATATTTTTTTGTAGCGCTTAATTTTATGAAACAGCAATAATATGAATTATTTTGCAATGAAAAACAAACGGTAATAGAGAGATCATCTTTATGTGTGTGTATGTGTTAAAGTTTATTGATAAAGAACTGTCATTTATCATTTTGTATGTTGTTATTAAAATGAATGTTTTGTACATTACAGTTGTTAAATAAATAAAATGGAATTTCTTTTCATGCACTCATATTTTATCAATTGAAATATTAGAACATATATTTTATGTGCCACATATTACACTTAATTCTTGTTATTTAGAATAACTCTGATTAAATTCCCGCCCTGAAGCGTAATGAAGATGAATGTGTTTGCGTGGATATGTAGTAACAAGTACGGATTATATCTTTAATAGTACGTACTTTAACCAATATGTACCTTTATTCTCCTTACTGATTTGCTGCTATTGTTGCTAACATTGACGTGGACATTGATTGAGTCTCCGTGCTCGTAGATTGAATGATCTAGCCCTGCTTCCAATCTGACACGACCGTCACTTAATAAAAATGGCTTTTCTACTGCCGCATGTGGTCCCACGTTCTCTGCGAAAATAAGAGCGAAATTCTATATGTCATTTGTTCTGATTTGTACTCCCTGTCCGCGATAAATGCGATGAGATCGTTTTACTAACTGAGAGAATAAGATACGGAGTATCTTGGTAGATTCACATCAAACTCGAGATACGTGCTATTCAAGAACTTTCAAAGTCAAGCTCTGTCTCGTCTCGAAGGTCTCAATCCGGACTACTGTGACTACACGTAGTCACAACATCGCATTGAAAATCAGAGATTTACGGCAAATTAAGGCACAGTGAGAAAATAATACAATACAATACAGATACTTACAGATGTGAAATGGGAATAGCAGTAACTAGAGCTTGAAGTTTAATGACAAGTGAATCTATGTTAATAATGTACGTCGTGTCTCGTTATATAATCGCGACCAACCATCGTCCTCAATGATCTCATTTTCCGCTAACGCCACTCTTGTTTTGGATTCTTGAATTCTCGAGCCAGTTGATGGTTCTTGAGAGAGAGGCACACTGTACATAGTCGTCGAGGGTAAGGGCGGCTTCTTGGCTCGCTGAATCACTCGAATGCCCATCCTGACGGTGGTTTTACGATGCAATCGTTCGTCCGCCCGTTCCGCTAAAATTCACCGAAATGTTAACGATGGGATAAAGCTGGTGGTAAACGCGAGTCAGTTCACGAATTTATCGTCGCGAATAGTTGAACAGATCTCTCGGGAAAAATATCTTGCTATTGAATTTATGTTAGAAATCAAGACTTGGTATTTTTAGATTCAAGAGTCATTCTTTTTCTTAGGAATTATTGCGTGATTGCGTGATTGTAGTAGGGGAGACCGGGGCTCGTTGGCACTGTTTTCACAATTTCGGCATTTGAGTTTTCAAACAACTAATTATCATGATTAAACAGTACTAATATGATAGAGAGAACCTTTTTCTACATTTTCATGCCAGGAACGCTCCTGTATACTGTATAGTTTCTTTGTAATAAGTGAAATACGAACATGCTGCATTGTAGCCAACTTGCCCCGATAGTAGGGCAAGTTGGCTATGCGACAAAAGTCCATGTTAAATTAATGAAAACGTAATAGAAACACAAAACGGGTAACAGATATGTGCTTCTTGATAAAGATTGTATCTTTTAAAGTTATTTTGTAATGATCGAATAGCAAAATGCTGTTGCAGAAAAACAATTGTAAATTATTTTAGATGTAGCATTCTTCAACATAAAAATATTAATATAAATATATATCTAGCTTCTATAATATCAGCATTGTAGGTAGCAAATCACATACACAGGTCTCACGCGCACGGCAACAACAAGTCAAGCTAAGCGTGCCTTGATATGAGCCAACATATCCCATCCCTATATACGTTTGATTTCAGTCATTTTATTACAATAAATCACTGTTCTTCCTCAAAATAACATGTCGATGTCGTATAGTAACAGAAACGTTTCTTTTAACTAATGATACTTTTATTTACTTCTCAAGCTGAAGAACATTAATACGATATCTTGAAACGCTCGAAAATTTACTTGCCACCTCTTGAATCAGAGTCTTCTCTTTTTCTATTGTAATACTTGATTGATTTAAATAAAACTTTGGGAAAAGTACCTATGTCATAAAAGAGATATTTTGTGATAACTTTTCCATTGTTTCTTTCGCTATAAATACATAAACGGAACGCATTGCTAACTTGCCTCTTGTGCCAACGAGCCCCGGTCTCCTCTAATTTGATATCGATGAAGATTACTTTCTATTTCTAGAAAGAAATTATGCATGTAGCATAAATATGAAAAATTCTAATCAGGAAAGGTACAGGAGTGTTCCCCTCCGATTTTAATATGTTGTTTTCTAGACAAAAATAAGAGACACGTATTTTTTTATATGTGCCCGTACGCATGTTTAGGGGCTAAAACACTCCTTTGAAAAAAATCGACTTTCTCTCTCACTACAAAAACAAATGTATCATTTTTACACATTTAAAGTGCGTTATTCATTGTAGACACTTTTTACACACTTTATCGTGTGTAAATTAAATTCACTTCAGGTGTGTTTTTAATTTACACACGATAAAACGTGTAAGAAGTCTACAATGAATAATGCACTTAAAATGTGTAAATGTAACACACTTGTGTTTGTAGTGTGCAGTCTTCAAAAATAAAGATATCATTAACTAAAATAAAGTTACATTAACGTCACATTAATCCAAAAGTGTGCCACGCTTTATTATAAAAGTAGACGCTACGAAACAACTTATATACAAGTTGTGCAATGTGCAGTTCCGTCATCATTCTTATACCATCGTTCGTCATATTTTAAATTTGAGAAACGGATCTCATCGGATGCCATTTATCGGATGATCTGATACCAGACGGCAACCAACCTCCTTAACACGCTTAAACTGTGTTACTTTTTTCCGTGTTATTTTCGCTCGTGTGTTATTATCAACGTGTGTCGCATCGTAGAATATGTATAAAATAGTATTTCGCGTATTGATTCAACACGCTTTATGTGTGTTCGAATTAACGTGTTTTGCTGATATTGCTTCGAGAAAGTGTGTACATTGCACCTTCTAACTATGTTGAAACTACACGCTTACGTGCGTTGCAGAACGAATAAGTGTGTAATATCAACAGCAGTCGCTCAGTACACGTGACAAAGCGTATTATGTTTTATTTCCACACGTTAAACGTACGTCGAACACACTTATTTTTTGTAGTGCTTTTGGGCCGAATATCTCTGAAACTATAAAAGATAGAAAATGAATTTTTTAAACAAAAGTTGAATGGTTTGAAGAGTACTTTAAAATAATAATAAAAAATGTTTTAAAATTTTTACAATAAAATTTTTATTTTTTAATAAAAATAAAATAATTAAATAAAAAAATTTTATTTTGTCATTATTCTAAAGTGCTCTTCAAACCATTCAATTTTTGTTTAAAAAAATTTTTTCTATCTTTTATATATATATAGATATTTATTCGTCCCGAAAGAGAAAAGCCGATTTTTTTCGAAGGGGTATTCATACTAAATATGCGTATGAGCACGTGTAAAAAAATACGTGTTCCTTATTTTCGTCTAGAAAGGCAACATATTAAAAGCTCATCAAAATCAGAGGGAGACACTTCTTGTAAGTGAAGAATTTTATATAATAGAAACTCTATAGGACTCTAAGAAACTAATTATAGAACTATTTGAGATAGCTTTATATAATATAATACTTGGAACAGAAATAGATTTTAAAATCTTTTATGAGAAATTTATTAAGATATGTTTATTTTTTCCACGCCTCGAATCGACTGTAAACAGAAAGTCCTCTGTTGTTCGATAGAGATGCTTCGAATTCTTATTCCTGCGTAATTGTGTGTCCGGGAGATGGAAAATACATTCCCTTCGTTCGTAAATACATTTATTCCTACTTCGTTCACGAACGTTCGTAATTACACCTCGCTTCGAGTTGCTGTACGCCATTGTCTTTTATTCGAAGTGCATACGTGCATTCGTCGAGACCGAGGAAATAAAGCCCGAGAAAATCGGCAAGCTTTTTTCACTCACCAACGTAAACTCTGACGTCGTAGCTGTTACCTATAGGTGGGCCATTGTATTCCTTAGCTGGTACCAGTTGCACGGATGGTGGGGCGAATGAGGGAATTTCTATGGTGAACGCGTGTGCATTAGGTCCTAATCTTTTGATAAGTGCTTCCTGTAAAAAGAAAGGTCTCGGTTCAATATATCTCAATTTCTCTTTGCACTTTCCATTAGGTAATTGTTAGAAAAATTGTGGCGCTCCTCCACGACGTGATAATTCGTATGCAGATTTCTCGTCGAGATAGAGTCGACGAAAAGAAAATATTTTTACGCAATTTGGAGATACGAACGCAATCACCATTTACAGGGTAGAAAAATATTTTGATTACGCGCATCTACTTTAAACGTACATAAAAAAATTATAACAGGGCTATCTGTATTATGTTGTTGAAAAGAGCTTTTATTTAACTTATCGGCGACATTTCTGATTTAAAGAAATAATAATTTCAAATTCTTGTTCATGTATGTATTTATATTGAAGATAAGAAGATTTATCGATAATCAGGATTTCTTTTTTTGGAGATTTTGTACGCGGAATATAGATTATCATACGTTCTATATTCTGTTGTATATATTTCATAAAGTACATTATATCGAAAATATGAGAGAAAGGCATGCTATAACGATCTTTCATTTAAAAAGTTTTCAACGAGGATAAAGATTGAAAAATAAAATGCTGAAAAAACTTTCAGCGAGGCGTATTATATATTTGAAATAACATTTATGAAAAAAACAAATATTGTTAATTTGCCACATCGATATTTATCAATATAAATTTTATTATACATATGAAATATCACGTACGCGATTTTTACAAAGGCACTGTCATTCTCATTTTTAAATAAATAAATAGCTGATTATATATATATATATATATATTCGAATTTATATATAAATGAACATCAATCTATTCTGCGGATTTATTATCAAAATTAAACATAACTAATTAGGTATTTATACATGTTCAAGTGAATAATAATGCCATCGAGAACTTTGCGGATCTGTAAATGTAGGTATGAGTATTATGGATATGTTTACCGAATTACAAAATAAAATATGAAAATTAATCTTTAGATGGGTGTTAAAAATTTTTGTCCATAAGTACTTAAAATTTTTGCGAATCGATTTCGAGAAGTAGAAAGTAAAAAAAAATGCTTCAAAAGATTTGTTTTTTGTACGTGCTTATACAATATTTTAAATGTGAACTTAATTCAAATAGTCTTTTATATAGAGAAATTGTATATACAAGTAAAAAGACGTACTCAGAAATGTAAAATATTTTGAATTAACCTGTAGAGGACGGGAAGTCTATTTTTAGGCTCCACGGGGATCGCTTATTTTTCGTAGTATAACACTTTAACACATATATGGAAATTAGAAATAAAAATCATAAAAAGTCATGAAAAAACTTGCCCGTTCTTTAAAGGTTAATATACAATTTGCATACTTTTTTAAGTGTAATATATGATTTACATATTTTAAAAATAAATATTCTACCATTTTTCATATTCCAATTAATCCAAATGTGTTGTAAGCTAGACGTACATAACAAAAAATAAAAATTTTACGTGAAAATCGGACATACTGACTGACATATTGGATACGGCAAATTGGCATAAATCCATAAATACATTGTCGTTGTTATAACATTTGTTTTATATGCGATGATTGAATAAAACACATCTAAAAGGTTTGCTATGATATTACTTAATATTCTTCACTCTGGCAATTTTAATTGTTAAAATTGATCGAAATTAAGCGATTCGTAAACATAAAGAAAATGTTTTCCGAAATTTAAATGACAGAAATAAACCTTGGCACTTTCAAGTGTTACACATGTGCATGATGTCAACAGTTTCTTTTTTTATCGCCTCAAGCAAGGAGTCTTGCGTTCGTTCTTTTTCCTAAAAGACATTCATTAGCGCCAGTAATTACGTAGTTCAAATTCCCAAGCGTAGCAATCATCAGCGTAATTATCTTTTTGGAAAAGTGACATGTACCTTGCATACGGTTTCACCGTATGCTCGTGGGATTAAGGAATTTAGAGAGAAAATATCCTATCGCATGCTTAAATCGCACATTAATAGCAATGAATACGTAGACAGTTTTGAAATTGATCTTTCTTTAAATATCGAGGAGCATCAATAGCTGTCGAATATAAAGAAATATACGACTGAAAAGTAAACGATTTTCCAGGAATTAAAAATAAGTAATAAGACTTTAATCGTTATTTTAAACTCAAATGATTTCTACTACAATAAATTTGTGTAAATTGCGTCCAGTTGTCAACACACATTATTGATATTTAATATTGACAATTTGACATTTATGATAAATGATGATTTTCCTCGACTGTTTAGCTGAAATATCGGTTTTAAATTTGTCGAGGAGTAGGGGAGACCGGGGCTAAGCCGACCCCATTAACATGATAATAATGGGTTACCGTACACCTCTCGCTTTCGCACTTCTCGAATTATACGAAAGTATAATGTCGTATAACGTGTATATTTGTTTTTGGTTTAAATTTGATTCTCTCCCCGTGTCCTTCGAGTCACTGTAAGTACCGTGTCTAAGGAACATCTGCGCGCAAAGATAATTCCGAGTCGGATTAGGAGGCAGCGCGTACCTACTGGCTTTTCTGTTCCATCAGTTCAAGGATTCACGATGGCGAATCGGCGCGGTGTACGCGTGAACGCGCGTGATAATAAAACGAAGGATATACTATCTTCGCGAAGGAAAATGCGGGCCAAGGTCAGTTCCTTGCCAGACGAGGGTCAAATCCAGTTACGACATTTTACCTGATTTTGTATAGAGTTTAGAAATCTCTCTCGCCTTTTCACAATGCTGTTATTTTAAGATTAAACGTGATGAATACTGTACCTACTATTATAAAGAAAACGCGATGTAAAGTACGCGTCTATCGTTCGGAGTCCTTGAGTGAAGAAGGAAATACGATCATGAGATATACGGATTTAGATTCGAGAGTGCCGAAGTACTTACGATTCTAATTTTCTTCGGAAGAATGTAAGAATTTGGAACAGTTGAGTATCATTGAAGCAAAATCCTTTTTTCGTTGATTGTATTATTTGTGGAAAATTTTATACGGGAAGGAGAAAAATGGTGGATTTATATAAATGATTATATCTCATATCGATTACTTGAAAAAATCATTTTATTTTTTGTTGCTCCGACGGAGCAAAAATTTTTTGTTTTAAAATTTTGCTACCAAATATAAAATCCTTCATTAAAAAACATAAATTTAATTTAAAAATTATATTGTCATGGAAAACATAACTATTTTCAATTTTGGTTTACCAAAATAGTTTATAAATATAGGAATATGCAATCTGTACTTTACAACAAGATAATATGACTTCAGAAAACGTCCAGATAAAAAATAAATACGAAACAAGCAATAATACATATAAAGATACTTGGAGGCAGTAGTATATATCGCTATTACTTCAAATTATTGTTTACTAATTGTAAGATAACAAACGCATGAAGCATTCGTGAATGATAATGTATTAATGTTATTTGTTCTAATGAATATTACGTATCGTATTAGCATAATTACGTCGGTTTTGGATAGATTATAGCATAGAATGATGCGTTGTTATGCGTTATCATTGTGCACATGTTATGTTTCCCGTAAGTGCTGCTATTGAAATATTCAAGTCACATATTAATGAGCATTGGTTATGTATTTTCTGTGATATTCGAAATTCGAGCGATCCTCTTATATCATGACCCATTTCAACAAGGATTCCTTTCGTGGAATGTGCATACAACAAGCTCACAATAATGCATATTGATTCGACGTATCCTTCCCTGAGAGAGAAGTTCCGATTTCATACCGCAGAGATATCCTCAAGTTCTTTTCCGACAGATCACCGACAGACCTTTCTGATCTTCAAAGTCGTGGCTTTATTAAAACGCTAACGGGGTTCATGTGTCAGTAATTATTGATAGTTTTTGTGCGGCGTAACATTTTTATTATTTTATCATAATTATGATGAGCTTGAAACGTGGATAAAAATAACGATATTTATGAAATGTAGAAATGGAATGAATATTAATTACATTTTATGTCTCGCCGCTTTGGAGAACTGTTATCTCACCGCGGTTATTGTGGGGCTCGACCAACAGGGAAGCGCATTCGCTGATAAAAAAGGAAAAAAAGCGACATTCACACATACTCTGGCCGTATTTTCACGAATTTTTTTTTCCCGTCCCAGAACGTGGCTAACTGCAATTTATTTCTTTGGCTTGCCGACCGTCTGTCGTGCAGAGGGAAATACGGTGATGTACACATGGAACTCGTGACATTTTGACGTTCAACGTGACCCGAAAGTTTTTTTTTCCCCTTGATATTCTATTACGGGCAACATTTGTACGCATCGTCACAATTTTATTCGCTTTCGAGTGCAATGCCGCGACTTCGTTCTCGATAAGCCTAACGCGATCAGTCTTTAAAATTCCATCGCGCTGATTACCTCCAGTGTAACGTACAGACAGCGCTTTCTATCAGATTGCTGAACGCATGTGTATGTGTTTCCGATATTTCGCGTGCTTTTATTCGCCCGATGCATTTCTCTCTCGAGGTAGCAAGGCATTTTCTGTGCATGTCGCGTTTATCTTCGGATCGATCCTGGAATTGAGATCGCGCTCATTGTCGAATGCTCACGTAGGAAGAGCCGAGGGCGCGATAAATAATATAATTTTCACGGCAGCCTGCGAAACCTTCTGTCGTTAGGTCGAGGTCAAGGCCGCGTTGCCGCGGGGAATGATTTTGTAGCGTACTCGAGGAGTAGCGTGCTCTTCCGCTGAAGATTTCAGATTTCCTTTGGCGAACGCGATTCTTTGGCGAAAATTTCAGATTTTCCACTCTCCCTCGAGAGCCCTTAACGAAAATTCAATCGTAGCATTCTTTTGACATTATCGATCGCTGATGCCGATAATACGCAATTTTGACCCGAATTGGCAATTTTGTGAATAACCGTAAATTTTCTTAAAGAATATATCGTGGAATATATTTATACATTTGGAATCAATTTTTCCTTGGTGAAAATATCGAGGAAGATTATCAATATCATCATTTATTGCAATTTTTGATATCGTGTATTTTTGCAACCGCGTCTCTATTTAAAAATTTCTTAAAATAAACTTTACTTGAAATTCGAAGGAGAATAGTTATCTATAAGAATATACATAGTACAGTAATAAAATGCGTGAATTTTGTTTGACTAAATGGCAGTATAGTATAGTATTATACCTATACTGCCTATACATTATGATTTTATTATAGAAATTAGGTACAAATTTAGATTTGATCATTACCGATTTTTAATTTATTCAAGAGCAAAAATAAAGCATCGATCTTATGTGTGCGATAAATATTATAAGACAAATACGATACTAGTAAGAAAATTACTTGTTTATGTGTATTTTATTTGTCAAAGTATTTTTTTTACAATGCACTCCATGGCTGGCATTGTGTCCTGGAGACAACTGCGGTGATATCCTACTTTTTTCAATACTAGATATAACTTGAAATTTTCTCACGTCTCTGCCATTTATGGAGAAATATGTATATATTTTTCAATATTTTGCGTGACAGTTCACGCGATTGCACATATCTTGTTTTACTGAAACTTTTTACGTCACCTTTCTCTGTTTTTCATTAATCGGATAATGGTAACTTTCTAAATTAATTTATTTTGCAGCAATGTACAGACGGCGTCATTAATGCCTTCCTAGCTGTGTTCTGGGGATTTCTATAGTGCACGTTACATGTACTATGCCTTCAGGTGGAAGGCATTAATGACGCCGTCTGTACATTCATATCTGCATTTTCAAAGGATTTTATCGTGTAAATGTACATTGTGTAATATCATGAACATCATAATAATTAACGTGATTTGTTGAAACAGACTTTTGTTAAACCATTTTCAAGGTGCATCGAAAATTAATATGAAAATTATACCAAAAAATATTTGAAAAAGAGATACGTATTCATATTTAACGTATATTTGACGATTTTATAATTTACAAGCTACGAGATTTTCCAATAATATATTCGCGAATTTATCTCTTATTTTTACGAAAAATACTTCGTGCGTACGAATATCATTTTTAGCTGGTTAATTGGTGCGCTGTGATAAAAGAGCGTGTAGTTATTTTAATGTGAAACAAGATCAACTTAGGTCTTTTAAAAAGGCCTTACTTTACTTTAATTACGTCGGCGTATTATTAATACATGATGAAAAATTTCATTTTATATCTAATTGTAAGTTAAAATAATAGAGTCACTGCTTTATATCTAAATTAAAGTTATAGTCACAGGATTTTATTTTGACATCAATATTATTTGTACATATTTGCAGCAGTGATAGTTACAAGGAGATTATCTAGTAAATTGTAGTTTAATATCTTCTAAGTAATTATGGTTTCGTTGATCACATTAGTCTTTGTTTGACCTAAGATATATAATTTTTCAGTGTAGCTAAATCCGATAGAAATCTTACTTTTTATAATTTTACAAGAGACGTGTTTTGACGCCATGAAAACTGCAAAGAGATTTTCACCGGTTGATCCTTTTTAGTTTCGCTCGTGAAGAGAATTTTTCACATGGCTTTGACAGTGCGTTATGGGTTCTCCAGTTTCACAGAGAATTTCGGTCTCCTCCAACATCTACCCTCGTCAAGATATCCAGAAAGTATCCAGTTGATACAAACGTGATACGTTTGCGATAGGTTCTTATTCTGGTCAAGAGTAATCAAAGAACTCATTTCGCACCGTATTATTTTGATGTACCATTGTTGAGAAACACCATATGAAAGCCTTATTTATCTTTTTCATGCCGTATTAATATTAATTGCCTGCAAGACGATGAGATGCTTAGTTGGAGTGGAGATGGTTAGGTTTATGGTATAGTTGGAATGGGGATTAGTTATAGGATAGCTCCGTTCGGAAATGTGATTCAGATACAGATCAGAGAAACTCTCTCATGTTCCTTTTAGTTTTTCATATCATCGAGATTTTTTAAGACGTTAGGGATTAATGCGTTGCAATAAATCGTATTGTCGAAAACTAATTGTAAAAATATTGTTAAAATCTCACTTACAATTTGCTATATTGGGTATTTGCTATATTGGGTGTCCCAACGAAAAGTGTCCACCAGGATTATTTTAGAATCTAGCGATTTTTCCGAAAAACCCCGAGATAAGTCGATTTGCGAGGGAGACAGGTCTTCGTCATAAATTCACCTACTTTGAGCTAACCCCCTAAGCGGGAAAGCTCTCTCTTAAATGGCAATCTTAAATGGCAACAGGGATTAAGTGACACATTATTTTAAAAGTCTTAATTCTTTTTTACTCTTTTATCGATCTTATATGATATAAATAGTTCAATACGGTATTGTTCATTAACATGCAGTGTTAGTTTCTATAGTTCTAAGTTCTAATATGTATTGAGTTTAATCATTAATTGTTTATCAGAAGAATTATATTACATTAAATAGAAGCAAGTTTATTTCTATTTTTTTCAATTTAGAAATATCTATTAAGAATCAGTTAGTATGATTCCAAAAGGAATCTGTTTGTTTTTACAATTGATGTTTGTGTCTTTTATTTTTCGCTTTATTATTTCGTACATTTTTTTCCGTTTCAAATTTTGCAACGTTTGTTTATTCATATGTGTATCGCGTTCCTGCAAGGTTAACTTAAAAGCATAAAATTATTTTTGTTTCTCTGTGCGTTAAACCAGAATGCATTGTAGGATGATGTGGCGCAATCAGCGATGTCGTTGTACCCGAATTCAAAATTTTATGATCGCGTAGCGCTGAATTTCGCTCGCGGGACCGGTTACGCGTACGATTTGTGTGCCTATAAAAATCAGACGCGGCAAAGAAATAAGCGAGACAGCTTTTGAAGTTGCAAGATTTAATTGGCAGTTCGCAAAAATAGTTTTGCGTGCTCGATACGGAAACGTGATTGAGCGTTCCCAATATAGCGTGATATATTCGATATCGCGTGAGTGTTTTAAATCGCTTGTTGTGTGATCGATATTTTTTAGGTATATATTTCCGGTATATTTTCGATAGATTAAATTTTTCATGATATAGACACAAAAATGTATTTTACGTCAGTTTATTTATTGTTATACGAAGAGTTTTTTTTATACCACTTCAAAGTTTGAACAAAATTAAATCAGATTGCTTTTAGAATGCATGAAGATAATTAAGGAGTTTTCATTCGCATAATAAAGTGTGATGAAGATATAATAGGATTTGTGTAGTCGGAAATTCATTTATCATTTCATCGTCTTCATCTTTCTTGCGAAGTGCTTAGGGAGATTATCAATATCTACTAGTGCCGAGACATCCCCCGATTGCATCCAATGTCCTGTTCGAAATGCATTGCTTCGAAATTGCAGCGTAGTGCATCGCGAAATGCAGGGTGCTTGAAATTCTGTAATCGTGTAGTGAGTTGAGAGGGTGCATACTTATTTCTCTATTAAGTACAGTCGACGATATTATTATATCGATATCCTAATCATTATATCGTTAGACAGGACGGTCGGACTAATTATGGAGTTCCTACAAATCACAGTTTCTATACACAGCGATAAGTACAGTTTAATCAAGGAAAGCATAAATTGCACTTATACTGTAACCTAAATCCTTGAAATATATTGGTCTATATTTCACGTCGCGCAGTTAAGACACGCTATGAATACATCTGTGCTCGTAACGATGATGCGAGTTTCAACATGTGTATATGAATAGCGGGTACGAAAATCGCCGCGACTCACGACGAACTGATTCGTGAATTTACTTTCTTTAATTATCACCGATATTTTCGCTCACATTTTTCAAGCTCGAGATCTTTCAATATAATACATTGTGTAGTGAAAAAATGATAAAATAAAAAAGAAATCGTTATTTTAGAAATAATATTTAACGAGAACGTGCGATTCTTGCATAGTAGGGTAAACTCGGGTAAGATGGCCATACAGGAAAGATGGCCAACCCATGTTCATTCGATGTTTCATGGCGAGTTAGATTGAGAGAACGTAGGTTGGCCATCTTTCCTGTATGGCCATCTTTACCCTATGTCGTAATCTGTGACTAGTGACGGTCGATTTTATTGTAACAATTTGCATACCAACCTGTAATGGGCTCTTAGTTTCCAGATGATGAGCTCCCACGTAGGATGGGTACAGTTGGGCCAGACACATCATCGCCTCGTTGCAAAATTTCAAGCCCATTACTTCTTCGTCCTCTCTTCCGTAACGGAAAGTCAGCGTCACCTGACCGAATACCTATAAAAATAACAATTCGGCTTGTTTTTAGGATAATATGTACATAATCGTGATGAATCTACAACTTTTGACTTAAATTATTTTATAACAAAAATTCTTCTTTTACATCCCGTCGGAGATTATTACAAAAAAATTACAAATGTTAAAACGCCGTTGTGTACGTAAAATATGTGTTTAAATGTACTAGGAATATTTCAAGATATATTATCTCATTGAAAATGAGTAAGCGAGCGTGTCAAGATGTTGGCATAAGAAATATGGTATAGCCAATCCTTCATCTTTTTTTCCTTTCCTATATTGTGAGAATTGGAATCGCTCACAATCCAACTTTAATTAACTCCGATCGAACGTCAGAAGAAACTTTCCAGTAGAGTTAACATTACTTATAACTAAGTAAGATGCTTTATGAATTCGAGAAGCTTATTTCAGTCATTGAACTTCACATTTCAAGATTCGATAGTCTTAGTCCCAGCAGTTTTTTTTATATATATATCGAGTTTCTTGTAAATGTTATACAGTTCTGAAAACAAATTGTAAAAAGGGGTTTACTAGATTTATATTTTGTATGTGACTGTGCAGTCTTTTCGATAAACATTCTAACAGTTATAAAATAGTATTAAAAAAAATAAATATTTGTAATTCGTTGTTTCATAAGACGAAGGTATCTTACCTTCTTTTCGCGCACATAGTCGGAATCAACTAAGAGGACACCTAGAAGTTTGTTGTCATTGATGGCTTCACTGACGATAATATCTCTGCTGGCTAAGTAAAGTGTCAATTTATTATTCGGCGAGGTTTTCTTGTATACCCTGCAGATCAGAAAATATTTTATGTTAAAAGAAGATAAATTTGAAGGATTAGATCCAAATAGTATTTAAATTAAATTTCGTAGAATATTAAAATTCATATAATTCTCCGTTTCAGTTGAAGAAAAGTTAGAAAGGGTTTAATGCTGCGATGACGTATAAAATGTGTTGTAAATGCAAATTTATTCATTGGATTTGTAGCTTGAACATTCAAAAACAAAAAGACACGGTGTCTTCTTTTGTATCTAAAAAAATGTTTAATTAGAGTTAAAGTCCTTTGGCTATGGCTGCATGATGCGGAGCCGCACCGCTCCGTATGCACAGGTCAATTGCGGAATGCGATTGGACATTCCTAATAACGACGAGACGTAAAAAGAGTCACTAATGTGACATTTTGTCTGAAAAAAGTGTTTAGTGGAAAACTGTAGTGGCGTTTCGTTCTAAGGAATCAATTAGTGGGAAACCACTATACATGCGCGTAGCAGCTAGAAAATTAAATTTGTACACGCTATAGGTACACATTTTTTGGTAAAATACAACATCTATAAAGTAGATAAGGAATAGGATACATAAAGGATGTACAGAAAGGCTAACGCAATGTTTTTTCACAGAAGTATCGCAAATCCTATAATCTACCAAAACTTTCGGCAGAGATTCATTATATCATTAGTTTGTTGTCTCAGCGTCGAGAGTCTTTGCACCTGTCCGAGACAATTTATCGGTTAATTCATCTTATGGCGAAGTCGCTTCTGGCTTACAATTAGAGCAGTTACTACTGATTGTAATACGGATTGACGTAGGTTTGATCCGCTTTATTTTTAACATTTATCAAAAGCGAGCCATCAATTTTACCGGGATTTTATCTGCGTGCCTGCGTGCCGCTCGATATCAGTTGCATTCATTAGTTACAGTGGCACATTGTCAAATGCGTAGTGCGCTCGCGTATGCTGAATAAATATGCTTATTTAAACGCGATCGACTGTATTAATTGCTATACATCAAGATACGCATTTGATTTTGGCATCTTTTTCACGAGATAATGATTGTACAAAGCGCACCCACGTACGCGTTATCATCCTCTCTATTATTTAATACGCGACAGCAATTAACAATGGCTTTGCTGATCATCGGCGAATTTATTCGAATAATCGTTCAAAAGCAACAAGTAATTAAAATTATAATGATTCGTGTTCGTGGAATTATTTGTCTGCATTTTGCTTCGAATAAATAGGGCCGCTCTTTGTGATATGTAACGACTTTTGCACTAATTAACAATGATGTTTGGCATCCCGGTTAGTTGATAATAGTTAGCTAAGACTCTTATCTCAAGTGCCCTGATGATGCCGTTTGTGTCAGTACGCATTCGAGAATGGCAACTAAGATTACATTCTCTCTAGGCTTATTGGTAGATAATGAATTTAGGCTACATTATCATGTGCGTATGCGTATTATGCTTGATACTAGTAGGACAAAGTAAAATTGAAATCTTTAGTTACTGATTGCAAGATCCTTAGTCTTTGTCAATTCATTGTCAATCTTTCTCAATGCACAAAATAGAAAATATAAAAAAAAATTAAAAGAATTTAGCTTTATTTTCAAAATTAAAATTTGCGCTTAAAGTTTAAATAATTGTCGAAACAAGAATATTGGCAGAAATAGGAGGATTAACATCAGCGATCGATACTTTAGTACGTACGATTGCATAATATGTGCGATCAATATCTTATGGTGCGTGTCATTAAGCG
Source organism: Temnothorax nylanderi (assembly GCF_030848795.1). Classification (NCBI taxonomy): domain Eukaryota; kingdom Metazoa; phylum Arthropoda; class Insecta; order Hymenoptera; family Formicidae; genus Temnothorax; species Temnothorax nylanderi. Next base: position 353,960 of record NW_027249236.1, read on the forward strand.
TTACTGGCTCTTTCTAACGAAGCGAGACGTTAATTAATGCAAATCTACCTTAGAATGCTCATGGTATGGGTAACGTTTTTTTAATTAAACTCCGAAACAGAATCTTCTGTACTGCAATTCATCCCGTTACTTCGACGGAAATCTTGTTTTTAAATTAAATACGAGGTCTGAAACCACCGTGCGTATTAATCAAACTTTACCCGGTGTGGTTGTACGTATAAGTACTTATTGTAGAAGTGTTTGAAAGATGCTTGCTGTTACGGCGCGTTAAAACAAGATTTACGACGAACTGACTGCATTTCACGGAGATTCTATTAGATGTTTTCAGTTGGAATTCTTTTTGATGCTCTTTTCTCGCATCAGTGTGGACTTGCTCTCCCTTAATATTATTTAATTAAGTATAAATAAACGATAGCAGAATTTATGTTATCTTTAAGAAAAGATCGTCACATTAAATATTGTTATACTAAAAAATTTTAAAATAAGAAATTTTTGATAAAAATTAACCCATAATATAAATTTGAAGCTTATTTATATATTCTTAAATAAATGGCTTTCTTTCTTTAATAAACATATGTTTATAGGATTGACTCTGTTACTATTGTCAGTAAGACTAGGCATACATTGAATAACCCCGAATAAAAAAAAAAGATTTTTATTTTATCGCGTTTTAGATTGTTTTTTCGTGTTTTGATAGCACAAGTGACATGCAGCTGAAAAACAGAAATGCGCGCTTCAAAGCAAAATAAAATACGAACGAGCAAGTTGTACAACTGAATAGTTAAATAATAGAAGCATTTTTTAAAAGCGTGAAATATAACGTACGTCCAGAACATGTGTAATAAAAAAATGTCTGAAGCATAGAGTTCAGAGAGAAAAACAATTATACTTTCATTCGAAGCGAAAACTTTTCGCTAAAATGTTTTGACTTGAAATAGAATCGAAAGTTTGCCTTGATTGAACTAGATATTTTTTTTCTATTTTGTTTAAGGTAGTTGTATCGCAAAACCCATTTTCATGGGAATTTTTTAAAATTTGAAGTGGTGTAAGTCAAATTTTTAAAAATATTTTCTCGTGTGCATGGATGCAATTTATATATTGTACAGATTGCATCTATAATGCACACGAGAAAATATTTTAAAAAATTTGACTTACACCACTATGGTTTTTACCCCTCCATATGTAGTTCATTGCCGCTAAAGCTTTAAGTCTTTTCTTCAATACTTTTTATCTCATTAATCTTCCTTTGTAACGTTCAACAGACATTTTTGCTTCTATTTCTTCTATTCTATTCAAAATAACCTCGATAGCATACTAACGCGAGCGTCGCGAGCTAATCTCGATGGTATACTGACATTACTGACGCGAGTAAAAACAGTAAAAACAGTACAAGTTCAGTCAAAAGTTTTACACAGATAAGTAGAGTTTTCCGTACATTATCATATTGCAGTGTGACCATTATTTTTGACTAGTACTGTCGCGATACAATTATCTTAAAATAGAAACGTATTTGTTTTGTACTGTTTATTTTCTGTGTCAACGTTTATTTAGTCTAAAATGACAGTTGAATTCGAAAGATCTTAACAAACGAAACTAGAGATATAAATATATCATTGCTAGGCACGTGTTATGGAACTTTTCGGAATTATTTTCGCTAGAAAACCAATAGAAATCTAGGAAATAACTAAACAATTCCGATCGGAATCAATTGCGAAAAATTCCTTAATACGTGACCTGTAGTCAGAAACGTAGTATATTGATATTTAATGCATTTTATAAATATAATAAGACGATCTGCTTCTAATATTTATTTATGTTCGACACATGGATGAAATGTTATATCCTAGTGGTAAATCATGTATAAAAATTCCTGATAACATAAATATACAGTAAAAAATTTTGTGTTAACACATTTCACGTGTCCCAATTTGTCCACTTTAATTTTGATGTTAATTTAACAGAAGGCAAATATGTAAATAAATAACACAAGTAATATGTGAAAAATTAACAAAAAATTGTAACACATGGACGCTATCTGGAAGCAAAGTTTATGCTAAATTAACATATTTATAATGTTAAATTTAATTAAAATTAGAAAAGGATAAAATGCTATTTTTACATTAAATGTTATTTTTTCTTCTCTTTTTCTTATAGAAAATCAAAGACAGCGATATTTCTTTATAATATATAACATAAGAAACATGTCGATTGAACAGATGGAAACTCTTATAAAAATTAACACAATTTAGATGTTTATTTTAACATATAAAATATGTCACTAACAAAAGAATTCGTGCATTTACATATAAATATAATTATTTTAACTCTTAGAAACGGTGAATATTAACTTAACGCAGCAAAATCAAAATAACACAATGACAATATGTTACATTAATACAAGTATATGTTAAAATTTTAACACAAAAATTTCTACACGGGTATAGAAATCCACACAAAATACAAAATGTTTTTTACCGTGTATGCATTTGTATATGCAATCTGACACCAATACTTTGCGCGTTTACGATCTTTTTACTATCTTACATATATTTTCGTTGACGACAGATAACATTACTTGAAAAAAAGTTTTCCTCTTTGTCACTGTGTAAAATGATCAAATACTGTATATTTAAGGTATCATCCCTTTAGACTTTTTTAAGCGAATTATCCAGACCTTGAAGATCCTATATAATACTTTTCCTCTTCCCACCGAATAAGCTACAAATACACCCAGAATAATCGGATCAAGGATTTCTCATGACTTTAATTATTCAATTTTCCAGCTTTTAGTCATATTGTATAAATGAGATACATAGGTAAGCGTATCTATATTAAATTTTTGTTAGAGCTGTGTGTATTAATATTAAATATATATAATATTAAAACTATAAATTATTAACTATCAGCTGTTATTATCACCATCCATTTTTGTTGAGCATTATGTGAATTTAGATAGTTTTTTGCGTTTTTTGTTATTTACAATAATTATTTCTGACAAATTTTCGTCACGATTTTAATTTGCTAAATTCAAATTCTAAATAATAAATTAAGATAATAGATTCTAAATAAAAGATAAGATTCTTTCTAAATAATAAATAACAAATTTAAACATAAGGTAAAAATCGTTTATTATATTTAAAGGTAAAGAAAATTAAATGTGAAAAATATAAATGTGCAGTGTATAGCAGATGCATGTGTTATACAAATAGTATTTTTTGATACTTTACTAATTTTTCGTTAGAATTACAAAAATGAGATATAATGTGAAAAGATTACGATTTATAATTATTTATAATCAAATCTAATAACATATTACCTTTGACTGCTGAATGTGACATCCGATATGTGATCCGGACTCGTATCGATTTTTCTGAAATACAGAAGAAACGAGCGGTGTTACTTATTGGAAGACTACATTTATTTTGAATGTAGGTGAATGTATGAAAATTATATAAAATTATGAATTTTTTGCATTTATCACGGAAAGAGCATGTAAATATTTTAGTTGACGCGATATGATTTATTTACCATTGCAAAATTATTGGCATTGATCGGTCGGAGTTAAATTGGGGAAGCAATCTCAATTGTTGACATTTCACTTGCCAACAGTAGTATCGTGCCGGCTTGTTTATTCCTCCCACGTTTCTCGGTTGTTGGAAACTGGAAAAGTGCGACACGTGCCATAGCAATCTATACTAGTCACGTTTTTACAGGGACTGGAGATATTTATATTTGTGTTTTGATTTATATTTGCCATTAGAGAGCATAGACAGAAAGCAATTTATTTTAAATGCTTTATATTCATCGAAGGATTATGTTACACTTCAAGTCACGTAGGAAAGAAACGTTTTTTCTTTTAGATCGGAAAGATCTTTCTTTGTTTTTCAAATTTTATAAATTTGACATTTATATAATTTACTATACACTTTTTATTTCTCCGATACCACTTCTTATATTGCTCCGAAACAATTCAAACAAGTTTTATGTAACTTTAATTATAAGGAGCTGACTTTTTAATTATTTTCGCAAAAAGTCCGCGTGAAAATCGTTGCAAAATTGTTCAAACGAGGCGACGTACGTGTGATTTTAATTAATAAGTTAAAACGTGCGGTTTACACTGTAAGCGAGTTATGCAAGTTCGTAATTTGTTGCCGTTTTAATTGTAGGTTGCCATAGATGATAGTTTTGCGTCGTGCAAAATAGTCGCGGTTTTGTGCCGTTTTTGTGCGGAAAAAAATGAAATAAATATGCACGGGTTTGTGCGTCGGGCGTGAAGAATTTTGTTCTCGAAGCTTTTATATTTATAGCTTAATCTCTTTGTGACACCGGTGAAAAATATTTTCCAAGCGGTAATAAAAAAGTTTATTTAGTCAGATATTATATCGAAAATTATTTCAACAATACCAATTTCTTATGGAACTCACGATCAATTCCAGTTAATTAAAATTTAAAAACATCTAATAATAAAAATATTTGCGGCATTGCAAATCAAAGATCTCAAACAAATTTAGTATTACCTACTTAAATAAGTAGATAATAAATCATAAAACATTTATTCACGATTAACTGGATTAATATTAAGTTGAAATTTAATCGAGATAAAAAATTTGAAGCGGAAAAAGAACTTTGCTAATGTTTTGTTAAAATTATTCTTCGTTAATGGCTTTTTATCGCCTAAAATAATTTGTGAAAGATACAGGTATCATCTGTTGATAGCCTTAGACTTCGGTCGCGTCGCAATTGAGTAGATCGCGGGGCGTGACGCTGATACTTCTACGTGATTGTAATTTATCGTAGCGGTAATTGGATTACAGGGAATTGTACACGATGCACTATACACATTATCCGACCTTGAGAATGATAGATTACCTGTCAGCTTTGTCAGTATTTGTAACGTTCTTCGTTGCAACACCGTTTATACTGGTTTGCGCGATGTGCTATCCAGGCTGTCCTTTGCTAATCTTTAATAGGCATGTGAAAATTGGTGCCATAATTGGACGCTAAAAAATCTAATTTTTTTTTACAAAATTTAATTACGTTTTCTTCACACTTTATGAGCGAATGTAATTTTACGAAAATTAATTAATCGCAGCAATTATTTATAAACGCAGTTATTTTGCAACACTGTTTTTTTTATTGTATATAGCTGATTGAAACATTGCACGTATTTGGCACGTATTTCAGGAAGATAGCTGAAAAAAATTAAAATACAAAAAATTCATTTTTATAACATGCTCTTATTTAGTAAATCTTGCTGTGCAAGCCACGGCGTATGTGTATATATCTTTTTCCATTAACCTAATTAGAAATTATACTATTACTAAGCATTTTGTCAAATTTTTTACACTCGATATAACGTGAGCCTCAGTAATATTAATTGTTAATATCATTATATTATCACACTATCATATATCTATATCATGTTTTTTTTTGCAATCTCTCACGCTTCAAAATGTCGATGCTAGAACGCGTTTAAAAAAATCGTAACTGATTGTAATATATCCTGTGTTCCTGTGCAAATGTTGCAATGCAAATGTTCGATTGGCCCCGAATAGCATAATAGCGCATAAACAGCAGTGTACAACGGGGAAATGCGCATATTGCGGACGATAAACAGAAAAAGCCGTAACCTGGCGTTAAGATCGCATAAATCATTGGCATATAAACATTTAAAATGGCACAGTTGTTCATAGTTGCAACTCTGGCGCAGAAGTAAATTTCCGATTATGTTTTACGGTGAATGTTGTGGATTAATTGCGAAAAATTCAAATGTCCGATCTTTTTCGTAAAAATGACAAACGTAGAGATTTTGATAGACGTTTTATTATTTAAATAAATGACGCCAACAGAGTTGGACTGTTTTCGCTATCAACATATATGTATTATAAAATATCATTTGAAGTACATCGATATTTCGTCAGATTGATAAGATTTATTATGGAAGAAATAAATGATTTCTCAACATGGTCTCTTGCATGGTCTTGCGCATTCTGAGTTTTACGTGAATGCATTCGAACCTTCATTATTATCCACTTACTTTAACTATAATTGATCTTTATAATGGTAATATTATAATGATTATAATGACAGTATTATAATACAATAATAAGATTAGAGTTTCTTTGTATTGCTATAAAAAACATCTTATATTATTGATGACATATTACTACACAAATACTATAATAAATATATTTAATAAATAAATATACTTATAATAAGTATATATGTTTTTAAATATATTTAGTAATAAATATACATATTACATATTATATGTACTATCTATAACAAATATATTTTTTACATGTCGTACATAGCCATGAAATATTGCTACAACTTATGCGAACGATATTTCCGAATTTTATCAGGTTAATACATGGCTTTGTAAAATATCGCGTTTAGTAAAATATAATGCGTGTATATCGATACCCGAGTGCATCGCATGTGCGTAATCAAGTTATCACAGTGTCAACTTTATCACAGTTTCAACTTTATCGTTATGGTTTTCGAATTGAATGCGACAATCGCAGGGCGCAATCGCCTTTCTCCACGCATTCGAATTTCAGGGTGCATCGAGACGTTAACGTTGGTCGTTTCGCATCGCGGCGCCCATTATCGAGCGTCGTTTTACGAGAACTGCGTGACTCGATCGACGCAGCAATGCAATTCTCGTGGCCCAGGTGCAGGCAACGGAAACGGACGTCGCGTCGCGTCGTATGCCATTGCAGGGGCTTGAAACCTAAAGCGGAGTGGACGGAATAAAAATTTTTTCGTCGTCGATGAAAGCACGTGCGTAATGTGGTTTTCCGATGCACGAAGCCAGCGCGCGCTCGTGCCAAGAGGGACCAAATATATGAATGACGCGACGTTTGATGAAGAAACGTGACTTTATACGCGCACGTCGAAATAAAACATGGCTTTTTCATCGCATCATATTTTCTATAACAACAAAATTACTAATAAGTTTCTAGTAGTATGATATATTCGTAATAATTTGAAAAGATAATTTTACGTCTTTATTCTCTTCTACATTACACGGGATATATATCCTACATTCAGCGTCAAAGGCGGATAGCATTTAACCCTCCATTGCCCTCGTTCAGCAAGCGTTAGTGCTCTCGTATCAACGCCGTGCCGCGTCTGTACTTGTATCACTGGATTAGTGCGGCGTTGTTTTTTTTTTCAGATCAACACAGTTTTAATCCCGTATCACACTACGGATTAGGATTGAGATTGGACTGAAATTTAATCAATTATAATAAAAAAACTATAATCAAGCTTAGTGAATTTTGCTCTGATATGAGCGTTCGTCTCATACGAGGATCAAATCAACGTTAGTTATTCGTGGCAATGTCAATATTACTTGATTGTGCCTTGTCAAAAATAATGTGCCTTGGGAAATCATTGTTCTTCAGTGACGTACAAGCGCAAATACGAAATAGATAGTTTTGGAAGGGTCAAGGTTCAATGTTTTCGTGGTGATGCTACAATCTGAATCGCGGTTGACATGCCGGAAATGGGAAATAAATCCCACGAGCCGAGAGCTGCCCGCGTTTCGTGTGGGTCTGATCAAAATGGCAGATATTCTTATCGCGTCCACGTGATATTTTGTTGATGCCGGGTTGGCCTCGATGAATTACGGTTTATTCATGCGACGGCGTGTAACGCGATGGGACTAGGTAAGCTTCCATCGCACCGACAAGGTTCTTGGTTAAAGTGTTGGGTTGTGATCTAGCGAGGTCATTGCGAATGCGAGGCCCCAGACGGTCGTCTATTTTGTTACTATAATGAAACGGTCTCTTTGTTATCGCGCCGAGAAAATCATTTTCCTTCATCGTGAATTTCATCTCTTCTTTCTTATTAAACGTGTTGTGAAATTTTGTAGATTACTTGATAAGGCTAAAGAATAGAAAACGTTGATGCGGGCGGACAATACTTTTGCTAAAATAATTATATTTCCGGAACGATCGCCATCAACATTCATTTATATCTTTTGGGGAACCTTGAGGTAATTAATTTTAGCTTTTCCTTGAGTCTCTGAAGTTTCGAGAAAAGTTATTAATACGAAATAATGAAAAATGAAAATTAAAAGATACGACAAGTAAAAGTTATGAAAATTTCTATCCTAAATTCTAGAGGATAGAAAGTTTCTAAATTACCATATATTAAAATTCTTTTCGCAGGAATGATGTTTTCTCGGTATAGCACTTCTACCTAGAGTTCTACCGAAAAGTGTCATGACTCAAATCGATCTTGATTTAAAAATAAAGAGAAAGTTACTACCAATTTTCTTATAGTGAAAACACACACATGAAGTTCTTATCTTGTTATCATTATATATTTTTGAATCCTTATCAGTCAGCGAAATTTTAATCGCTTGCGAAAGACGCAGATAAAAATAGGCTTTAGTCTATTTTTAGTATTCATAGAAATATAGAATTTATTTAATAAATAAAAAATAATATTTATTGCCAGAATCCTCCTTATAAAACTCCTATAAAATGGTTCTTAAATACATTTAGAACTGCGTGAAAACTCTTTTAAAATACACACAGAACTCTCGAAAATCGAGAGCGTCTCACGTTCATTCACGTAAAAGCGCCTTTCTTGGGTGTAAAAATTCTAAAACAATGTTTATCTACAGAACTCTATATAAAATGTTTAAATACATTCAGAACTGCACGAGAACTCTTTTAGAATAATTAGAATTATTTAGAATCGTTCAATATCTAACTTTTGTTCCCATCAAAGACAACTTTTTCGAGCGATAAAAATGAAGAAAATAATGTTTATCGCTAGAATTCTTTTTAGAACTTGATGTAGAACTATAAATCTTTTAAAATCTTTCAATGATTATTAAAAGAATTCCCGTGGGACAAAGTAAGACGCTGCCTAAACCTGGCGTCTTAGTTTGTCCTTTTTTGTATTTTAATAACCTGCATAACTATTTGTTTAATCTATAGAGAACTGTAGAATAATTAAAAATAAAATTAGAATTTTCAATATTTTATGAGCTCCACAAATATGCCAGGTTCATACACATAAATTCTTCCTGGAACGTATCAGGAACTCTAAAACCTTTCGTGCAAAAACGAAATTTTTTTTTAATTTTTATTTATTTTTATTTTAGCTATTTCGTTATTATTCCGTTTTCTCTAATAGAAAACACAATAAAAATCTAAGAAATAACTGAACAATTCCGATCGGAATCCATTCCGAAAAGTTTCATAATACGTGACCAGGGCACGTATTATGAAACTTTTCGGAATGGATTCCGATCGGAATTGTTCAGTTATTTCTTAGATTTCTATTGTCTTTTCTAGGGATAACGGAATAATTCCGATCGGAATTTATTCCGAAAAGTTCCATAATACGTGCCCAGAACTCGGTTGTTTGCATCAGAATTCTGAAAATTCTGATAACTTCACAGAGGTAGATGTCCATACAATACACTGTCACTCGGAATTCATTGTCTCCCGTTCAAATGGCATGCAATAGTTACGCGAATCGATGAACGCATGTTGAACCGCGGTGCATGGTACAATCTTCCTGGGAAATGGATCGGGCAGCGATGCACGTTGCGATTTGATGTCATCGAGAGGCTCGTATTGATATCTTGATATGTGTTACATACAAGCTCTATTGCGATATTATTTGCTTGGTTAGTATGATCGTTCTGTGCCGTTTGCACTTTATGCGATTACAATTTTATATTGAATTTTTCTCGACGACTTGATTCAAGCTCAAAATAATAAAAAGTGCACATTCATTCTACTAGCAATAAATCCGATTGAAATTGACACTTAAACCAGGTAATAAAAATGCAATTGAAGGTGCTCGACAAATTCCTTTAGTACATATTTCGTAGCGAATACAATAGATAACGAAACAATATAGTATTATTATATTATCGTTAAATTAAGGCACGTTAATAAATTGGTGCGGTATATTTAACTAACTATTGTTATAAATTGAAATTTACACGATAATTGCATACAATTGTAAGTTATGACTCCACTGGCTCTAATTTGCATTTACCATTTCGCAATACACTCATCGCAAAACATATTGCGAAATCACCTTGAACTAATTAATTACAGAGTATATATATATATATAAATGTTTGAGGCATTATACTCGTATGTGATTTTGATTGTAAGCCACATTATGTCATTCTCAATCGGATTTGGTCCTATCAAACTTAAATCTCTTCAACCCTATTAAAGTCTTTTTCTCCTTAACAGTAAGGTACACTGTAGGAAAAATTAGTACTCGTGAGTTTTCATTCCATTTGATCCTATGCAATCATCTGTAATATAAAACCTTTTTATATTACATTCAAAGTAGCTTAGAAAAGCTTCAATGACATAAGAATAATATTTAAAAAACCATCCGGTTAAGATTAATGATAACGTAACATTGAATTCTCTTATAAGATTCATTAACATTCCTGTTTTTCTTTGCAAAAATTTCACAATCAATATTTTGATGAAATATAAATCATAATAAAAGCGGCAGGCCCCCCTGTAAATCTACGATTAGCTTCTATAAAAAGTTGATGAAATATTGCATGGTTATTGAAATATTGTCGGTAGATAAAAGCAATTTTAATGGTTCGTGGAACACTTCAGGATATCACAAATGTGCCAATCATCATAGCGCCTTTTTTGTTCGTAAAAAAAATAGAGGGCAGGAGCCCCTCCTATATTATACTTAGGTTAATGAAGTAGCAGACTGCTAGAAAATTAATTAGTTTGATAAAAGCTTTCAGCATCGAAAGCTGCATTTCAATAACTTGTCAGACTCTTACATTTTTTATTCCTTTTTGTTAAAGAAAAAAATCAATCAAATTTTGCCGATAAACTTTTGTGTACGATATCTATTATGCGCAACTAATCTCAAATTTTACAACAGTTATAATTTCTGTTTTCAATTTTTTATTAGGTATTAATTACTAACGCAACTAATTTTATACACGTAAAAATTGGTAAAATTAAGAACAAATTAATCTTTTATTAAATGCAATTAGTATACAAATAATACAATAGTACAAAGTTGTGAGTAACTTGATAAGCGCATAAATTAACAACCGGGTAAATATAATTACTTAAACTTAAGCGTTAACGTTGGCTAATGTTGAGTGCACTGCAAATTCAAGTGTGTTATTTTAGCTGAAGCTCTTCATACACATTTCTTACCGTTTTAAATCATAAAGAAATATATGTGAAAAGAACTTCAGTCTAATGTATCATTTTTAGACATTCATGCGTGTAAAAATAACACACTTGGATTTGCAGTGTGTGTTTAAATAATATCAGAATTAATTTATCTTGAAATTTAAGCGTTAATTGTAATCGGAGCAAACCATTGACTGTATGGAATTTTTCAAAGGCTGTACGGGAGTTTTTAATTGCAAATAATAAGCTGAAATCCGTTTCGAACGAGTTTATCATAGTGTGTTATCTGACATATAGGCTACGGTCAACGTGACGCTACAAATGCTTCGAAGCATTCCTCTTCTCTTTTCTTTCAATGAAGAAAGAAGGAGAAGAAGAACGCTCCAAAGCATTTGTAGCGTCACGTTGACCGTAGCCATAGTGTGTTGAAACGCATATCGATCTGATATGTGGCGTATTATTCTCTATCTCTTTCTCTCTTTGTCGATTTCTGTCTAATTCTCTCTCTCTCTCTCTCTCTCTCTCTCTCTCTCTCTCTCTCTCTCTCTCTCTCTCTCTCTTTCTATCTCTTTGTCTCTTTGTTTTTTTTATTCGTCATGGTGTAAAATCGTTTATTGCATGTCCAATGTTATTTGTTTTTAATATTTGTATATAACAAAACAGTAAAAACGCTCGCGGGATATGTCATCGCAAATATATGAAAGAATATACAAAGGGAATAAATCCACCGCGAAAGAATGTCTGGCAAAATTCATTGAGTAAAAATGGTAGCACTGCCCAAGCAATCTTCTTTTGTGAATGCGATGGCAAGGCCGTTCTTTCTTCGTTGCAACGACTAAGGGAAGTATTCGTGGCTCAAGAGTACTTTTGCCGAGCTCCGAATTTATTATGTATTGTGCCTTTCTGTGGCGCGATCGCTGATGTAATTAAGATCTGTGAGATTCTCGATCATAGACTTGCTTTCTCCGATACTTGTTAGAATACGCTTTTATACTGCAAATACTGTTCCTTTTACGCATCCTATACAACAGAAATTCTAAAGAATATGAATGGTAAAGCGGTATTTTTTATCATCACTCTTGAAACACTGTTCAAGTTTTATGAAACATATACAAACACACACACACACATTCTTGATATATTTTTGATTTGTATAAAATTAATTGATATTAAATTTTGCTACTGCTTACTCGACGTTCTGCCTAAGTGCTATTAAAAAATGCACTTTTCCACCTAGTTTGCATTGGATGGAAAAGCACCCTGTTTTACCCTGTCAACTCCGGCGATTTCTCGTAGAACGTGAAGTGCATAATTTTATCCGGTTGTAAAAAAAAAAAGCCCGGCCTTATCTCACCTGCTACATATGTTTTGCATACGTAATAGGGATGTAGCTGGAGTACTCGTGCTTACGTCTATGTCCATCAATGTACTCAACATGACAAAAAAGATATATGCATTAACACTTTATAGTCTGTGCAAAGCAGGACGACAAGCCGGACAAGCGCGCTCGTAGTTGTTTTTATCAGTTCTTTTCATTAAAAGCCGCGTCAATAACTTTGTCCGTCGTCTTCTGTTTACAAACAAAAGGATTAACGCTCCATTATTCATTAAGTCTGTTTTTAATTTTATTGAGAATTTATTAATTTCCATAAATGGACAAAACGCGATATTAAGGATACATCAGGACGGTCAGGATACAATGTGTAAACACTTGATAACTGATTGTTATTATTCGATCGTGGGCGTGTATTTACGTGTTATTTCTGTGTCCATTATGAAAATTTACATAATCATTAGAGGAAAATTATTGTTACGTCGAACATACAATTTCATTTAGAGTGGCGTTCATTATAGGAACTTGTGCAGTGCATAAGACAGTTTCATTAACCGATATTAATAAAGTTCTATTCTTCTTACATTTAATTATACATAGTTGTTAGGTTTCATTAAATGCATTGAATATCTACAGATGTAAACAAAACGAAAACAAAAACACGTATATTTACGAGTACAATTCGTACTCTAAATAAGTTGAAGACAACTTCTATGGATATAGGCAAATGATTTGTATTCATCTCGAGATATTATTCAGTTGTTAGTGTTCTAGAGGAAAATATTCGATGTTTAAAGATGCTTGTTTATTGCGCAATAAATAATTTCGTTTTAACATCGAAATCGAATTTTTCTTTTCGCGTTTCTTCTTACTGTCTTTATTGATAACGATCGTCGATTGATTGCATCAGTCAACGTTACTTGTTGTCGATTCATAAGCGACATCCTGCATCCTCCGGGAAGAAAAAAAATACACTTCGCAATTTTTTTACCTACAGGTTATTTTTCTGAGGAATCACACCGTTTTCTAACATACAATACACGCTGTTTTACAAACAATTTGTACGTTATCTCTTTTTTTCGAGACTTTTTAAAATATTATAAATAATAATAAGACGTGTTAAAATAGTTAAAATATATTGTTATACGAAATAATACTTATCATTATGTGATAACAATATAGTATTATAAAAGTATTTTTCTGTTTTATACACAAATTTATTTCATAAATTGATTCAACTAAGTGTAATTGTGCTATATTTCGTCGAATTTCTAGTATTATATATTGTTACACGCTATGTGCTTGTAGTAATGTAATATGAAAGAATATGCCATGACAATACATTTAAATCTAACAATATTGTATTTGCTATTATTGATTTTCTCTAAAATTGTTTGCGCGCGATAATCATGATATATTATGAAATAAATCCATTATATGCATACATATCAACTTCTAAATATGAAATGCACAATTATTTATAAGAAGTTTTTATTTTTTTGTGATGTACCTTAATAAATGACTAATAAATTACATTTGTTGATACATTTTCCATGGAATAACAAAACTTATGAAAGTAGCGATTTATAAACTTATTCTCTCTTTTTATTACTTTTGTTTTGATATAACCTCTTTCAGTCGGCATCAGATTATTTCAATCTTCGTAAAATACGATTATCGTGATAAAAAGAAAAAAAGAGAACGGGAAGAAAATGTCGGAAAAGATTGTAATACAAACGATCGATATAGCTGCGTGTATTCACGAAGTGAGATTTCATGTTGTATACTTCTCTAGGCATTATCCGAGATCGGACGTAATGCGTTCCTTCGTGAATATATTCATGATGAATTGTACACGTTCCAGTATCATCAGCTTTAAATCTTGTGCAATCACTCCGCATGTCCACTTTATTTCGCGTAATGCGTAATTTGTTATATAAAAAAATCGTATTTTATACACAATATGATTTTATATACGATACGATACGTTTGAAAAGAACACTCAGAAAAAAGTGTAGCATCAGATAGTACAATTGTGAAGATCTCTTCTACAAATAATAGTACAAATAGGGACAGGGATAAATTGTAGTAAATGAGTCTAAAAAATTGTTCTAAAAAATTATTCTCAGATTGTCTGAAATCAATTAGGAATGTTCAGTGTAAAACTCGGGGCAGATGGCGCCATGGCGTTCTGTCCTGTCATGGCGGCGTCACTAACACTAACTCAATGACAAACTGCTTAAGACTGTAAAATATTACAATATTAATTCGCGCGTTTGTTTCACAGAATCACAGTTTTTGTGTTTGCATGTGACAAAATAAATTTGCTACAAAATTGTAGTTAATCGGTGTATTTCATATTTTCTATTACATTACAATTTAAAGTTACTTATCTGACAAAATAAGGTCTACAATATTGTGTTAACTTTTTCCGAGAGATTTTTCTCAGTGAAGCTTTTTCTCGATAAGTTTATAAAGATAAAGGATATACAGGGATGTTCTCGCGTAATTTACAAATAGGGTATCCAGTTATCTGGTAACTGCAAATGGTGCAATATCATATTTCAGGTGCGTTGATGATGAGACTTTTCGTGAAAATAGAGCCGGCCTTATTCTTGACCGGTGTGCTATTTCCTTTGCAGCGCATACAATTCTGCGCTACTCAGCGTTTTCTGTCGCCTGCAGCTTTTTCGCTGTCAACTGTTAAAACATTCCAGATAATTGGTTTTGCTACCATTAAATGGATATAATGATGAACATACAAATTCGAGAAAAATATGAATTCTCCGGAAATCTGAACGATTCTTATGGGAATGTCGAGTGTTTTTTTTCTTTCAAAGCAAATATTTGTAATTAAATTGATATGATATTGCAATGTAAACGTCGCTTAGTATTATGTAATGTAATTAATTAATTACGTAATAAATTAAATTGAGATAATTTTCTCGAGTTTTGATTTATTATTATTGTATGATTGTATAATCTTATTACTGTTTACGGGAAGTGTAGTAACATTTCTCCAATTGGATCGAGAACGCCGGGCAACCGAAGAAACGTGGAAAGGATTCTAAGGATAAAGAGGGGTTTGAAGTTACGATCCAAATTGAGAGATAAAAAATGGATCGAGTCCCTTGCGGGTGGCTTTTGCCCTGGTTACACGCGGGGGCGTATCAAACTCAACGTACTGTCGCATAAGTGTTCCGGATATTTTGCTGGTATAGATGCAATGCGTGTGTACGTCACACCGTAAATATCGACACGGAATCGGGCGGTATAAATACGTAAAGGAGTGAGAGGAAGTTGAGGAAAAAGTATACGGATATATAAAAGAACGTCTCAAGGGGAATTCCGTTATTCATATTTCAGAAGCGCGAAGAGGAATTCGCATCGAAATGCTCTTATGGTGTTTTCCGCCTTTTCGAGCGGTTTTGATGTTGCAGATCTCGCATTTCCGGCAAACACAATTTTCATATTTTTCTTAGACCGCTAATTATACACGCGGCAGAGGGTAATTACGAATTTATATACGCATAAGTCATGTGTTTCGTAACGTTTTATATCTTTGCGAAACTTTTTATGCAATATAAAAAGATACTGCGCTTGTGAATACTTGCACTCTGAGTATGCGTATAGCCTGTGTACGTAAAGAAAGAAGCTATAAATTTATGCACAGAAAAAAAGAATATTCTTGATTTGAAAATATCTTTAGTTTCAACGTGGAAATCTTGAAATAAAATTATATTGCGTGTTAAATAAAAAGATTATAGTGATCGCTTGCTTATATACGAAACAATCTATATATCTTATAAGAATTTCAACTTTCTGTTTCAATATTTTTTTCTTGGTTTAACTATATAACGACTTCATTCAAGCAATTTTTCTTCGTTTAACTTAGCTGGCGCTAGACTATGCGCGATTCGTGGTTCGTGATTCGCGGTTCGCCATTCGCGCCGGTTCGCCAGCGGAGCGGTTTTTTGACGAAATCAAAGAAATGAATCTCTTCATTTCTTCATCTCTTTCATTTCGTCAAAAAACCGCTCCGCTGGCGAATCGGCGCGAATGGCGAACCGCGAATCACGAACCATGAATCGCGCATAAGCTAGCGCCAGCTTAACGCAATATAATCTCATTTCAAGATTTCCACGTTGAAACTATTTTCAAATCAAGAATATTCTTTTTTTTGTACGTCAACAGTACATTAGAAAGAATGAATATATATATAAAAAGTAAGGATATAATTAATAATTAATAATATATAACAAAGTTATAGAAATTCTGGGTTGTTTGTAAATGTATATCTTTTTACGCTCACGTGCTCAGGTATATGTCTTTTGAGAACCTTGCCTTCCATTCGATTGTTCCTTCCGTCGCGTCGTCAAATCTCTTGGTAGCCACACCCGAGGTTTCATATGTACTACTTGTATCGTGGTTTCTTGTTTCAACCACTCTTCAGATATCTACATGCACGTTCGAATTGTCGCAAGCATCCTAGATATTTCGCTCCCACAATGAAATAAAAGTTTGTTGTTGTGTATAAACTTACCTAAGGATTATTGCATGATGATATGAAAGTGCAAGACCGTTGATCTAATTCGAAAGTACTAAATACGAAAGTATTAAATTTATTTTTAATATTTATGACTATTAATAAGAAAATTGTGTCACACAAATCTGGAAATAAGGAAGAGTTGTACAATATCTCTAACGACTCTAATTCTACCAGTGAGTGATATTTGAAAGACAATCATTAATGTAATTAAATATTAGGTCATTCCGTAAGTATATATATAATGCGGCTTTTTTCAAAGATATTTTTAGGAAAAAAAAATTGACATTTTAATTGTAATCTAAAATATATTTTCCATTATTACTTACAACTACTTCTCATCTTAATCTTAAATTTTCAATTCCCTGGCGATAAAAGTCTTTCGATTTTGAGCTAAAGAATAAATCAATCTTCCTTTTATACCACATGCATCATTTATGAGATGACCCAATATTCTTATCACTTTCGATTATTAGCATTTAAATATATTAATTTATATGTTGTAAAGAAACGTGGTTATATTTTTGTTTTGTTTTGTTCCACTAAATAGTTCAAAATAGAATGTGTATATTTTTGTTAGCTGTAACAAGTTTCCTGTTTCAGCTCCTGTGCTCACCCCTCTATTAGTAATACTACTGTCGGGGTTGAATTACGCGTACTGTATAAATCTACATACATTTTGACGTTTGTTGCCATTGCTTCGTTGCAAGCGGCGTTTAGCTTATAACGCGTAAGACCGATATGAAACTGGTGGGGCTTCGTTAAATATGTATTGAAATTAACGACGCGGCAATAAACAAATATCGCATTATTAGCAGTAATGATGTTGAGAACATTATTCAACTAACTTGCATATTTTGCCAATAATTATTTCGCGCTTATCAATGCCAGCCGTTAGCAATTGAATATGAAATTCATCTCTGCATATTGTGTATCTTTTAATATTAAAGGTAGCACCTTTATTTATAACGGGGTTTTCTACCCCTACTTCATATACAATGCTTTTTATTATAAATATACAAATATAATAAAAAAGTGTTCAATTTAGAAATTTGCAGATTGCTTCCTCAATTTGGCAAATTTCTCATAGATAAAACTTTATGAGCGAAAAAAAATGATCAGGAAGCAGTTTTACATAAAAATTTAGAAATGCTGCAAAAATCAATGTAAAATTACTATATCGCATTAGTTTGTGTATACACTGAGAAAAAAATTTACTAAAATAAAAAAAATTTAGCTTAATTTTAGTAAATCGCGTGTTTGCATGCAACTGTGAACGCGTTTTTTTAAAATAAGAAACTGTATGTATTTATTTGAACAACATAATTCTTTTATAAAGGAAATAATTAATTAATTATAACAAGTATTTACTACAATGCAGTTAATAATTATTGAAATATAATTTTTATTTTTTACTAATTAGTAATTTTCTAATTATATTTATTACTTTCAACAAAATGCATTTTTTCATTAAATAAAGAATTCATAAACTTTAAGAAGTATTTTGTATACAATATAGTCAATATTTATAGAGATATGAATCTTATGTTTTATAAGTTAACAATTTTCTAATAATATTTATTTAATTTAAAAAAATAATTTTTCTATAAATTATTTTTACCTATAAGTAAAAACTTTAAAAATTTTTTCTAAAACATATATAAATTGGCGTCCAAGCGCCAAGAGATATCCTTGTAGAGAGAGAGAGAAGGGATTCTTCCACTTATATATATACGAGTCTTACGACAGTGGACTCTGTGGTTTTCGCCTCGCAGGGAGTCTGCTTATATATTATGGTTGGATATATTTTAAATTTGAGAAACGTTTCCCATCATACGCCACCTAGCAGCGTCGCGCGTCGTTGCGAACTTATAGGATTCCGTCGAGTTAAAAATGCTTACAAATAAAATATTCTTTTCCTTTTTTTGTCGAATATATTAACTTTATTTCAGTATGCGTTTCCTTAAATGTAATAAATTGCACTAAAGAAAATATTTATTTCTTATAAGTACTCCATTTATTATTTTTATAACTTTGGAAACGTGAAATTAAGTAAATATTTATTAAAGTGCCATTTCTAAAATTAAAAGATTCGGATTTAGTATTTTAAAAATTCATTTCCCAAGTGGAAATTGTATTTGGGCCCTGGCCGGGCTATGACCAGTTTTCCCGAATAATTATCGGGCCCTGATCGGGAAAACTCTTCAGAACCTGCCTTGGCTAGGCGACGCCTATCCTGACCAGAAACCCACCGGGAAGCCAAGGCAGGCCCCGGGCATTTTCCCGACTTGGGCCGAACTAGTATATGGGAAAGATAGCCATAGCCTAGTCGGGGCCCGATCACAGCTTTTCAAATATCCCGATTCAGCGGCAAATGTCCTTCTACCTGTTTCAAAATAATTCTCGGGCTGAAATAAATATACTACGTATATAAATAAGAAGCATTAGTTTATTATAAATAACATACGTGAAATAAACATTTTTAGATAATCTATATACGTATTATGAATATTGTATAATCATGAAAAAATTAAACCAAACATATAATAAAAACGTAGTAAATTAAGAAACGTGAAATAATTTTTTTTTAATTAATAAACATTAGTTATATATATCGTACGTAAAATAAACTTTTTTTATAGATAATCGATATATACGTATAAATATACTATGAAAAAAAAGTATATATATAATAAGAATGCATTACATTAAAAAACATACGTGAATTGACTTCTTTTAAAATATTAGAAAAAGTTTTTTTATAGATGTTGCATTTATGTATTACAAACACACATTAAATAATTAAAATTAAAAAAAATAAAAAATTTGTTTTTAAATAAAAAATTAATCCTTTCTTCTCCGCTGTGATCGGTGTCCTTCCCAGTCTTTGGCATTAGATAGACAATTACCGAGTGCAGTATACGAATCTTTTTCATTAATGATTGCACCGTGTTTGTTAGTCAATACATCTAGAAAAATATTTATTAGACATCGCTTAAATAAAAATACAACGACAACATATTCAGTAAATACAAATTTTCTTGGGGTATTTTTAATTAAGTATAAATATTACCTATTATAGCATTACAGAATAGAGTATTTTTAAGTACCATTTTCCCTTCCACCTGCTTTTGAGCAGTGCATTGAAGGGCCAACTCCCGGGATAGATATTTTTTTATCATGTTTGTCACCGATCTTGTCACATTGTTGTGACGATCGGCCAAAAAATGCAACGAAGCAAACTACAAATATAATATTAAGTATAAAATATAAATTAACATTAAAATATTGTGCAATATAAGTGTAAAATTTGTAAGCACAAATAAATAAAGCAACTTACATAGTCCCGCTTACAGTCCTCATTTAAATTTAAACACTCTTCAAAATCATTAAATTCATCTAAGGATTTTAACGGCAAATTAATCTCATATTTCTCGGTAAATGTTTTGCTATTTACGCCCACACCATGCTGAATCACGTCAGAAGCTTCCAGTAGTGCCATAATAGTATTTTGGTTTTTCTCAAGTAATTTTATTGATTGCAATATATCCTGCAACGCATCCATGAGAATTTTAAATGCTGAAAGATTAACAACCTATTGAGAGATGCTATACATTTTTTAAATATCTATCTACATAGTAAGGAAACAAGAAATGAAGGCCTTACCACGAGAGTCTATGTGCTCAAATTTTTTACTGTTCGTTTTTGAACCATTTCTTTCCACTGACGACGGTATCAAAGGACATGCTTCATTTTTATTTATATTGTTCGAAGAGTGCTTTCGATCTGTAATACCAAATCACATACAACACAAAATCATAGATAGAATAATAAATTCATTTTACATAATTAACAAACTTCATCCAATCACAATCGTTCTATTTGTTGCTGCTTGGTAGCAGTCAAATCCAATTTTCAAGTTGTCTAAGGAAGAAGTTGAAAATGGGAAAAGTAGTGAAATTTTGATTATGACGACAGAATATCAATGTTCTTAAAATTTAGCCGAGGAAATAATGAGCGGTCATCCCACTATATTGCAAACTAATTTTGAAAAAAAGTCAATCCAACTGATACATAGGTAATAAAGTGACTACTTAACAATTAGTTGACTATGGAAGTAACTAGTAAATTTAATAATAATAATAAATAAATAATAATAAATAAAATGTGTAATAAACAAATAAAATAATAATAAACTGACTAGTGCATACAATAAGAAATAATAATGAAATAACTAGATCTGATAGAAAATTTTTTGTAAAAGTAGTGTATAGTTAATTCAAAGTACAAACTTTATTTAAATTTACTCTATTTAAATTTACTACTAAATATATTTTTCGTAAATCTATTTTCGAGTAAAGTTTCATTTCAAGAAATTTAAATACTTTGACTAAAAATACAAAAAAGAAAATGACTCCTGTTCTTTAATTATATAATACTTACTATTGTCTCCAATAGACTGACATTTAAGCTGTTTCCCTTGCATTTTATTCTTGGCCACACGATTCTCTGTATTTTGAGATAAATGTTTTATTGATGTCTTCGGTACTTTGTTTTGTACAGCACAATTTTTATATGTCATACGTGGAAAGAAAGATAATAAATATTAATAACACATACAATATAATCCAAAATAGTAACTTTTCCTTAAAATGCTTCGTTTAATATTTAAGTAAATATGGTCCGCGCGCGAATGTACCAACGTTATTTTGGCTTTAAGCAAGACTTAAATATGTGTCTGCCTTTATTTATTTAGAAAGAAAGATAAAGATTGATAGATCAATTAAGTCTCACTTAAAGCCAAAATAACGTTGGTGCAATCGAGGCTAAGCAGTTCTCAAAAACCCTTAAATTTTACAGCATTACAATTATGTAGATTTGTTTTTCTTACCATTTTCATCAATAAGCTGAAATTCTTTCTGTGATATTGTATGAGTTTTATGTTTTATGATATCTACCCCTTCCTTCGAACATTTTGATGAAGAATGTGATTGCTTACTTTTGCCTCCATGTGCTATAAACAAATACAAAATATTACAATATTGTTATTAATACACATTATATAAAAATAATTATGTGAGATTTCGAAACATACTTTCGGGTAATGGAAGTGGCTTAACGGACATGAGTGCTTTTACATTACTAAGCTCTTTTTTTAAAGCTCGAGATTTGCAAGCTGCTTCTATTTCTGCTGCCTGTTCCTCCGGTTCTAATTCAGTGTCCGATGTAAAGACAAATAATTTATCTTGCAAGCTTTGCAATTTCTGAGATGCTTCATTGTAAGACTCTGTTAATAATATATATTTAAAATGCTTGTTATTAAAATATGCAAGTTCGTTATAATATGCATTACTTACTTGCGCGACCTTTGATTTTGAACGAATAAGTTGGCCAAAAATTTGGTGGGTCAGCTGAAGCCTTCACTAATTTTTCTAATGATTGCTGTACTTCAGCAGTATATGGAGGTGGCTGGAATTTTACCATACATTTTCCCTTTTTCTTGTCATAATCTACCCAGTTAATGGGCACTATATCTAAAGAGCGTTTCCCTTTTCGTCCCCTCATAACAAATTCAATTATTAGGAATTTATTATCCTCGCAGGAGTCATCATCCGACGACTGCTCTGATACACTTGTATGAGGTGCATATTCTGATTCAGACATCTGTAAATAAAATAGGAATATATTGTAATATTTTATATATTAAAAACAAGTAAAGACAAAATAACATATTTTCGAATGATATATTTTCAAACAAGAATTTCAAAAATATATATTTTTATATTGAAAAACAAATATCGTCATTATAAAAAGAAAACAGAATAATATCTGTCATTAATTGAACAATGTTTTGCAGGAAACCAATTTTAAAGTTATTAATGAAAACAATATACAGTTTCGAAAATTGATAAAAATTGAAAACTAAGCAGAAATAATTAAGAATTTGATTTTAATTCTTCGAGAATTTTCGAGACTTGTTATCAAATTAAAAGACACATGTGCCTCATAGAAGAAAACTGTTTAAATTAAATTAAATTCAGAACAATTTTTAGAAGAGAAAATACTTACTGTTTAATTCTGTCTTCTTTGAGAGCGTCGACAAAGGCGGGTATGTTATGGTGTTATAAGATAGCGTTGGCTGCAACTTTGAAAGTCGCTTTGATCATCAAATGTCGCTCTTTTTAATTGTTTGTTCTTTTTTTATTGAAAGAATAGGCGTATTTAATCTTCCACGAGAAATTGTAATGTCTTTTCGCTTCCTAACCTCCTCTTCCTAACCCTCTTCTTTATCGAGGAAACACAAACTCTGGATCCACTATCAATCTATTATTTTCTAACGTGACCACTATTTCTTGAGTGAAGAATCTCACTTCTTGTTTCTCTTAATCGAGAGAAATATGGAGTCGTGACTTGGGCACATGGATTTACATCTTCTAAATGTCGCAAGCTTCCGTTGGTTACAATGGTATGAACAATAACGAAATAATAAAGAAACGAATCGTTCGATGTGAAGTAAGCGCAGTGAACTCGATCGCAGTGACGTAGGTATAATAATCGATAATCGATAAATTATTGCAAAAATAATGAAAAGTCCTGAGAGTTCCAAATTAATGCAGAGATATTTTTGCTCACATTAGAAATCTGTTTCTGATATCTTTTTCTCAATGTACTTTTAATGAATTCATTGACATTTTCAAAGAAAATTTTCAGTTAATGACAAGATAGTGAATGATAGACTAATTTTTATTAAATTTTGATTTCTTATAGTGTTTAAAAATCCTAACCTAATACTTAATACTATTACATATATAAACGATAAATCTTTTTATTTGACATTTTATAGATGCAAATATCCTATTGCAAAAACTCGTTCAGGACTTTGTGGAGCAAAATTTAATTTTAATTTTAATAGTTTATTACATATATTATTTATATTCACAGTCCTTAAAACTGCCGATGGCTCAAGTTCTATCTCCCACATGTTTGTGACATCTGAATTTGAAGGATATTTATATACTGACTTTTTCACGTTGATTATTTTTCCTGTTACGTATACAGTTCTTTCTTCGGTAAGAGACATATACAATATTTTTAATATAGTGTTATCTCTTAAAAGCACTAAGTCATTTTTCTCATTTTTTGATATAATTGCACCATTATATTTAATTTCTAATACTTCATTATTGTCAGTTTGTCGTAGGATTTCAAACGTATAGGGTAATGTACCCTTATTAACTTTCAACATCTTCTGCTCATGTCGTCTTCTGCAATATTGCGCTAAAGGCCGTTGTTTTAATTGAATCGACTTTTTCATTTTACCCAAAAAATTTTCAAACGAGAACGCACTGATGGCCATCAAATTGCAGCCCATATTTTGAACGTCATCTGCAAGGTGTTCCAAGTTGTGCGTATTAAGGACAACAGACTGCGAACCATATATGTCTGATTTTGTACGAACATACGTTTTGAGATAATCCTTGGCATATTCACTATAATTATTCACAGTTTGTCTACCGCACAAGATCCTACATGCCATATGAAATAGTAAGAAATGTTTATATGTTACATCATTCAATAAATTTTTTAAGACGATTGGTCCATAATATAATAAAAAAAATTTGTATTCTGTTGCTTTCCATTTTGACAGATACCCTAGTTCTCTTGGTTTGCGCTGGAAATCCTTGGGAATACACTGCTGTATATATTTTAGTCTCCGAGACAATTCCATCTTCTGGTCTTGATTCAGTTTTACCTTCAGATTTGACAAGAAAGAATCCAGAACTGCTTTCATTTCACCAAGACAGCCTAGATGCATAAAATCGAGTACAAAACTCGAAATCATATCCACTGGTGGATATATCAGAAGTAAAGGTGATGCACCGACATGATGATTAGGCTGATCGAAGTTTCTGAATGTCTCATTTGTCCTTTTCGTGCAATTAGTAGATAAGAAAACAGTTACTCTGTCCTTTTTTTCTCCATTTACTTCGCATCTTTCACATGCATTAAAACCTACGTGACCTTGGATACATTTCAAGAATGCCCGTGCTGGTGTATCACAAATAAAGCACTTTATTCGTAATTTTAGAAATTTTCCTCTTATTTCAAATCCATCAGTTTGAAGTGAATTTACCTCATGAATAAACTTTTGCAAGTATTCTGTTAAAAATTTTGGTTTTGAAGTACCAGAGTATATGGCGATAGGATATGGTTCATAGTGCATGGTCTCAGAGTGAACTTTACCTAAAATTGGCCAAAATACTTGAGAACTAGATTTAAACAAATTTATCCCATCAACATTGACTTGAAGAAATATAGTTTCCTCATTAAAAATTTCATCTCCTAAACAATCTCGCAATCCTTCTTCGATACCGAAGTATACATATTCTCCTGGTGAATTATTCGCACCGATCATTGGTTCGATAACATAGTTTGATGTTACTGTGTGTAAAAATGTTTTTGATGATTTTGGTAAGCTTGGCAACAACCTATTGCGTAAAATGGCAAGCAGTTTATCGGCATGAGCATGAGGAATTCTACATTCTACTATCCATTTATGCAATAATGGAATTTCCGGATTTTCGTCTGGAAGCATGATATTAACGTTTTCTGCTTCTGAGATTTCATCTTCATTGTTTTCTGCATCACTCCGATCAATTTCCTCTTCTGGGTCAATTGACCCAAAGTTAGATTCCGAGATATCATTGCAACTTGCTTCAGAACTTAAAGACTCGTTATCATTAATATTGCTTAAATTACACGGGATGTCGTTTTCATCACGATTCAAGTGCTGGTTATCTGTAGATGTTGATGCACGTTCACTATCATCACTTACTGAAGATGCACTTGAAGAGTTTAATATTTTATTAATTATATTTCTCATTTTCTTTCTTGCTTTATACCTTTGATTTCTTAGTCGAGCCCCATATTTTTTCGCTTCCATTATACAAATTATAAAAATAATTCCAACCAAAATCTAATATGTAGTGTTATGTATATATATATATATAAGTTAGGTTAGGTTCAAGATCAAGTCAGACGCTGGAAATGCAAGTAAGATGAAAAGCGAAAGACGGAAGTAAAAAAAAATCCTCATTGCAGCAAAATAAGAAGTAGGGATGTAACATCGTGTAACATTAATTTATTAAAAAAAAAACAATTTTAAAATCACATATTTTACATTTTATGTGCTATAATAAGAGAATTTTTTTATTCAAACAGAATCATTGTATGCAATAATATAACAATTTAATTTTAATATAACAATTTAATTTATTTTAATTATCAAATTAAATAAATAGCGTATATTATGTCAAATATAATAAATAATATTATTTAATAAATAAATGGATAAATTTGATGAGTTAATAAATTTTTATTTAATAGAAAGCTTAATTTGTAAAATGTTTTAAACATTTATAATTAAGCTAAATATATATCCACAATTCTACAACAGTTAATAAATATGATTACGGTGCTCGATGGAGAAGTATAGTCGACAAAGAGCATGAGTATCGTATAGCCGGTATCGTTGATATACATAAAAAATCTTTAATAAGCCTGATATATGCTGCTATTGCTACTTTCATACAATTTATTTGTGTTTGCTTACAAATATTTGATGTAACAATTAACTTTTTGTAAATTAATTATATAAGAAATTGGCATATTATCTCATAATAATAAGCTATGCAAAGATCTTAGTCGACACAGGCTCCGGTTTCAGTAAATGGTCTCTATTGAGCCTGAGATGTTCATATTTTCTCAGTAAACATAGTTTCTACATGAGACATTTACAATTATAATTTAATAAAAGTTAATGAATTTGCATGATTACTGCAGTCCTCGATGAAGAGATGCTATCTATAGCAGCGACTATAGGAGAAAGAACTGTTGCAAAATGGATTATTTTCTAAAGTTTATATTGTTTAAAAATATATTATAAACAATTAAAATGTTTTTTCCTTGCGTTCAACAATCCCTCATCAAAACCGGATGTAAAAAGACTGCGCCGAACCAGATCGGGACCAAACCGGGCGTCCCGACCAGACGCTCAATACAATTTTACGTATAAACCCGCTTATATTTCAAGAATATCGGGCAATATCATGTTGGGATCAAGGCAGGCGTCTCGACCAAGCGTATTCGACAATTATTTCCTAATGTCTAGTTAAAAGGCAGGAATACAAGACAGCACCAGATTGGGGCCAAACCGGGCATCTCTGAACTGGCGCGCCCGGAAATTCCCGACCAGGCCCCGGCCGCAAATCGGGAATATCCGGGCAAATTTCCACTTGGGTAAGTATACTTTCAATAAATTAGATTACACTGTAATATAGTAAACCTGAATTTGATTCAAGTAAACGTTTCAAGAAGAAAACATTTTCTGATTTTAATGCTTTAGTTTACTATAGTCAAATTAATAAGTTTTACATTTTAACATTATTTATTTAAATTAAGTAAATCTAATTTTAGTAAATATATTTACTAAAAGTAAGCAAATTTTTTTTTCAGTGTATGTACTTATATGTGTATATATGTACATGTATGTGTATATGTGTATTTCCATCTCATAAATGATTATATCTATAAGTTGCTGGTTTCACATATTATATGCCAATTTGATAATAATCTGTCAATATATACGATACGTTGGACTGTCGATACTCGAATGTATCGATATCCTCGCAAAAGTGACGAATTGTATTAAACAGTAAATCATTTCGTCATATGAATCAGGAAACAATAATACAGGAAAAAGATATAAAGGATTAAGAGATCGTGAGAGTAAGAGAAACGAGGAAATCTGGTGGAAGTCCACCATATTTTTCACTTAAAAAGCTTCCTATGTGAGAAAGCCTAAGGTAAAATTATAAAAAACTTATATATTTAAAAAAAACCGGGCACAGTAACAACTGTGCCGCAAACAACAACGTAGAAC